>NC_031769.1:13139326-13459185 GCF_001522545.3 Parus major | reverse complement strand
TCTTCTCTTCTCTTCTCATGTTCACAGGATGACACACACAAACCATTAGGAATAGTATAAAACAACATCTGTTAAGTATTTTTAAAACTCAGTGTCTGTAGCAGTTTTCATAGGGGTCTACAGGCAATACCAAGACAAGGATGGAAACAGCCTTTTATTTTAAATTTCATATGTACAATGAAAGCCATTTTACACAGTTTTGTAAATTCTGCGTAAAAAAAAACCTATTGTCATCCAATGTCACTGTGCTTATACTAATAAGAACTTTTAAACATGGAGTACATTATTAACAACAAAAACTGTTAACAAACAGGCATAAAAGACACAGATATGTGTGCTGATATTTCACATACATTCTAGAAACAAGTTGGCGCAAAAATAAAATGTGCCAGTAAAAAAAAATAGGCTTTTTTTTTTTTTATCACGCAATACATGATTTTTTTCTTGCTGTCTCTCTTTTTTGTACACAATATGCTGAGATCCATTCTCAAGCCTTTTCACATCAGGATTTGCAGGCACTTCAGCAACTCAACTTTTTTTTTTACAATACATGAACTTCAGACCAACAAACATAAAAACAGCTGCTGCAAAAGAAATTCTCATATCCCATATGCACATTTAAATATTATTCTCTGTTAGAGCAATCATTTTGCTTTAGTAATTTTTGGATACTGACATGTTTTCAGGATGATGTGTAACAGTTTGTCTCCACTTATCTCTCATTCATTTGCTTAAAGGTTTCTTTTTAATCTAACATCATGATGCAACAGTATGGTATATGGAAGCACAAAGGAAATTGTCCACAAAGCTTCACAATGTCTAAAAAGAGGGAATTGTTCTCTTTACAGCTATTTGATCCAAAGAAAAACTTTGATTTCTGCTGCTCTTGCTTTGAGCTATCTCCAAAATTTGCTCAAAGACAAATGAACTGACATGACACCCTCCCTAGTTCTCTTCCTAGATACAAGTGTCATATGACCAAATTAATTTAGAAGCAAAGCAAAGCAGAACTCAATTGCATGTGTGTTCATAATTTCCCATCTTTAATAAAATAGTAAAATATACTTATCAAAGGTTTGGCTGTGTCTATATAAATAATCTCTCTCCAGTTATTTCATTTGTAATGGGCTGTGCATTAAGATTATAAGGCAATTCGAACAGGATTCTCAGGATAACTGAAAGCTTAATATTGTTTTCCTCATGAGTCAGGATAAAGGCTTTTTTAATAAGCTCAGAGTGGGGAGAGAGAGAAAAAAAAAGAGTGCATATGTGCATAATAGAAGAAGGATAGTTTTTCAGCATATAGACACTTAAATATTGATCAACAAAGACTGGTAATGACTCCACCATAAAACATATCAGAACTCCAACTGCAATCCAGAGTACAGCTCAGCCTTATCCACTCAAGAGTGATATGTACACCTCCATCTGACCCGAGAGAAATAATAAAGGACATGTCAATGCTTCCTTCAAACTCAAATTCATTAATTTTATGCCACAAAGCTGCACGTTGGTGTAACAAGTCACTGCAAAGTAAAACACATTACCACAAATCCTAGCAAAAAGCCATTGACAGCTACAGGGCTGGGCTACAGAACTCGGAACGCAGGGGTGGCACTGCTCACTTCCAATATGATTGTCAAATGGTGGAACGTCCTTCCATGGATTCAACACTTGGGACAGAACACCAAAGACCTGGGCAAAGGCCCACCAATGCCTTGCCCATATTTTCAAAGGCACTGAAATAGAAAATGGATATATTCCTTAGTACCATCAGAGTAAAAAGTTTTCAAAATATAAGTCTTTATATGAAAATGTTCCTTATTGCATGGTAAGTTGATCTTCATTTTCTTCACCTCAAGAATAAAATGGTCTTCCCTTTTCTGGTGTTTGCAATCTGTTCAGCCTCGCTACCTGAGATGGTGAAGGTGGTACATCTTGTCTGAAAGGACCTTTGGGAGGGGTATAATTAGGGTCCTGAATTTTCTTATACGAGTCATAGTTGCTAGGCCCTTCAGAAGAAGTTTTTTTTTTCAGTTGCTGTTCTTTCCGCCTCTGCTCTTGACGGAGCAGTTCTTGTGTTTCTAGCATCACCCTGGCATTAAAGCCATGTCCCCCCATATAGCCATTCCTTGATCCCTGGTAGCTGGAATATCTGGGATTTTCCTTCGCAGTCTGGAACCCTTCTCCAGGGGAATAACTCTGCTCCCAGGAGTCTTGAGATACAGAACTGGCATTTTTCCTGCTTTGCCTGAAAAGAAAAATGAAAAAGCTTTTTAGACAAATGTTCTGGCTTACCAGTGACTGTTACGGACAACGATCACTGGAAAGAAGGCATCTTCTGCCATGCCCAGCTATGGACATGCTTCTAGATCATTCTATGCATATTCTATGCCATAGCTAAGACAGCTTTTGCCCAGCTATGGTGTTCTCTAGAAGTCACTTTTAGAGTCACAGTTCTCTTCTGCCCCAAAATGCTATCTTGTCTTTTTTGCTGGGAGAACATTTCCTAAAGGTCTGAACTATATTTCTAGGCCTCTGAAGTAGGAATATGCCATCAAAACCCATCCAGCTACAATTAACTTCATGTTCTCAAGAAAAAAGTGTTACAATTCAGTTGCAGACTAGGAAAGACCATACATGTTGCTGTGCTTCCTAAGAATGCAGATAACAGCCAGCAACTGCAAAGTCACTCATGAAGGATTTGAATCTAGACTGACGCTCAATTAAAAATGCAACAGGCAGATCCTTAAAACACTTGCCCTAACACTGCTCAAAGTCAGAAGATAAAGCTCAGTACTGAGAGGTAGTTTCAGTTTCTTCCTCCCATTTCCAGAACTAAGGAATTTTGTGCAATAAGGAGTGTTTCCCAGTCTGCTGTAGCTTTCATAAAAGAAGAGGCAGAGATAACCTTTTTTGCTCATTTTTTGGCTCCAGGGAGTAGATAAATAGGCCAAATACACATAGGAATTACAAATTCTTATCTTTTTACACAATAAATCACCGCATTATTTTGAAGACAGATTATGGTTTTGAAATAACTTTAATTTACTATCAAACTGCTAGATGCTTGTATGAATTTAAAATAAGATTGGTGGTGATAAAGTAAAACAATTTTGTGCTGCAGCAAAAGAGATACCCACTTTGAGATTAAAATTAGAGTATGAGAATCAAGCAATAAAATAAAAATATATTGCAACATAAATCAATAAGAAAATAATTTAGTTGCTTATATATGGCTTGGTTTTTCATGTCATCACATATGACAGTGTGGACTCATCCAACAAACATGTAGGCGAGACGGAAAGAGAACTGGAAAATTTTTCTACCATTACTAAAAGTAAAAAGTCACCCAATGTTTTTGCAATCTTCCTTCCAAATGTATAATTTGAAAATTACCATATCTACCCTATTTCATAACTGATTCTGAGACCTCTGGATGAAAAATGTTATGCAAGATGAATGTAAATTACTGCAGCAAAAATTACAACATAATGTAAATTCTTACAAAATTTTTAATAGTTGTTATTGGCATTCTCATATCCAACTTTGCCAAAGCAACAATGCTTCTGAGTCATGTTTTATCGCTCCCTGGAACAAGAGCAAATTGAATGAACCTCTGTAGGCTACGAAACTGTCAGGTTCCTGATCTAGAGCAAGATAAATTTTAAGTAGTAGAAAATTAACGCGGAGCTAAACCTTGCTCTTACAGTTTCACATGGGACAAGAGGATGACTAGTTGAACCAATTTAATTTACTGACTGTTTTCTGATACTTGTTCAAAATTAGTTGGCACACTTTCCCTGTCTTTCTGGGAAGTTCCTTTAAAATTGTCTCAGGAGTTTATTTGCCTTCAGTACTAAAGATTTGAATGCACAAAGGGGAAAATAAAGGAGTCTCTTAGAGAATATGCAGGATAAAAGGCAGCAAAGCTCAAGAATGAAGCCAGTGTACAAACTTCAGTCATTACAAAGTCATGGTTGCAACATAAAGCTTGGGACCCAGGTTTCAGAGTAACAGCAAGATTTCTTTAAAGATCAATCACAGCATTAGGAACAGTTTGTAAAGCTGGAGAACACGATGCCCCAGGTTGTTATAGGAGTATTGTGGTATTTACAGTGCTGAACTGCAGTTCTGTCTGCTCTCAGCACAGCTGAAACACCCAGGGAGCTCAAACTAAGCCATTAAATTATCATTAATTACCCAGTAACATGCATTGCTAGATTGCTAGCCATTTCTCATGTTGAAAACCACCTTGAGTAAAGTTCTCAGTAACTCTTTTCAAAACAAGCATTTCTATGAGCTGTTCTGTGATCTATTTTTCATATTTCTTGCAGATTAATTTTCACCTTGGAGTTTTTAATTTCTGCCACTGAACAGCATTGCAACTGATTCCAAATTTTAAATGCTACCAGAGATTGTGAACAGGGTAGGTAAGTTTTAAGAATCATGGTTTTAAAACTAAATAAACGTGGTTGAGTGGGGCTAGCATAACTGAAAGAGAATTTCTCAGGAGAAACAATATGGCATTAATAGGTGTGGTAACTTCCAAAGGAAGGCAAAGATAAAAAGAAGAGGGGATATAAAGATTTTCAAGATGAGAAACTAATGATCTCAAAAAACACAGGGACTTTACATTTCCCTTTCCCACCTTCCAAACTTAACAGAAAAATTCTACACTGAAAGGTGTTAAAACATTTGAAAATCTGAAACTGTTTTATTTTCAAAGATGTTGCTAAGATAAGAGTTCATGGATAGAGAACTTTGCTACAAGGCTTATATTTGTTTCCTAAAAAAAAGTCATAATATACCTGGTAAAACATTTCTTGTCACAACAAATTTTTTTTCCACACCATTTCTACACAAGTCATGACAAATAATACAGCCTTATTGGAAAGCAATTTGACACCAAGCTCCGGTGTAAATTATTCTCCATTCAACCATTGCTGCTGATATTTCAAAATGCAAAGACTATTTGCATAATGCTTAACTATGAGTTAATTTGCAGTACAAGCTGGCTAAACTTCTATTAATTCTTTAAATATCAAGTAAAAACATCTTGCCCAAACAACTAATCTTTTAAAAAGCCTTCTATTTTAAAAAAAACATAGGTTTGTTTGCACAAAAAAATGCATTAATTTTCAGCATTCCATATATATTTCAAAATGTATATATGTATAGACTTGAAGACCTTTGATTTCTTGGATAAATTTCTCAGTTCCATGTTTTTTTGTTGGAGGTCTTGAAATTTTTTTTCCATATTAACATCTCAAAGATAGAATTTCTACCCAGTAAGGAATTAGGCAACAGAAAAAAAATCATCTGACATGTCAAAAGGGGACACCTCATGTCACACTCAGGAGACTTTTGTAATTGTACAAAATTAAACTGGATGGTACCCCACAAAGAAGAGGTTTGTTTTAATATTTCAATTCTATTGGGTGCTGAATGTCATCAAATTTCCCTGAAATCAGCTCTGAAGAAATTCTCTGAAGCAATTCTCAGCTACCACATGCTCTCACTTAAGAAATTCTATGCCTCTTCCACAATGAATACATTCCACCCAATATCAACGCTGAACAAAAGTGTCTGCACAAAGTACGACATTTTCCTCCACCAATGAAATTAGCTCCAGGCTCCCACACACGGAGCAGCTTCAGACCAGTATCAGTTCCCATACCTGGGCAAGGAGCTGTACTGGCGCTGAGCTTGCTGGAAACTCTCTCGTTCTTCTTGCCGCTGCCGCTGCATTTGGACCTCTACGGACACGGAGTGCCTGCCACTCTGTGAGTACGTCTTGGTGTTTGGCTGCAAAACAAACATGAAAGTGTCTTAAACAAAGCAGAAAAATGACCTCAAAAGAGCTACCATTTAAGTTGCTGTTGTCCAGTTACAGCAATACTTGATTCAACATGCAGTTCAAGTAGCTCTTTCACAATAATTAGGTTAAATTCTGACCCGTAACAGTGGCCAGTGCTGCAAATTCTGTTTCTGATCTACCATTGCTGAGATGTATGAGGCAAACAATCATCCAGAATGGGTTATGCTTTTATGGCAACACTGTAATTTAAATTAAGTCAGTGGAACAGATTTTGAGACTCTTTAAGTCACCCTATCCATGGTAAAGCTAAGTTCCACCCCCCTAAGGATTTGAGGTGGGAAGGAGAACGGCAACTCCTTTGAACCTCACCAACACACTCGAGTGATGCTCTGCCTTTAGTGGAACCATCCTATTTTGCAGCTGGCCTAGAGATGGGGAAAACATTTTCTGGTTGAATATGATCATGTAGATAAATTCAGCAAGTCTCCTTGGGGACAATGAGGACTCCTGTATCTCTGAGTAGGATCTTAATGAGGCAACAATTAGAAACATTGAAGCCAATACTAAGAGCAAGTGAAAATGGATGATCTTTCTGGGAACAGAGAGTATTACAGGTCAAGAGATGACAGAATGGATGGATTCAAACTTTGGAACATGGAAAAGTTTACTTTTGTAGAGATACCACTTTTCACTTTACCCTAGCACTTTCTTCAGATTTTGTAGTTTCATTTTGCAAAATAGAGTGTCGCAAAAATCAAAGAATGCTATGGGCTTTTCTTTTTTTACTAATAAAGTTTTGTCTACAAAGAAACAGCATTATTTTTTTTCTCCTTAAAATTACCAGTACTATTCAGAACATGTAAGCTTAAATATGGGGAGGTTAAGGAGCATAACCACTTGTCTGAGCCTGGGACTGAAACAGCTTGTCTAAGACTTACTTTTAAAAGCATGTTTTGCCTTTTTATCTCTGCTTTTCCTCAAAACAAACATCTCTTGTTTTTTTTCCATTACAATTTCTGCAGCAGAAAAGAGTTCCTAATGGCTCACAAATATATGCAAGATAAAAGGCTTTTCAAAAGCTTTGCACATAGAAGACAAGTTTTAGAAACTAGAGTTGTCATTTGTGACATAAGCGTCTTACTATAGTCACATACCTGCAGGTAGCCAGAAACAACAAGTTTTAAACAGGTGTACAACTTTTAGAAACTTTGTTGTCAATGAGAATACACTTCAGACAGAGCATCAGTCTCAGCTCAGAATTTAACAGATAAATTTCTCCCATTATAAGATTACTGGCTGAAAGAATCAGAATGGAAAGCACTAGGCACAACAGTGAACTCATTTAAGAGAATCCTGAATGTAACAGTAATGTCTTTTTCAGAATAGGTTTACTCTGTAAAAACCTCAGTAAAACAGCATTTCTAATGAAAAATGCTTTAGGAATGGTGAGATGAAGCAAGAAATTGAGAAAACAGAATCATGTGTCAGCCTTGTGGGAAATTTTCTTAGAGATGAATAAGCTGTACATATGTACGTCCAAACCAACAACCCCCACAGAGATTTCCTACTATATTAAATAAGGGCAACACATACAGAGCAGCATTTCAGTTATTGCATATGTCAACATTTCTAACTTTCTTGACTTTATTGAGAGTCTTCTGACATTTGGTATTTTATTGAAGGGCTCAGCTTATGGAAGGGAGTGATTACCTGAAAATCACACGGTTTATTTGTGAATTCTCTCCTGTGTGGTTATAAGCAGCTTACAATGAACCAGAGGGAAACTCTAAAGTTCCCATATCAACTTCCCCATAAAGAATAAAACATTTAAACTAAGATTTTACAGCTGATCTCCTCATTTCATGGGTTTCACTTCAACAGCATTGGAAAGCTTGCAGCTACATTATGTCATATGTGAGAAAGTACTTATCACAGATAAGACATGAAATCAGAATTGCTTCTCTTTATTTGAAAACAGTTTCCCTTTTTTCAGTTGGCTGTAAATATAAGGGATTAAAGAATTTGACAATACAGAGAATGGTTAAATCACCAAACAGGTGGAGATAGCATTGAGCTGCTGCTCAGTTTAGGTTTATACAAGCCAATAAAATGCATCATCTAGAAAGCACACACACATGTGAGGAAAGATGAAGCCTGCAGTAAAGTGACAGAGGCTCTGCTCTGAAAGTCCTAATGGAGTATGAATGGACTAAGATCAAAATGTAACTTCAGGGATATTTCTTTTTAATGCACAGAGGAACCAATGGTTCAATAGAGGCAGGAGCTGTCACTCCTGTCTGCCTGCTGTGGTGCATGCCCAGAATGACAGGATCTGAGGAGTCAGGTCTGGATTCTCTGCAGTTCACAAAGAATTTCATCTAATGGACGACATTTATAATTTGATGGGTCTAAAGGCAAACATCTCAAATCCATTATCTGATTTACTGAAGGTATGAGTACCTATATGCCCTGTTAAACTAAGAGGATTTGCAATACTTAACTAATCTGTAAAGGACATTTATTTAGTCTGAATGTTTTTCACATCTACAATAAGCTGTTCATATAATTGAATCTATTATCCCGTTTCAAGTATCAAAAAATATGTCCATGAGATATAAAAATTCTCCTTTTGTATGTAATCACATATTCCATATCATAACATAGATAAACACAGTCAGGTACATTCAGCCATTGGAAAGGCTTTTCTTTCAAAACTTTTCATTCAAAACCTCAGTGATACCATTGTGAATGCCCTTGATATGTGGTTATGATGATATAAAGGCTTAATATGTTCCATTTTGGACCCTTAACGTGCTCAGTAAAATGCAAACCTCCATACAGCGATATAAATTTTCAATGTGCTGTTGATTAAAGTAACTAAACAAAATATACTTATTTAATAAGCAAATTTACTTTTTAAACTTTAGTCTTCAAAAACTAATTGGTAATTTTGTCTCAGATCTCATAGTACACTTTTATACACATATATTTTAATAAAATACATTCCCAAACACACATCTGTATAAATGCCTAGCCCATACATGTTACCATAAAATGATGAAAATTAAGGAAAAAAAATGTTGCACTATTTTCAGATTTTTCAACAGCAAAAAAACATGTACAAGGAGCACACGTAACACTGTAATTATAACACTGATATCAGCCCAAGGCTAAGGACAATTATAACAACCTGAAACCATCCAACAAAGCTGGCAACAGCTCGCTCCTCACAGAACAGATTGATAAGAACCCTGGCCTCGCTTGCAATGAGATGTGTGACAAGCATTGACCTTTTAAATTAGGATGTGGTCAAGGCCACAATAACAATCAAGGCAGAGTTATACAAATAAATGCATGTTCCTGTCTTCCACAATACATTTAAGTGGCAATGATAGTGAACTCAGCATTGTTAAACAATATTCAGCACTTAAAACTGTGCTTTAAGATAGATGAAATTACACAGCTCTCTTCCCAAAGATGCATTAATTCAAAACCAGGGCTGCAAAGTTAAAAGTTCTTTCCTTCTCACTTTATGCAAAAATATGTTTTCATGTTACAGAGAATGGCTCTGTAACAGAACATGCAACCACCATGGCTCATGTTGCAGTGACCATTATCAGCAGTCTAGGACAACTTATTTTAGGGACAAAGGTCCCTCTTCTCTTCTCCTACTTATCACAGGGGCTGCCCACACACTTCTGTCCCTGCACAGTGGCACTTCTACCCACACAGGGTAGTTCTGCATGGTGGCAGCATGGATCCCCCAGGAATGGCACAGATCACAGCTGCCACCAAATTACAGACAGGAGAATGTGGGGACCAAGAAGGGCACTGGCTTTTCAGGGAGATCCAACTAGTTCAGGTGACAGATCTAGCAGTGACAGTGACATACCTATCTGACAAGGACAAGCTGGAAGAAGTGCTTACTGAGACTCAGAACTCTTTGGGTTGATAAACAAATAGTTAGCAGGGAGATTACTAAAGGAGCAAGCCAGTATTTTCCCAGTTATTAAAAAATATCACTATTTTATTAAAAGAAATGTCCTATAGGTTGTTTTTTTTTCCACATTAAGCTCTGTGTTTAACCAAGAAGTTTCAAGTTCACCTGGGGACTTGACAGGCACAAGGACCAAAAGCCCATGGTTCTCATAGTGTAGCACTAATTAGAAACAGATAAGATTAAATGACCTTGCCTGCTTTATGTGCAAATGTACTTGGCACAGATGACAGACAATCTAGTAACTGTGTATATCAAAATTCAAAATGATAAAAAACATTCAGTGTCTCTGGGAGATGTCCTTGAAAACTGCTTTTACTTCCATCTTTTTGTTTATGTTGCTATGGTGAACAGAACATGTAGCAGTATGTCTTTCAGTCTTTTAAGAATTGCCAACAGGTGCATTTATTAACTTAGGCAACATGTAATAAGAAAATCCCATCCCTTTCTGTGCCTTTCTGTGGTGTATATGTAGGAAGCTGAGCAGTGTGGAACAATGATTTCTGTTCTGTATTAGGAGCAGCAGAAAAATAATCTTCAGTATGGCAGAAACAAACCACTAAGCCCTGAAGTTCTGCTTGAGGTATTTATGCTCACTGTATGCCTGTGAGCTGTATATATGTCTTTTTACTAACTAAAATGACTTAATTTCATTTTAAAATCTTATATCTTTACTTTTTAATTTCAAGTATATTAATAGATTAAGGCTAGTGGGTAAGAAAAAAGTTGAAAATAAAAAAAATATTCAAGTTGGAGCCTGAACCTTAGCAAAAAATTTTATTAAATCCTTTGCAGATTTGATATTTAAAATGGATATTAACCACACAGCTAAAAGAAAATACCTGTGGAGACACTTTGCTGCACAACTTTTTTTCCTCTCTGAAACAGAGTGTAGGATAGGAGAAACTGCAATTCAGCTTTGTTTTTTAGCTAAACTTTAATTCAGCTTAAGGTCCTTGTCTACTGCAATACTCCTTTAGATATTGCCTAATATCTTGCATAAACTATCCTAAAATAGATGCTTGAAATGGATTAATAACAAAATGAATTATTACAATACTTGCCTTTCTCATTTATGTGTTGAGTAATTCTACATAATTTACAGCCTGATATAAACTTTACAATGTTTGTATTGAATAAAGTCTGTTATTTATTTTTTTCAAGTAATATTAATATACTATGGTCGAAGTTGTAGCAATAAAAATTGGGCTTTTTTTTTTTTCTCCTAAAGAATTTTAGACTATTTAAAGTTTAGTATGGCTTTGAGAAGGTCAAGGACTTGAATACAGGGATAAGAAATAAGTATCTTAAACAGGAAAAAAAGATTTTTTTTTTTCTGTAGAGACAAGCACTACAAACCAACAAACAGCAGAAAAAACCCACACATAGTCCCCAGACATTCTAAGCCTTTATTTATCAGGCCATGTATAAATATATTACTAGGATCCCTGGAGTCTTTCCTCTTTCTAATTTTTCTAATTTTTTTTCTAATTCATGTAATTATTTACATTTCACAAATTTTTGCATGGAATTAAAGGCTATACTCAAACAAGTCAGGTAGTGTGTATATTATGACCTACTTAGCTTTTTTCTTTAGAAAATAAAGTATCATTTTATTTGACTCCTAAATATTTAAAGTACATTTTCCTCAGCAGCTCTCTTAATGCCAGTTTTTTCCCATCATTCAAATAGATCCAGAATAACTGGAAATTAATGTATTTGTGAATAGAATTTGTTACTTCCCATTTTCAGTACCAATTATTGTATTGAATATGATGAAATAAAGCAACAACTTTTGTCCCTCAAGCATCTTTGTGGGCATTTTTGGATCACTGCTGTGCTTCCACAAGCAGGACTGGCAAGCAGCTGTAGTATTTTCCATGGTTTTAAAATGCTTTGTTTTAAAATTGGATTGCTCACTCCTGTGGCATTTAGGGCTACAGAACTGTGATTTTATTATTGAAGGGGCAGGTATGTCTGTTAATCAAGATGTGACCAGGCAAAAATATGAGATGTGGAACAAATCACAATGAAGTCCCCCCAAAGTCTGCACAGGTAGGCTGCAGCAGACCTAACACAATGCAGAAATGCACAGAAAACAGAGGCTCAACTTTGGTACCAAACAGAAAAATCATCCCCAAAAGAATCCTCATTGGTATAAAAGTGTCATAGCAACATCAAGGGCATTAAATATTAGCAGACACACTGTAATTCCATACAATTCTGCATGCCCAGATACATATTTCTGCAAACTTTGACTGAATTAACACCAGCAGGATTAAAATGGATTAATCAAATTTTGTTATTTTTATCTTTTTTTTTCCTTGCAACATCAGGCCTATAGTATTGCCCTTGAAAGCTTCTTGTACCTCGCTTTTTGAAATAGACACACATAAAAAGCGCCACAGAAAAGCAAAAAGAAAGAACAGCTATGAAGCCTGAGAAAGCCATCTAAAATAAACAAATGCAAAATTCTCTTCTATAAAGCTTTGACTCAGCTTGCAGGTCGAGTGAATTTTAGAGATGGCTTGATGTTGCAACATTTAGGCAGTTATTTAAACCCTAACAGTGTGTCATTCAAATGGCCTTGAGCAGAAATGTTATGCTGCTTAATAGACGATGTCATCTCATTCCAGCACTATCACTTTTTGTGCCTGTTAAGCTGCCTGATGCTGTTGAACACTCACAGGCAGTCAAGTACTTTGTTTACAGGCAGGACAAACACAGTGGGGCAAAAAGTCCAGCGCAGTTGCATTGCTCAAGTACAGAGAAAGGACCTTCACCTGATGGGCCCCAGCAGAAAGGGATGGGCCAGGCACACACAGGTACCACACAGAGCCAGTGTGATGTTGTACTCCATGGAATGAGATCTGCCTCCCACCCAGGGAGGAGACTGAAGGTATCCTTCACAGGTAACTGGGCCCCTGTGTCACAGGCCATTAATAATCTGGGTTTTAATTGGTGAGGTTTATAGGACTATTTTAATAATATATTGGTGCGTTTCTGAGGCACTGTGCTCCTCTGAATATCCTCAGAGCTGATGGAGCAGACTTCCATCAGCACCCATTACTTCCACTGCAAACTCCATGTTCATTTATACTTCCTTAAAGTAACCAACAGTCCCACATCACATCAGCACTTCATTCCCTATCCTCAACCATCCCATCAGCTTGGTAATAAGAAAGGCAAATTACTTATCACCTTGTAGCACACACTTCTCCAAGGATGGGTTTTGCCACTCTTTCCATCCAAACCTGGTCAGAATTGGCTGTTGTCTTGCGGCACAGAGGCTTCTCTGTATGCAAAGCCTTTTGTTTATGTAGGCTGCACAACCCATCTCCCTCAGGTGAAAACACTCTTTTCAACAATGGCCCACGTACAGTTGCACTTTGCACTGCTGTGGTTTGGAACCAACAGATGGAGAAGACTGAAAAGACACTGATGAATGTATCTAAGTATTTTCCTACACATGTATTATAAACCAATTCTGTGTTTTTTATGTGTCATTGGTATTTAATAATACATCTGGATCTGTTTTGAGAGGTTGTCTAAAGAAATTCCATCATTTTAGACTAACATGTTTAAGTAGTAAAACACACTCCTAAGAAAAAGAGGGTTATGGTTCTTTAAAACTGAAATGACTGTGAACTGATGAAATGGATGAGATCATTGCTCTATCCTTTCCAAGCATTGTGATCTTGAAAGGCTGGAGTACATGATGGAAAAATAAAATTTTAAGTTCAAATAGACTCTGGGAAACTTTTTTGTAAAGTACTTATCTAAAATAAAACATTTGGTCACCTATGTATTTAACAACAGAGCATCTCCTACAAAAACAACAATAAGCTTCCTAATTTATATTAATACATTAAGCTGAATTAGTCACTTTGAACTCATTTGCATGATCTGTAGAAGAAGAGTAAACAGAGAGATACCATTTGTTTGCATGAGAGAAAATAGAAAGGTCAATGTTCTGACCCAGAATTTAGGAAATTATTCCATTCCTAAGGTAATCAGTCTGTCATCCAAATAATTCCCTTCTCACTCATTACAAGAAACTATAATAAAAGCCAAGTTGACTGTCTAAAGTTGCTATGGCATTTAGATATACAACAATTTGGCCCATGACCTTCAGTAGCTTAGTTCCCAAGTCTTCAAGAGTCCAAGCTTTTCTCATACACATTTTTCCCAAGAATGTTGTTCAAATCTCTCATTTGAAAACCAAACAGTAGCTGATATGGGTAACAGAAGGTATCAGCTACACCCAGCCCCAGCCTACCCCAAACTGCTAAGCTATCCCTGTGATGGGCTATCACATTATCTTCCCTACCTCAAACTGAAAGCACCTGGTCATAAAAAAGTTTGCATTTATTCAATTTCAGAGGAAGTTAGATGTTTTCTAATACAGGAAAAGAGAAGCCTACACCCTGATACTGTTCTCAGTGAGTTCATACACAGACATGTGGCTCTTCAGCTGTTCTCACCTCAGCCTCGGTGTGCATAGCAATGCTGAGCAGCAACAACTCAACGCCCTCACCTGCTTCAGAGGAAGCTGTGAGAGACTCAACTGTTGTCATCACACCATTCCCATCTTTTTGGGAACACAAATCTTTATTATGGAATTTTCAACAAAATTAGTTTTTGCCCCATATTTAAAGGATCCTAATTTAGGATACGTAATTGATTAAAAAGCAGCACTAATTCATTCAATTATGTTAATCAAGATAAGCACATGTATTTAAATAATTGTATCACATTACTAGATCAGTTTGAACAGGATTTAAAAGATCAATTAGGACATATATCTCAATACAGAACTGTCTTAGCTAATGTAAGTGTCAGACTGGCACTATTGTAAAGCAGTCTCATCTCTTTTTTACTGTGAAAAGACATAGCTCTGCCTTTATGAAAATAACTAAACACTGTGATATTGATTCAGAGAAAATACCATTTAAAAGGTTACAATCTTTCATTATTTATTGTTAGTATGTATTTTATTCTGGTTTTCCCTGAAAATTTCAGATCAATGCCTTTGATACTAATCCAAGCAGTAACTCACAGAATTCAAGGGTCTAACCATGGAGCAAGTAATGCTATCTGCACACATGACAGATGGCTAAAGAAGTTTAGAAATGAACTAAATATCAATGAACCAAAAATGGGATCATAACAAGGGTAGAAGTGTGGAGGCAGAGCACCCTTTCAGTCCATTCCCAACCCACCGAGGAACAGCAGGAGTCGGCCAAGCTTCCCAGATTTGACAGGCCCTGCACACTCACCCACGGCTGCTCAAAGCTGTAAGTGCGTCTCCTGTCTTCCACATCCTCGTCTTGCTTTGCCTGCTGGAACTCTTGTCTCAGGCGCTGTATCCGGTCGTGATTGTTGGGGGTCGATCTGTTGCTAAAAGAGGAAGGATGGAAATGATCAATATACTTGGAAACTGCCACCTGTGACTGGAACTGCTACTGCAGTGCAGGACTACAGACCTAAAAATAATTTACAAGCATTGAGTACAAAGATCTTTCATTGTTTTAAAGATTATTAATGTTTTCTGTCTTATAAAGAAATTTCAGATGTTGCAAGGACAAGACAAATAAGAATATTTCTAAATGTTATCACAAGTTGTTGGCACCTTTTCAGTCTATGTCACTCCTAAAGAATGAAGAGGAATAGATATAGCAGTGTCAGACTTAACATAAAGGGAAATTAAAAGTCTAATGATCTCTGCTACTGAATAAACAAGAAAGATACTTTTCCCCAATCAATAAACTGTAGTACTGTCCGATCTTTATTCACATCAAATTAATTACGTCTGGAGGCTCTACCTATATAAAATTTGGTTATTTTCCCCAGTCAATAAGAGCCTGTCATCCCTTAGTTCTGTTTTTAACAAGTCTTTTTAATTGATCAGTCTGAGAGCATTAAAAGGCTTGGGGGCCAGTAAAAAGCCATCCATTTGACAGGGCCATAGGCAGGAATGGATCTGGGCAGCAGGTGAGAGCTGGCTTCACTTGGCCCCACAGACACTGTGGGCGGGGGAGGGCTCAGTCCCAGAGGTACAAACCAGCACACCCAGAACCTCCAATCCTTCAAAACCATCAATTTTTGCCCAGTAATCCACGCTCAGTGGTGCAGGAGTGTGTGAAACCATAATGAAATGTGCACAGAAAAGGCTTATTTCATGGAGAAGGGGGAAAGTGGGTATTTATTAATCCTGGTGACATTTTTCCAGCTGTGCAGCTCCTACCTGACCCTACAACTCCACTCTTTCAAACATGTTAATGTCAGAATCACAGAAAGCCTGAGAAACAAATATGTTATATCAAGACTAACCAGAAGCATTTTAATCTATTCTTGTGGGTTTCTTGTGCCCTGCATTTCATTGTTTATTTCAAATGAGCTGATGAGGAATGGACAGCTATTACTTTATTTCCAAAGAGAAATCTGCAGAGAGACAATGGAAAGCAATTCCATAGATTTATTTTCTTGGACACAGGGTACAATAAAACAGTGAATTTATATCCTGTGTCTTCTTTCATGTGAAAAGAGACAATTCTAGAGTCCATTTGTGACTGTTTCCCATGTCTTTCAGGATTGGTAGGTAGAGGGGATTGGAGGCTGTAGATGTTTGAGACGTTACCTCCCACTCTTTTCAGTGCCAATAAATAGAGTTTATCAGTGCTTGGTTGGCCAGACAACAAAATTAGTAGGGTTCTGGCAAAGGCTAATTTTTGAAGTGGTTTGGGCTGATTTTTATTTTTTTTAAAATTTATTTGAAACCAAAGGCCTTTGCCTTTGAAAAAAAGGAAAAAGAAAAAGGAAGGAATTTAGAGAAGTGTTTTCTTTCATGTTTTTTTTAAACCCAGATTGGAGCTTTAGGAAATGCTTTATTTGTAGGGTAAGTCAATTTCTATGTGAAAATTACCCTTTTGAAAAGTACAATTAAAAGAAAGCTTAATTTAGAACAGGTGGAAATGAAACACTGGTATTTTCAAAATTTCCACTTCATTGTAGGTGTGTTGCTAATTTTATTTCTTTACTTCGACTTCATTTTGTGAAACAGCTTATCTCCATTTACAGTTCTATTTTATGTAAATTTATTCCTCATTGTCAAATTCTGCCCAGCTTTACTATACAACTGCTTGTTTTTTTCTCCGTGCATTGCTATACACTTCACAATTTAAAGGGATTCATCACAATCCAATACAAGACATACAAAACAGTTTTTAATGGTCTGTTGATTAACTGGTATTGTTAATCCAACAAACAAGTAGTCCACTGCTTTCTACACAGGCAAGTGGTTTTTTTCTGCATGATAAATTGCACTTAAAAAACTAAAAATATAGTTAATATTAATATTTCAGGCATAAGAATGTATGTTTGAAAGAGAAAATATCATTGAAAGTCATTGAACTTCTGCGCAAAAATTACTAAAGAAGTGCCATCCATAGACACCTTGTGGTATTCAAGATGATGGGTCAACAATGTGTTCCATAATCAAGGCTGTTCCAGGTTTTAGGATCATAGTGCAAAAGTGACACTGAAGCAGTTCATCCAATGGCAAACAGAAGGCAAACCCCAAAAGTACTGCACTAAACCCTGTGCATCATACAGGATACACTGCACCAGCCCCAAAATGGGTTACTGGAAGGGTTATTACAGATCCGAGGGCTTTTACACATTTTGTGATAGCTATTCATTAAAACAATTATATTATCAGACGAATGGCAAGAAAATGAATAGTGTCCATGCCATGAAGCCAAATTGTGTCTTTTCCCAAACAGCAAATGTATGAATTTGACATTCTCTACACTGCAGAGAGGAATAACAAAGGACAAGGAGAATCCTGGGATTTATGATCAACTTGTCTCCAAACCTAAGAACCTATTTTAATGCCAAAAAAAACCTTACAAAAACATGAAAAGAAAAAAGAAGTCAAGCTGATTTAAGAAAAGTTATTCAAACTTATTAAAGGTTTGATAATGACAGAGAAGATAAATCTTTTAACAATATTTCTATTTAATCTGAAAAGCAAGGGACATGACTCAGATTTAGAAAAACTGCAAAAGAAGTGAATTATAAAAAGGACTATTTCACAGAAAAGAAAGAGCAAAATTAGAAAAAGGCACTTCTGTATCTACTCAAATTTCTTTGAGCTCCAAGTCTCTAAGAAATAGAAAGTGAGATCAAGTCAGTGGGTTTATAATAGTTAAAAAATTAAATATTTTTATTTAGAAAAGGAAAAGGCAGACAGCTAAGGAGGCACTAAGATACAATTTTTAAAATATTATTTGAGGGTTTAGACTACATCTTAGATTCACCTCCTTTGGTTTCCATTTTCATTTCAACCTTGTTCTGATTCTCTGGGTTAAATTATAGCTGCCTTAATCTTCTCACCACTGAGGGCTTGCACATCTCTGTCCTGGCCTGCCATGCTGTCATCTCTTTTTGCACCTTTCTTCATGCAGTTGCTCTTATCATGAGTGATTTCTTTGCTGTTTTTTATGTCTCCCACTGCACTCCCTCTGCACTCAGCGAACACTAGGTACACCCACTTGGTATCTCATTCAACTCCCAGTTAGTACTTCTAGAAGGAGGGAAATGTAAAAATCATAATCACAAGGGAACACTTTCACCAATAAAATTTTAGAGTCAACAGCGCAAACCTAACTTTATTCCTTTTCAGGTCCCAAGATGTTCTGCTTTATTTACAAATCTTTATGTAAGTCACATTATTATCCCTTGGGGCAGAGCTAAACAAATTATATCCCGTGTGAAGTGTCCTTAGCCAGTCTAAAGCAAAATGAATTTTGACTTATTGGATTAATTGACCCAAGAGAGACAGGGTCATATCAACAGACTACTAGGATGCAGGCTGCAGGTGTTCTTGCTGCTTAAATTCCCCATTGTGGGAGTATGGGGCAAGTCCTCAAACGTTCAATTAAATGTGCCATGTTTTGTTTAAATCCTTCATTCAAAAGGGAAATCTGAAGGCAGATCCACCTCAAAGAATTCAGGACTATTAGCAGGAAGGAGCGAGTTTACCTTGAAATCCGTCCAAAGTCTATTGAAGATTTGACCTATGCTGGCTTTAAAATTTTTAGCAAAACTGGAATTATAACTCTCTACAGTAACCACAGCTTGCCCAAACAGCCTTCCCTTATGCCTACTTAAAAACAGGATGGCTGTGAATTTACAGAAGACAATTAGCACCTCCTAGCATCAGATACCAGGGATGTTCTTCTAACAAAGTGCTCTCAATATTAAATGTTCTTAAAATAAATAAAATTCAAGGAAAGGCTTTTAGGGCCAAAGTTTACTTGGGTTGCAAAGCATCTGTGCTTTCTTGTATCACAGCTCTACTTGGCACCCCATTGCCTTCCATCTGCAGATGGCACATTTCACAATCAGTTGTTTTGTGAGTGCTGCTTCAAAACACACCACCACCAGCACAGACTAAAAATGCAATGGTAAGCAGGGCTTAAACAGGCCAGGGCTGTCACATATTTCCAGAAACAAGCAGTTGCAGCAATGGCCATCAGGGTCTCAGATCATTAAGCAATGTCTCAGTGTGATGTCATGCACTGATGTGCAAAGCTGTATTCCTTTCAAAACAATCAGATTTTCAGTGAGATAAAGTAGATACAAACATGCCACTGAACAGGGATGACCAAAGATTTGGGAAAAAAATTTATTGGCGTGAAAAAGCATGGAAAAGGGTCTTAACAACACCACCAGGCAGTTGCAACTTGACTAGAATAACCAAAAGGTTAGTAAACAAACAGTGTTCTTTACACCTTGAAATCTTCTATCACACATTTGAGCTGCTGGGGCCTCGCTGGGCTGACCAGCTGCTTAGATCTCTGGATAGCAGTAATAAAACACAGATGGGTTCTTATTTGCTTCAAGCTGGCAAATAACTATCATTCATTTGTATGATATAAATTCCTATTCCTCTGAACAAATTACTTGTGTCATATTAAAAATTAAGGTCTGAATTAGTATCTACCTCTGTTTACACACAGAGAGGAGCAGGAAACAAATTTATTTCCATCACACTGAGGACTGACAATGTGGCCATGCCATGGTTGGTTGCACACATCCTAAACAAAGTACAGGACTAACTGAATGTCTCCAAAATTGGCCCCTTTCTTCATCACTTTAGCACGATGAAACAGCCCAACAGAAAGCAGAGTGGTGATAATCTAATATAGAAACTCCTGCTACATTTACTGGAACTCAAGCACCCTCTCGCTGCAGTGCTTAACCCCAAGCAGATGGATTTGTCTGTTTCGGATGGCCCTTGAGGGTGAATAAGCAGAAACTGTCAAGTTATTTCAAAAAGTCATGGACATAAAATAAAATGAAAGTGTGCCCTTTACCAGCCTTGAAGTTACCACCACGTCCCAATGCACAGTCTGCTAGTTTGTTCACTTTAAGCAGATTTGTTAATCATCAGTGACACAGATGACTGTGCCCACACAGTGCAGGGTGATGAGGGCTGAGCAGCAGCACACTTTGTACCGTCTCCTTCCTGCCACCAGCTTGCCAGAGCAGGTTGGTCTTTTCCTAGTATTTTGTTCTGTGGTTTATTTTTTGACATCGAAATGCCACTCCTCAGGCTTAAGTTAGTGTAACTGATTTGGCTGGTCCTCTCCTTCCACTGTGCCCTACATATGGTCCTTTTCTGAGACATCAGGGAATAGATTTTTCATGAACACATGGATATTAACACATACAGACATGGTACACAAACAGGAGCTACCATGGATGGTACTGTATAAAAGAGCTGTTGCATGATTACAGAATTACTACAGTTATCTGAGAAAAAAATTAGCTGAGCAAGGGATCAAATTTGTTAGACTACAAATGTACTTGTACCATGATTGTAACCTTGAAGGAGGCATAAAAAGCCTTATTCCACACTACTTTTGTTTTTCCTAAGTGTCAAGAATTTATTGGGAATAAGGCATAAAAAGGTAGGGGAGAGGTGTTAAAAACCAAAAAATGTAAGAATTACAAAACTGCAAATAAAAATAGTTTCTCTGCACAAGCTTCATTAAGTTTTATCAGCTAGTATCTTGGGTTTTTACACTCAAACCACAGGTCATAAATTCACAGTAAATCCCCCATATGTTCACCAAACACCTGAATTCAATTTCTCTTCTAGTTGTAAGAAACAAAATGTGCAGCTCAAATTAATTATGCATGCAAAGTTAGTTTCTAACAAGGGCAGCTTCTTGCATGCTGAAGGGTATACATTCTACCAGAATTTTTTTTTCTCCCAGATCTCTTTCAATTTTGGCTAATTTCTACTGTTCACATGGTTATAAAGCTCATCCTCTCTTGCCTTTTCATATTTGCTAAATGAACAGAGAGCATTATATATCCTTTAAAGTCTGCAAATTTTAAAGGCAGTTAAATTCAGGGATTGGCTAAATGTGACAGGCAAGATATAGCATGTCACCTGTAGACATACCTACACACTTCAGCATACTAATTCCATCAAAACAGGATTTAACCATTAGGATTTATGTCAATATGTATGCATGTGAAATCAGCTCATTGGGAATTTTAGTGTCATTCCAGTTTACCTTCACAGTGGAAGTTCATCAACTGCAATATCATGAAGCATGTAAATCTCCAAACACACTTTCTTCTTTAGTGAGTAGAATTAATTTCCAGATTTTGGCATTATGTTTAGATGACAATTTTACACAATTTCAACAGAGGGAATGATTAAAAATTAAAAAGATACACGTCTCTTCTCCAGATTAAAAAGATAACCTCAAATGCTCTAAATTCAGCACTCACTTCTGATGTAATGGCCATAAACAAAGTGGAGAGGTGGGGCTGATGGGGAGGTCACTTCTCCACAACAGTCTCTTCAAACTTTCCAGACTAGATTTCACTTTTAGTCCCTCTGTGGCCCTTCTGTAGCAGGGCCATCATTTTACAACCAGTGAAATACGAAGAATGCACCCAAGACCCTTTTTATTGCCACCATCACTCTTCCTTATTAGCCTGTCAGAGCCTGCACACCGGAGACTGAAACTCAGTCTTACTTTTCAGTGGAATTCTTCTACTAAAAGGAAAAGCAGAGATTTTAGGAGCTTGCTATAAACATCTGAAAACAGATACTCAGCTACTGGGTTATCACACAGTCTAAGCCTTACTTTAGAGCTGTTAGATTTTGCAGATATAAGCCAAGCCAATTTTCAGCCACACACAACTTGTTAGAGCTGTTGTCATAGGCTATTTCATTTTCCAAGTTAGGAAAAAAAAAAAAGTTAAAGAAAAAAGAGAATGCCACAAAACCTAAAAGAAAATACAAGACAACTCATTGTGAATTTCTTATGAGAACGTTAAAGAAATAGCAGAAATACACAGAGAAAGGTTTAATAAATCATGAAAAGAAGAAAATTTTAAAAATCTGATCAAAAGACAGAAATTTGCAGTTTTGATTCTAAATTAAATACAAAATTACTTCAAAGTCAGGAGGGGAGAAATAGGCTGTGACCTAAGAATCTTTCTATCCTAACTGGAACAGCCAGTGATGGCTCCAGAGCTGTTAGGTCTGATGAACATCCACAATTAGGCATCACAGGCTATTCTGTGTCAATGTGAGAGCTGCCTGGCACAGCAATACGAAGACATTTAACAAAGACCACAGAGAAGAAATCCCCTCCTGGACCCATCTGGCCATTCCTGTGCCAGCAGAAGGGATCATCTAGAAGATCCCTAGTAGGCTTCAGGCCATGTCAGCCTTTGTTTCCATTTAAGCTAATCCAGCTGCTTTGCTAGAAGCTCTTTAGGGAGAGCTCCCTCTGATCTCTCAGGATGAGACGTGGGGGCAGAAACCTTCAGCAGAGGGCCAGCAGAAGCAGCTAGGGAGCAGCCACTTCTTAAAGCACAGCAGGATTTGCAAAAAGGAACATCTGTCCGCGGCCAGCACCACCTGTGAGGTGTGAATGTTGTGATGTAGGTACAGCCCAGCTGCCTCCAGCACATCTTACACGACTCAGCTTCTGCTCTGTGCTGACACTGTGCTTTATGCTATAAAATCTGCTTCAGAGCCCAATCCAGCCAACACTGGAGTGCACAGAAATCATGTGTCTTTTCATGGGAGGTGTCTAGTGACACTAAAAAATAGAAACAAAAAAAATCCTGATTGCACCATTTGAAGGACAAACCAAGAGGGATATTCAAATTATTCAAATTATTCAAGTTTTTCAAATTTCCAAATCTGAAAACAGATTTGAAAAAAAAAATATTTAAATAATGCACCATTAAATATGTAGTGCAAATGATGAAATTTAGCTCTGTTTCAGTGCAAAACCTCACTTTAAAAGTATTTAGATCTTGCTTAATGCACTGACATAAGTTATACTAGAAACCTAAACAATATTTTATCTTGTTTATTTCTCTTTAATTACAGAAAACACTTAGTAAATAGGTACCAGGGTGTTGCCACTGACAAAACAGAATGTTTTAGACACTTGTGAACACTTATCCTTAATAAAAATGACATCTTGTTTTTAAGTATTCATTGAACTATAGTATTAAGCAATACACTGCTAGACAAACACTGATCTGTGGACTAAGACACCTCTTTAAAATGCCTGTACATTTAAAAAGAAAATACATTACACCAAGTTCATGTGTCTTCAACTGTCCTTACCAGCCTCTAAAAAAATTACAGTATAATTATTTCTGTACTCTGACAGAGGGGCTATTGCATTATAAATCTTCAAATAGTATTTTGATTGATTTTACATTATATCTTATTTTAACTATAGGCTAATTTCAAACTGCAGAATGAGAAAATTTCCATTAAAAACAAACAAAAATGACTTGGCCTAAGGATATCAAATCTAGGTGAAACTTGAGAAGACTCTCCTTGATAGGAGAAGATTAGAAACTCTATATAAAACACAGAAAATTGTGGGATAATTGTTTTATTTTTCAAACTAGATAACTTGCAGTCTCTAAATTAAACTTTTAATCTGAACTTACTGTTAAGCATTTCATCATTCATTGCCTGTGCACACAATATGAATCAACCAAGAAAAAAATAAAATCAAAGTTAAGATTGATTACTTGAATTGATGCCTAAATTCACCCGACTGTTGCCTTCTTATGAAGTTTATCACTAAGATTTACACTGATTAGCATAAAAACTAATTAAGATTTTTTTAATTAAATATTAGATGCATATGGAGAGCAGAAACAGATCTCAGTATTATACCTTGAAAAACAAATGATTTCTGGATAAATCCTTTCAGCACTGTACTTTAAAAATTAATATTTTAGCAAATAGATGTTTTAATCATGATTTACCATCACACTGTCTTGATTGACTTGAAAACTATAAATTGGTGTGAAATTACAATTGTATTAAAAAAAAAAAAGTCAATTCCAGATAAAGACAGAAAAAAAAACAGCAATTACCGTTTATCCAAAAATTCATATGGTTATTTAGTGAGTTAGGTGAAACTTAACTTTTACTACTTGAGATATTTTCAAGTTATTTCACTTATTTTTCCTCTTGGGAATGCTAAATATGTCTTTTCCTCAGGAATTCTTTTTCAGATGTATTGTGCAGGATGCACAGTAATTGCTTGCTATGCTTTGAAACACTGAATTAGAAATCCTGAATTCTAATATTTCCTGCCATTGGGCTGTTCAGTCTCAACCCAAGTGCAGATTTCAGCAACCCAAAAACATGTATCTCTCTTACTGCAGACAAAATAAAATATTTAATTATAACACCAATATTTTGCCAAGACAATTAGCCTGATAAAAGCTATAGGAAAGCTAATTTATTTACCAGGAGAAGATGTGATTTTTTGCAACCAAGTGTAATAATTTAAAAGGCAAATATGTAATTCAAATTACTCATATGGACCCTTTCTATGGGAAATACTGAGAAATAAGTTATACCAGAGGGCAATCACCATACTTGTCTTTGGATGCAATTATTACTCTCAGGAGGTCATCACCTTTTTCATTGACAAAGAAGAGTAGAAGCTTCAGGATAGTTTTGACAATTATATTAGGGCAGATGAATCCACTCCAGATGGCTAAATTGTGCTCAAGGTAGGTGGAAAACGAATCATCCTAAGAAATCTGGTACTAGAAATGACTGGTAGGAGGTGATGGTCAAATGGCATAGCAGTATAACCCAACACTTTAATCTTTTGGCAGAAAAACTCATTAGAACAAAACTAAGACGCTCAGCATGTCTGTGTTGGCATTCATAAAACCTCAAATGGGCAAAAGCCTTTTTTAAAGCCCTGTATAAAGTTTATACAATAAACTGATCTCATTTACTTCAGTATAATCTTAAGGATTCTTTACAGAGTACACTATGCTACTGTTTGTAATTCTCTTTTATGAAAAAAAAATTTAAAAGGCCCTACATTTCTTAGTTTCTGAAGCATATAGAAGTGTATAGGCATGCCTGAGATAAGCCAAGGACTGCAACACAATGGTTTTTGTGGTCAAGGTCTTATCACTATGACTAATTTGTATCTCAACTTTTACATTACTTGAGTAAATGCCATGCAAATGCTATAAGATTTTCTTGGGTAACATAATTGCCATATGCTTTTTAGTAAACAGGAAGAAATGAAACATACATAATAAGTAATTCCACTTAGCGCATCAAATTTATTTTGCACGATATTGGCAGTACATTACAAAGTTACAATAGTATTATTTCTCGTTGTTATTCTTGTAGTCAGCCTTAGGTTGATAACGTTTCATTTTGACACCATAATGGTGTCTCTGGGGATTTTGATGACAATGTGTTTTGACATCATGTTAAAATATATCCAAACTGATATCACTTTATTTTGTCATCATTACCTAGTTGGATTTCTAAGATACTGCTTTTTTTCTGACATCTTTAATCAGAAAGATTTCAGTCCAACTTGCAAGTGTTATAAAAAAGTTTTGCAGATATCAAACATGACTGTGTAGCACACATTACTGCTGCTCAAACTTTCACTGGCCAGATATCTCAAAATACAGCAGATTAGTCACATGGTACAGGGCCTCAGATCATAAAACATGAAAATGCCTTTTCTTCTACAGCATGATAATAAATATAATAAATTGTACTGTAATTCTATTTCAGACACTTGAGGCAGGAGGCCCAGCAGCAAAAACGCTGCTGTAAACCAGAACCTTCTGCTGCCGTTGGAGCGTCTGACGTGCACTCGCTTCATGGGTCCCTGCATAGAAACCAGAAATATTTCCTGAACGCTATTAAAAAAGTGAGATTTCTAATTCGTAAGCCTTGCTGAAATGGAAATTGCTACATATGTGATTCTAACTAAAGAACAGCAATGCCAGTTCCTGTACAGAGCTGTAAAATCCATCTCTGGGCTTGAGCTTTAACTAGTGCAAGCCTGTCTAGACCCACTGAATCCAAGAGAGCTTTCGGAATTTATGGACATGTGAAGATCTGACAAAGGTTTTGGGGAAAGGAAGAATGAATAATTTTCAGATCCAAGCTTCTTGTTACCAGTATGAAACTCAGGGATTAATTCTAAAACAATTTGCTATAGAAATTATTTGGTAAGCTATCCCTGGCTGCCAGAAAGATGCACATCATACCAACTGGAACATGTCCACTTACAGCTATATCACTCAGTTTCTTCTTTTTGTTATTTACTATTTCTTCATTCTTTCTCTACAACGAATTACAGAGCAACTCCAGGGAAATCAACACATTACATGTTCTGAGAAGCATATTTATTCAGCACAGCAGCTCAAGTTCAACTTACTAAAATGATTGCTGATAAAATCTCTAATTTTAAGCATTAATGCATAAGATTTTTCTGCCATTCAAATCTGATCAAAGAGATTAAAGAACTTTTTCTTTTCCCCGCACTCTCCTAAACCATAATACTTAACAGAAATTGCTTGTATTATCTTATTTCAGAGAGCAGGCTAGAACTGAGACAATCCCTTGATCCCAGTTCATGAATAAAGCATTTAATGGACTGTACTTGTCAAAGGACACACTAAGCATTTGATCTATACAGTAAACAAATATCTATGAAAAGCAAGCCCCCAAAATACAAAAAAAAAAAGCCATTGCAACTCATTATTTAAGATACTTTTCTTCCTTCCCCTCTTATTTCAGGATTAAGACTCTGAAGGCATTGATAGGATGACAGACTCACATTGAGATAAAAACAGAATTTTTCAAACAACTGATGGTAACAATTTATATTCCAGGGAAACAGCTAATCAGGCCACCTATAGTTCATATACAACCACTCTCTAATAGAAGGAAGTAATTGTTACAACACCAGAAAATGTGTAATTATTTAAGAGGTGACAGCAGTCTAAGTTGTACCCTGACATTCCAACGCTCTCCACATCTTTTTTTAGTGTTTCTTTTGGGTATTTCCAGCAAAGGAGAGCTTCTGCCAACAAAAGAAAACTAAGCTACAGAACTGTGAGCCTACATAACTATGAACCCAACTAACCTGAAGAATTTGATACATACCTAAAAAACGCTCTTTCATGCTCTCAGAAGACATGATGGGATACTACAAGCAAGTAACTGCAGCTGTTACCATAAGCATTACTGCAAAGCCAGTTCCATTTAATGCCAATTGTAGACTTGTTTCTACTGGCATCGACTATTCTTCACAAGGCAAAATACTAGTAGGCTGAAATGTCTGAGAGGCACATATATAAAACTATGTCAATTTTAACAAATACATTTATTTTTAGAAGGTTTTAAAACTATTTTTTTCTGCCTCAATTTTAAAACTGAGTGCAGCTTCTTCAATTATCTGAAAAAATAAGAATTGCAATTAATTTCTTAAAAATCTTTTTCAGTACAATGAGGCTTATTAACACAATGAGCTGTTAAGTGACAGACTAATGAAACATCAGCACAAAACTGCACTGGTATTTAAGATTAATCTCTGAAATAAGCTCATAATGTAGTACTGACTTCATAATTCATGGGTTATATTGTAACAGGTCACACTATTTTTTTTGGTCATGTGTGACTGCCATGATCCCGTAAAGAGAGATGCAGTAGTAGACATTGCACATCACTTGTGTAAGCACCAACCTTCTTTACAAATTATTTTTCCCATACAAATTGTAAGAGAAACTCCATGAATATCTACTGGAATTTTCAAAAAGAATTTAGGCGAGACATGACTTCCAGAGAGCAGTTCATGTTGCTATGATGCTAGCTCAGATTAAGTTCAGTTCCCACAAAATTTCCTATTTGAGCTACACAGTAATTTGCTTTCCAGGGAAACCAAAACCAGGAATTAGAGGCTATGTAAGGAAAGAATGATAAATGTCCTTAGTAAGCAGGACCCACAAAGATCTGATTTTGTTGCACTTTTGCTATTTGCTTTTTATTATTTTTGCCTGATTTCTGCATCATTAAGCATTACTTAAATAGCAGGACTCTATCTGCAGCAGACACTGCACAGACTGCTTATAACCAGTCCTTAGCCAAAGATTTCAGTTTTAGGACAGATTTGCTCTTGCACAATGGAGGCACACACACATCTGTGAAATGTTCCTTTTCCCCAGAACAAATGCTTGCAGTGAGGGCTCAGCTCAGTGACTGACTGACTGCAAAAGGAGCCAAGTTGTATGGGACTACCCTGGAGACACCTAAAACCAGATGAATTAGATATTAGAGCAGGCTGCTAAAGTCAGAGTACCTGAATGAGAACCTAGTAATGATATTTGAAGGAATTCTGTGGGATTTAGGTGTCATCCAAACTACTGGAGAGGGTCACGTCAAAGTTGCTCACTAAGTCAGAAGCTGACTAGCACACAAGAAGGTGATGGTATCTACCCTGACTATGAATAGAGCTGGCAGAAAAACTATGAGTGAGGTGACTACAAACTCATTTTTTCTATGTTGAGGTTGAGTAGATGCTTTTTATAATCGTGATTGTTAGAAAGGAGAATCCTTCTTGAGACAGTTCAACCCCTCCCTGTCTTCACAAGGCAGTACTTACCCCAGCCACCCCTACACTCACGGGAAGGGAGGTCAAGGAAGTCACAGCACCTGGGGAATTGACTTCATTTGCATCATTTTTACTGCCACTCTGATTAAGAGACAATGCAAAAGTATAAGCAATTCCCAAAAACCATTCCAGGCTTTTTAAAAATCAAATGATACCTCCCTTTGTTTTGTACAGCTAAATGTTTGTTTTCCAGCTGTAAAAGCTGGTATTGAGAGAACAATACAACTCTTTAGCTCATGGCACTTACTTAAAACAAACCGTGGCATGTCATATTCTAGCCATGGCTCTATTACTAGTGACCAATTCTGGTTGCATTTTTCCAATTGCATCACTCCCAGTAAATTACTTGCACTTGATGTAGACTAGACATAAAATGTGCAGAAAACAAAACTTTGGCCATTTTAATTTAAATTCTCATAATGGCAGGTCAAATTTATGTGAACTCTTTGGTGAATTGGTTCCTTTATTAGTACCCAGTTTAATTCAAATCAGAGTCTTCCACAGATGATTAATTAAATATTAATCAAAAGTCCAGGGCAGTCTAAGCTTCTGTTCCATTAACCTAAATGTGACTCCACACAGAACCACAATGCCTTTTTTTCCCCTGCTCTGTTTTAAAGAAGGCTTTTAGTTTTTTTTCCCATTATGGTGCAACTCCTTGTAAATGCAGACATGCTATTTGCAGTGTATGTTTAAAGGTCGTGATTCTTTTTTCCTTCTCTAATTAAAGCTGCTCTTACTCACAATTAAGCCTTCAAGAAACAATTAACAGAAGTCAAAACTTTTTTCCATCAATATGTTTAAGAGACGTACAGTGTATACCCTCTATTACCACTGGTGTCACTGAACTAATTATGTGATGTTAAGGTTCACCTTCTTGGGTGTAAATTTTGGTTTGAGTTGACACTAAAAAGAAACATCAATTTATTAGAAGATAAAACTTGTTCCACAGTAATGGAACAGCTGTGTATATAAATTTATTGCAGCTTAATGTTCTCACACATAAAGCAATTAGAGCTTTCTGACAGACAGACTTGCTAAGTATAGTGTGGAGCATATAGTAATATGCAGTTACAGGCACAACATACTTAAGAGTGATCATATGTATTCTGTACAGTAGTATCAATTTCTCAAGCCTTCCAACCCTAGATGTGTCCTTAATTAACATAAACGTATGCTTATAACCATGTGAAATTTTCCTTTTCTGAGGAGGAACCTTTTCATGCCATGCCATTTTATTCATAGATACCTCTTGTGCTTAATTTGGCTCCTCCTTCAGCAGGAATAGTCTAGGCCTGGTTCCTTAGGAGGGGTTAATTGTTTTGAGGCAATAATGCTGTCATGAGATTGCTTAAAAAAAGATCCAAAAGCAAAACCATATACATGGTGTTTGGGATAAGTACTTTTATTTCTGGAACCATAAAGTATGAACTCATGGAACAAGCTGTGTTCATCTAGCATCATTTCCTCTCATCATCTGCTCCCAGCTAGCTGTAGTTGCCTTCAAATATCTTCCAGGATATTTTTCCTTCCATTCTATCTTTCCTATAGAACAATTATATTTAACTTAAGCTAAGGATTGTGGTTTTAAGGATATTGATCAGCAAGACTAGCAATGGAAACTGAGTATTATGGAGCAGTGGTCTTCCCAACTAATGGAATTTGATACATTTTTGTAGCATATTGGAAGCCTGAGAAATATTTGATCTTGGACATGGGTAATTGAGATGATAATCTTCCAGCTGATGGACTAAGTGCTTAGATTAAATGGAGTTTTTCAAATGACAGTCCTGAAAAAAAAAAATCAGAGTTTCACTATGTATATGAAGGGGTACAGACATGTGGGTTTCTATGGGATTAAATAATGTGAAAGGGAGATTATTACGATAAAATAACCATGTGATTTTTTTAGGCTAAGGTTCTCAAAACTGTCTAAGACAACTGCAGTGTGTTTCACTCTTCCTCTGAACTGGTGTTGAAGTTCTGCTCTCTGAGCAGAATGTTCCTGTCCCAGCCTTTGAGCCACAAAGCTCAAAGAAATTTCACACTCATGAAATTACAGTTTTCCAAATCAAAAAACTGAATGAAAAACCATGTTATTTCCTCTTTTCTGTTTTTTTCCTTCAAATTGACTTGCTTTCAGGAAGATCAGTGCCCTGGTCCTCTGTGAGCTCTACCACAGTCAGGGACACACGATGTAGAGCAGAGGAAAAGGCAGGAGCATGGCTTTTTCAATGGAAATTGGTCCCTAGGGTCCCCTGCACTCACTGTGTATCAGCACAAGAGGTATTTAGATCCTCAGGCAGCCTGAAGGAAGGCAGGGTAAGGTAGAAGAGGAACCTAAGAAAGTACCTCTGCAGTGAGAGTCTGGAAATCCACTTGGCCACATGAGGAAGACAAATCAGTGGTGTGTCCTTCTCAAATGGAAATGTTAACAGGTAAAGCAAAAATTTATGAACAAAGAAAATAGGCAGGCATGTATGTTTTATCCATTTTACAGTTCAAAGGGATGTGGTTATCCTCTGCCGAAACAGCAGCAGGAAATCCCCTCTAAAAAGAGGGAAACTGCACAACAATACAGGTGACAACTTGAGCTTTGATGGTGCTGTTATCATTAGGCCATCAGAAATGCCTAAGTGGTGCCAAGACACCCAGCATTTTCATTTGACTGCCTTTTCTGCTTCTGTCTTTGAGATATGACGTGGGTCAATGAATCTGATCACAGCACATAAGCCAGGAATTCTTAACTCTCACCACTTTGGAGAAGCTACTCCTAACCTCTCTCTGCTGCAGGTGCTGGAAACACTATCTGAAAAATTCAACAATATTTAACTTCAGTGGAGGACTGATCTAAAGACTAGTGCTTCTGGAAGAATCCTGAAGATAAAAATGTCAACTACCTAACTAACTATTCTCCATTTTGGTATCTTTGCAGCATACTAATTGAAGGTAACTGGCAAATAAGAAATATTTTTAGTATTGCTGTTACAAACAAAATTTGAGCTACTACTGAAATATAAATACCTTATAAAAAGACTCTTCCCAGTAATTAAAAATTTCTGCAGCTCCAGACTCTTTAGCTCAGGGAATAATTCATTCTTAACAAACTTTAAAACTACACTCTATCTCCTATTTCTTTCACACTATATTTAAAAACCTAAATTCTGGAGCAGTGGTGGGGATTTTTGCTGTTTCTCTTTCTTTTGGAAAACCGTCACCTATCCACCACACTAAATAGATTCCTTTCCACTGTGCTGACAGCTGTTTCCCAGGTAACCAACCTAGCTATAAGTTGACTTCAAGCAGTGCAGGGGAACCAGTACTCACATCCCTTCATTTACAGGTTTTGAGGAGCCCTTTTTAACAGCTGCAGTGTCCCCAGTGCCCCCAGCAGCCAACAGGAGCTGGGAGTATCCAGAAAGTAATTGAATAAAGCTCATCAGCAGCCAAAAAATACCAGCTAAGGGTAATTTTATAAACAGAACAGTAAATGCCATTGGCAGTTGGAAATTAAAACTATCCTCAGTGGTAAACCAGCAGGATTAGACTTCACACGAGCTGTCACTTTTCACGGGTTCTGCCTGATTCTTTCCTGTTCCATAAGGGAACTGGGAGAAAAGTGGCAGGCGTTTTGTTGCTTCTTTCTATAATCAGGAGTCATTGTCCCCCCAGCTTGTGAAAGCAACTGTTTAATACACCTGACTTCAGAGATTCCATCTGCGGTCAGCCAGAATTCTTCTGGATTTCACGGTGATTGAGTACATGCAATTCCAGTAATTTTTTGTCCATCTGTACTTTGCTGCTGTGTATTAACTGAAAACTGAATCACTCTGTAAGGCACTGGCTACATTGGAAAATATCTGTTATATTTCTCTGTTTTTCTGGTTCAGGCACTTACTTTTTAGAGCCATAGCATGCAGTGCTGCAGCATAGAGAGCTGACAGAAAATATTATATGTTCAACAATTGAACAGTGCACTAAAGGAGCAGGATTTGCCCTATAAGCATACAGAGTTTTTGCTGTTTTTTCCCCTAAGATAATGAAAAAGCTATATCTTTGGGAAATTCAATGCCAGATGTGAGTAGTATTGCTGATTAGTCAGTTCCTAATAATGCTTGTTAAGGAAGCCCTACTGAGCTTAGGTGGCTTTATTTTTATGAAGAGAGGAATACATTTCTTTCAGTTCCCCCACCCTCTCCGAGATTTCTCCTTTTATTATGTTGGAGTATGGGGTTAGAGATCCAACAAATGGGATGATCTCAACAATTATGTAGGAAATACACAATGCCATACATGAACGAGCATATGCACCTGGCCTGTCACATGAAGACAGCTGAAAGTCTTGAACAATCATTGCACTCTGTTTTAAAATAAAATCAGGCTTTGGCATGTGGAACACAAAGTTATTTGCTCACATTGTGCTCAACTGTTCAGATATTCAGTCATCCAAGAATTTTCTATTCACCATTCCATTTCAGACACTTTTTTTTCTCCAATGTTAACACAATGGTCCCTTACAGTTAGCTGCAATTTAATTTTCTTGTTCTCCTAGTAGTTTGGATCTGACTGCTGTCCAAATAGACCTGCTTTGAAAATTGACATTGTCTTCTCCCTTTAATATTCCATGAAAGACAGACCGACCACTTTGCACAGTAAAACAAATGTCATCATAATTATTCTAGTTTCATCTAGAAAGACTCAATGGTGCCTCTTATCTAAATAAGCCTATCTAGCAAATAATCTACCACGCCCTCAAATTCCTGCTTTGCCACAAGCTCTGAGGTCAGACCCACTCAGCCGGGGTCCAAGAAGCAAACAGTGATGAATGGAATCAGCCTGCTTTATGGTTTCTTAGTGCCTGTGGTGGAAGATACACCAGGACATCCTGAATCTGGCTCCTTTCCCTGTGGAACACAGTGAGTCTCTGTGAGATGGTCTCTGCCACCCTAGAGCACTACAAACAGGAGCAGCATTCTGCTGAAGAGAAATTCTTTCTTCTTTATGTCCTCACATGGATATGGAAGAGGGCAGAATACTATACATTTCAGTACTGTCCCACCATTTCTTTATCCAACATCTATTATGTTGGTTTTAATAATTTAAGGGAACTTCTTTTGCATAATCTAATCAAATTTCTTAAAAAGACATTGTGTTAACAATAGATCATATTGAGAGCTACGCATACCATTTTCCTAAAGACAGTGCTTTTAATACATTTCCTGCCTCTGAAATATGCACTGGAGGTTACTCATTTCTAAGACCAGTCAAAAACTGGAATTTCTATGAGGTACAAAATTCAGACTTGGGTGAAAAGTCAAATACTAAATTCTTCTATGAATGAAACAGCTTCGGAAAAAGCTAAGGCGCAGAAATGGTGGAAAACATTGCTCTAAAATTATCTACCAAAATGAAATAGTTCATTATTCCTTAAATGTTAGCATGCATTTTGATTCACCTGAAACTGTACATGTTCCATTTGGGATCACTTCAAGAAACACCTGTGCTGCTCCCAGTTTGCTACAGGCTCTCATGGACTGCAGTTGAAGTGCATTATTATTCTCCAATAATGGATTTTTCAGCAAAAATAGGTATTTCATGATGTATACACAAAGATTCAAGCAGAAGTAAGAGTACATTGACTTATGAGAGACAACATTTAGTAATAAGTTGCCACAGAAGACCATATCCATGCTACATCTTGGTATCAACATGAAAAAAAATTGTTTAACACATTAAAATATTTTATCATGGATTGAATTGCATGATCTGCAATTATCATATGCTACAATTACACCTTCATAATGAAATATTTTTAATACAGAAAAATTAAAACCTGTATTTTATGACATTCCAAGGGTTTACTAAACTTTGCTCATCAACAAATTTTATTATAATAGAATAAAGCTTTAAATTAAGGAAAAAAACCTGTGAGAAATAAAAAGAAATAATGTACTTCCTATTTGTACAACTCTGGAAGCCATATAAAAATCCATTGGAAAAGCATCCACTTTCAGTACCACTGGTGAAAAAACCCCTATCTTCTTCAGAAATAATGGGCTTTCTGAAATTAGCTACAACAGCATAATTGCTGGGTGAGGTATACAGCATTTTGCAGGCTGGCTTTTCCCTCAGAGCGAGATCCTAAGGCTGGTTATAAAGGTGTCATCTTCTGGAATTACTTCTGGTGCTCAAAGCAATTACTTTTCAATGGGGAAAGCAAGTAAGAGAATAATAGTACACAAGAACAGAGTTCAGTAGTTTGTAAACCCTGACCCTTCATATCATTCATTTATTGACTGAATTGCTAGAAGAAGTGTGTTACAATTAAAGGACTACAACCCTCATCTCAGATGGCACATGGAGCACCATGAAGCTGGTGGCTGGTAAGAAGAACTTAGAGAAGAAACTTGTTTAAGATCTGGTTCATACACAGGGACCTTTCCTCTCTTCAAAGGGAAATGTGAGAGTTTTGTACAAGTAAAATGCATGTAAGGGAGATGAGAAACAAGAAAGAAACACTTCACCTCCTGCTTCGTTCTCCACTAGCAAGCAAAGGGTGTCTGAGATGGAGGGGGAGGTGAGGCACAGATGATTAGAAGTGTTCATGAGAAGTCTGGGAGAGGCAGGTGCTGCTCCTGCTACAATGGAGTTTTAAGTCAGGAAAAGAAGTTGCTGAGTAAAAAACATATGGTACTAGCTCAAAATTGCTGAATGGAATGCATATTTTTTCCCCTACCTACTTTCTCCCAAAGACTTTGGTTTTATGTGTCAGAGAATTTAAACAACAGGCCACTGCAGGAAGCAAATGTTAATGACCATAGTGTGAAAGAGCTGTTTCTGAGTAAAGTGGAAGGACTTCTAGAGGTTTTAGGCTATTACTGCAGGTCAGTACACACATCTGTTCCTCAAGAGCTTAGCTCCATGGTTTTTCCTTTCAGGGCATCCAACCACCTGCCTTCTGCAGGAAGAAAGTCAAAGGAACTGGGTTCAGAGGATGCTGGGGAGGGGAAAAAGCAAGGAGAGCACAGCAGTGAAAACCAACTGAGTACTCCTTAATCCTGTTTTAGCTGGCACAAAATCAAGAAAGAGGACATTACCCAAGACACCTCTGCCTCTCAGCTCTTATTCTCTTCTGCAAACCAGCTATTAAAGAAATGAGTGAAAAAGATTGTGAAGAACTCATATGGGAGAAAACAATTTTTTGAGAAGTAAATTTAAAATAGAGGAGAGCTAAGGGAACTTCAAGGAGGGAAGAAGGGGAACAAACATATGTTTATGGAGATACCAGGAGATTTAAAGGTTGATGAAGTACTTATGTATAAATCTGAAGGGGAGATAGAGAATAGCATAATAAAATGTGACAATATTACTGGAGAAGGTGCTAGGAAAAGATGGAAAAAGGAACAGGGCTTAGGAATTCTATAAAGAAGCTATAAATAATAATGTGAGAATCATCTCAAATTTTAGATATTTAAAGATAAATGTCTGAGTGCAAGCTTGTCAGTTTTCACTGTAGGGAAAAAAATCAGTACACAGACACTATGAATGATGGGTGTAAAATTTACCTTAGATACCTAGGGATCCCAGAGGACATGACCCCTAGAGAGGTTTCTTTCTACTTGATATAAAAGGACTTTGGTAGAAGCCAAACTTCAGAAAAGAATCCCAAGCCTACAAGAATGAGACAAAGAAGGTGAAGACAAATGTTTTAACTGAGTGAGAACCAGACTCAGGCAAGTGGAGGTAGAAGTAGAGAGGAGACAAACCACTGGACAAATCACACAACTGTGCAGAGACAGAAAAGTTAATGGAGGAAAGAAACATTTGAGGAGCAGAGATCTAATTCAAGTTGGTTTCATTCAACTTTTGAGTATGCAGTGAAATAAAGAAAGTTTGACCTCTGAGATCATAGCCTTTATACTTGGAAATACAGTGCTCCTTTGGTTGTAGTCTGACAACAGTATGTGCATAAAAGCAGTTTTTCCTTTTCAGAAGATGAACATCTAACAGTGTGGGACTGGAAGTTCAGGAAAATCCACCAACCCCTGCACCCTGTAGCCTCAGGCTTAGCAAGACTGTACTCCAGAAAAATCCTCCTTTTCCACCTCCTTGCCAGGAACAGTGTAAAGCTACAAAATACTCTGAGAGAAAAAATTAAAACTCTCCATACAAAAGACAGTAAAAGTCTACAAAACTCATTGTGCTGCATACAGAGACTACAGGCATTGGCAAGACAGGATACATAAAATGCCTACATGGTTCCTTTGAGAAATACACTTCACATTACAAAGAAAACAAACCTTTCTCTTTCATATAGAGGTCTCCAACAATAAGGCATTAGGAAAATGTGTCTTGACTTCAAAAGGGGTGTCCAGGCCATCCTTGAGTTTTAGTGAGAAGTATCTGAGCAGTGTTTGTCAGTGCAATGAGGAGCATCAGCATTTCCCAAGACATGATTAAGCTCTGAAACTTCAGACAAAAGCCCTGTCCCCAAACAACCTGCCTTGAAAAGTCAAAGTAATTCTGGCCTTTTCAGGTGACTAATGGATGACATGAAACATGGGATTAATTAAATACACCATAAATTCGGAACAACAGATACAAACAATAAACTGTGATCTTGTCTGCTTTCAACTTCCTCTTGGCAATACCAACAAATCAAATATCCAAAGGTTAATATCACATACTTTATTTTCAAGACAACAGCATGGAATATGGGCAGTCACAGGAAAAGTAAACTAGATATGATTAAAGAAATGTTATGACCTTTGTGAGATTTTGAGGACTGCTGAGCAGCCTGCAAGTTAATGTGACAGATGAGAGAGATTGGTGTTTGTTTACAGCATGTCTAAAGGCAATAAAAGAACCTACAGAGGAAGAAAGTAACAAAGAACAATTCTCCACAGCTGAGTGCCCCTTCCCTGAGTTTGCTTCCCTGTTTTCAAGAGAGAGAAAATGCAATGCATCCATGCTCTGAGCCCCTGAGTCATGTATTTATAATTTATTAAGAGGTCAAAAGTGGCATTTGCAAAGTCTCAGTGTTCAAAACTTCTTGAATTGCTCTAAGAATCGAGACTCTGTTTAAATTCAATAACTAGAGCTTATTGAACACATCCATTATGACAGGAAGTTCACCTGCAGCAAAACTACAAATTCCTACCCCGTCTGTGCTGCACGTTGTTCCAGACCCAGGATCAGATTCTCTGCAAGGAGCTTCAGCATTAGGCATTTCAGGTCAGTCATACCAGGAGACATAAGCTCAGAGAATGCACTTAAATGCACTTTGATCCAGTTTTCTCTTTTTCTCTCTTTCCTTCTATCCACGTACAGTATTCTAAACAGGCTTTGCCAAAATATGAAGTACTTTGCATGTCTTTTGTGTTTGACTGGTCTTCTTAGATTAAAATAAAAGCTTAATGAAAGTCGACAAAGAACAGCCTGTAACATTTTAAAAGATATGTTCAAACATTAAGTGATTCATCCTCACTGGCTCATTAAGAAGAGGAAATTGCGGCAGAATTCAGTGTTAAAACCACTCAAAGAGTCGATGACAGATCCAGGATCAGTTCTTATAAATTACTGTCTCTCACCCTCACTCTCAGTCCCAGCCCTGCAATAAACCTCTGTGGGAAAGTTTCCTGGGCCAGCTCGGAGCCATCACGTACTCAGAATAGGCTGTCACAAGTTGAGAAATATGCTCGTCCTTTCTTCTTAGCATTCCACCAAAGTCTCAGCCCTTTCAAACACCAGGCTTATGATTTCAATAATCCACCATGGTAAAAGTCATTTGTGGAATTAGATATATTGCTAGCTATTGAAGTATTTTCTATTAGCTATTAGTGCACTGTTGGAGCACATCAATACAGAGCCCAGATATTACAGCAAGGGACACCCTGGAAATGCCTAAGCAGACTGATCAATTTAATCTCTGTTGCAATACAGTGCATTAGTGGGATGGCTAATTTTTTTTTCTTTTTCTTGGCACAGCTTAGGGAGCTCAGAATTAGGACAAATATTCTCTTTCCTCCTCAACAAACGCTTAAAAAATGACAAAAGTGACAGCTTTGAAAGATTGATTTTTTAAAAGTGAGGTTCTGCATGGTAGCTTATAAAAGCACTTCAATTTAGAATGATTATTAATCAACCATCCGTTCAGATAATTTTCTAATTTAGGGAAAAAAAAATCTATATTCTGTCTCTTACATCCCCATCAGGTACTAAAGTATGAATGTCTGCACTTATTAACAAATACAAATAAGAGCGCATTATCTGATGCAGAGAGACAGTTAATGCTGGATGCAATATTTCTGCCTGACAGAAGATGTTCTGAATTTTAGTACAGAAGAGTTATAATACGAACTTTAAATATTTTATTGTATTGCAGTCATAAATACCATACATGTATGAAATGGCAAACCTATTCTGACAAACTGGAAAATAACTGCGTGCTCTGGATGCTCTCTCTGGTTCTACACAGAACATAGACTTAATTTCCTATTAAAAAAACATGAGATAATAAAATAGCAAGTGCAACTAAGGACAAAAAGATAAGAGTACAATACAAGCGGCAGAACTGGCAAATAAAATTTTAGACCTGAGGAATTAAAAGATATTTTGACTGACACATTTATAAGCCTGTCCTTACACCGATTTATTGTTGTGTGGTCTATCTACTTTGTTTGCCCAGCATGAATACTGTGAAAATTGGAAATATAATGTGAATATTTATCACCACAACATTATTCTGAAACAACCCAAAGCACTCAAGTCATATGCAAATACCATAAATTAGTTTTCTAAACAAAGTACATTTAAAACTCAGTCCAGAGGAGTTATGTGCCTAAATTGGATGAGGACAGAAAAGTGTTTACAAAGTAGGTCTTCAGTTTCCTGGCCAACTTTTCCAACTGACTGACTGCCAAGGCAAAGAGGAATGCCACCCTTGCTGCAGCCATGCTTAACAGAATAAGACCTGACTTAAAACCAAGAGTTGCATGTCTGGGAGACTGTTCTCCCTTGAATTGCATAGGAAGTTTCAGAAGGAAAACCAAAATAAATGTACAACTACAACAAAATATTCTTGGAGGCAGACACTATTGACTTGGAGACTACATAATTTTTAAAAGTGACTCATAATCCTTTCTAAATGGACCTTGGAATCATGTCTGGTTGAAAAATCCACGTTTATTGTGACATATATATACATAGGCATAATTTATGAAGGAAGACATGCAAACACAATTGTAACACAAAATACGTGGCAAGGGAGTCATTTACTAGTCTTTCATACAAAATACAAATTTATTACTAAATGTCTATGCCTAAAACTCAGTATGTAGTACATCATATTTTAAATTATTAACATCTCTGCTGGAGAAGCTTCCTTCATAAAATATTTACACAGCACGTCTCAGGACTCTGTATTTTGCCAGCAGTTACTCAAAGTGTAAGATAAATATAGTTAGCAGGTCATTCTTTCCCTTGATAAGCTATTCTTTTCACTAAAAACACCACCCAAATGTTTAAGCTATGCTACTGCTGTGCCCTTTGTTATGAAATACTGCACTCAATATAATGATATATTTTGACCTCTGAGAGCGGTCAGGGTCAGAGGGCATCACTTTTGCTAATGACAGGGCATGGCTGTAAAATGCAAGAGGCAGGCATGTTCCAATTACTTTTCCAATTAGCAGCAACAATCAATGCAGCTGCAAAAAGCCTTAAGGAAACTGGCAAAATGTTGCAAAGTATGGATATAATTCTCCTTTAAGGAACAAGCTTAAGAACAAGTATTAGTAGTCCCTTGATTATTTTTTCAATACTACAAGAGCATTATTACCCTTTCTTTCAAACCAGGCAATTGGAAGTGTTGCCTTTTCAAAATCCAGACAGCTCTTCAATGCAAACAAGAAAGACATAACTTATTCTTTTCTAACCTAGGCAAGAAGAAAACTTCATGGTCATTTTGCTAGAGAAAGAAAATAGAATTTATGATGCACACTCCAAATATGTTGGATTTTTATTTATAACTAAAAAATAATTATGCATTATTTTTTCAGAGTGTGAAAATGTTCTGTTCAATGGAAAAAAATAGTCTCCAGCATTTCAAACTCTTGGCAAACAGTGGCCTGGGCTACTAGAAATCTTCTCAACACAGTATGCGAATTCTCTTGGCATTTGTACATTCAGTTTGTCAATGTCAAAACAAAATTTTAAAGATGTAAGAAACCGGAAAAGCAGAACTGTAGACTCAAATGGATTTTAAAACAAAAAAGACCCAACAGTACCCCAGACACATGCATTTTGAAATACATAAGTTGCTACTGTTACCAAACTTTGGGCAACATAATTTAAAAGTGCATATGAACCACTTTCTTCATGCTCATAGTTTTCTTTAGGATATGAATTTATAACAATTTGGATCAGTTTTGTATTAAGGTTAATTGAAATACAGAAAAATCATGATAAAGTAGCAGTTATTTTAAACTTCACAATATGCAAACATCATTTTCTACTATGGGCTAAGTATTCCACAGCAATATTCTTCACATCCCAAATTCATGGAAGCACAGAAATAAGAATTCTGTCATCATTCCATTTAATTTTTGTTTTAAATTACGTAAAAGGGACATATTTTTAATGAAAAAAAATTACAGACTATATAAGAAAGTAAAATTATCCATGTCCCTTACTACACAGAAATTATTAGCAATAATACAAAGGAAGTATTTTTTAAATATATTTGGGGAGAAAGAAGGCTGTCAATTGAATGGCAAACAAGGAGATTACTGAAGAAAAAATATCTACATGATTTTATTTCAAATTTGCAAGAGGACATTACTTGTGGTTTACAATTTCTAAGGGATGGTCTGTGAGTTTTCTCTGGATAAGTATTTTGAAGAGTAATATCTACTGTAATACAACAGAAATTCTAAAAGCTATAAAAAACACAATGTGTCAACATTTCAAGGAAATAAATGGGATCATCTCAACATGACTTCATTGTAAGGAAAAATTGTGAAAATAGTGTTAAAAGAGGCAATCAGTCAGATTGAGTGGTAGCGTGATTAATACCAATCAACACTGTTTAATAGAAAACAGGTCTTCTTGGGAAATTTCATACCATTTTGTGATGATATTACAAATTCAGTAGACAAAGATAACTTTTGAAAATACTTGCTTTAATTTCTATATAAATATCTCTCCTTATTATATCTCTGATGAAAAAGTGGCACAAAATCAACATGGCTCATATATTAAACATGTTAAAGATCACTGAGAATCTGCAAAAACAATTTGTAAATAGGGAGCCAACAGCTAATGGGAGTATCTTTGGTGAGATTGCAAAGATGTGCATTATGAAGAACCAAGAGGATTGAACAGTGAACTCAAGATATGTATGAAAACCAGCATACTTCAGAACAAAATCCTGAGCACAAGTGATAACTAAAAATACACTAGCAGTCCTAATAAACAACCAGTAGAAAATGGATTCTTACACAGCGACTCTGAGAGCTTGAGTATTCAGCAGATTCTTGCACCTGGATGTGCAGTGTAGGAACAGAAAAGTCACATATATATGCATGTGACATTGATAACATTAAAAGAAAGCAATTCGCAATTTCTGTCACCACACTTTCAACTGAATGTCTAATAGAAGAACAGAAAATACAGTAAGAGTGACAAACCTTTGGAATAATTTACAGTATATGCTGTTATTTTTTTCTCTCATCTGAAATACTAAATTGAAATTAGATAGATTAGAAATACTCCATTGAACAAGGAAAAGAGGAACTGATAAAGAAAATTCAGACCAGCAAACCTTTTTTTGCACACAGAATATATTTTTGCACAGAGAAAAATATCCTTTCAGTGTCAATAATGCTTTTGTAGTTCACAGGAGGTGTGGGGCTGAAATAAATTTTAATGCTCTTTGTAAAATTATTTCAATGCAAAAAATTGGAGAATAAACACATGTTCTTTCTTGTTTACTGATTCTATCTCCTGAATTTCAATATTATTCATTAGTTCTATTGTATTTTAAATGAGACTATTTCAAACTGTGGTTCAAACCACCTGACATTTCCAGGGACCAATGCATCCTGCAGTCTCAATCAGAGACTGAAACCCAAATTGTAAACAAGATTGTAACAATAGATACAAAGCTGGATCAACTCTGTGTAACAGTGATTAAAGCAATATGTACCCTGCACTTTCACCTTCGGAAAATCACCTGGTTTGGACCAGTCCCAGAGTTCCCAGCTACAACAGATAAATGCTAACATAGAATTTCTGGAGTCAAAGAGACCCTTGACTATGCAAGTACCTTCTTTATTTACTCCCCCTATGAATCAATCAGGAACAGTAGTAAGGTAAGAGTTAATTCTTTTTGCTGAAAGATTTGCTAATAGTTGTGGAATTTGCATGATAATACCCACTTATTACTAAAAGAAATATATGTATTATTTTAGATGAACAAATGAACTCCAGAAAGGAAGACTTAAAAAAAAAATAAATGAAAATGTTTTGCTGGCTATGCCTTGTAATTGCTTTCCTTAGCGTCTATGTGTTTGGCTGCGTATTTGTACACACACACAATAGGGTCTGTGCAACTGCAGCAGCACTGCAGAGTTCCCTTTAGAATCAGAACTCTCTAGCTGACATGAGGCAGATCTCTAGCTCTGTTCCATTTTGTACTGGACAGCAGTAAATTGAAATTATGTCTAGTGTGGCAGACTCCTCAGCAAGCCAAACTGCTTAGGCTGTCACTCCCCTTGAACTTCCCTCTTCAGGTGAAAGTGCTGGGGAGAGGAGAGGAGGGAGGAAAGCATCCCACGGTCTTGGCTGTCTCAGGGACACAGGATTACAGCTGGTCCCAAGCAAGTCTAATCTGTTTTTTTACCAACTGGAATCTTAGAAAAATAAAAAGAGGACCCACAGATAGATGAAAACAACTTCTTGAACTTGACCACAGAATCTTGATGACTTTGCTAAAAATTGTGTCTTGCACATGGAAGGTGGCATTGTAATGGAAGAACACAAAGAACTAGAGAAGGGTCCCTCAGATGATAAGCAAAAGCCACTCCAGCAAATAGATCAGAGTATCCTTTCTTAAAATGATGCACTATACATTTCCATCTTCTGTGGTATCAGTGGTATGGTAAGTATAGTATCTCCCCTTTCCACCTACCTCTTTCTGCTCTCATTTCTCATATACAGACCATGCCAGCACAAGCAGGAAGGATGAAAGGTAGACTGAAATATGCTTCCATATGGCAATGCATTGACCTCTGAGACATCACCCGGATTCACACTTGCAAATAGGTCTAAAGAATTTCCCCTTTGAAGAGCAGACAGAGCAGCCCCTCTCTGCAAATTACTGAGCTGGGGAAGTCGAGCATTTAAGGACTGCAGTATTTCATGCTGCATGGTAGAGGAATTGCTCAAATTTTAAGATATTACTAACAACTATCACTGTAACAATAGCAGAAAACTAAAGTTGAAATAATGCAAAAAAACACTAAGCATTTTTTAAAATCACTTTAATGTGATGACTGTGAATCATAAAGAGAAATTATATTCATCACACATGCCCTAGGTCTGTATTGTACTTGTGCTTTCCAAAGCTCTTAGATTACTAAACAGAAAACAGGTGTTTAAGTTCTTATGGTACATCTGTCAAATTCATGCCACACTGTTTTTTCCCATTGAATTTAAGCACTAATGTAAATATGATGTCTGTAAGTTCAGTGATAAAGAAAACCATAAGATAGTGGTATAGGTACTTGAAATGGGCTAAGTAGTTGGTGTTTCTGGATAATGCTCAGTATATTATAAATAATTCATTACTTTAACAGATCACTTTCTTTGTACCTTCTTTTTTTTAATAACTTCTTACCAAAAATTAAACCTTCCATTATATAAACTAAACATTATAACAAAACAGGAGACATACCATGTCATTTCACCTACTGCAGGAACAGCAAATAATGAATGATTCTGTCTCATGGCTCTTGGATTGAGTGAGAGAAGGTGCAGTACAGGCTGCTTTTAAAGTTTTTTATGGTTTTATACACTGATCTAGCTTTATTTTATTTTTAAGGTCAAGGGGTGCTATTAAATCACTTGACAAATGGCATAACATATGTTCAGAGGAAAGAAGCAGAAAACCTAGGAAGACATTACAAAGTTGCACATTACTGTAGAAAATATACCAAACAGTAGAAATATCATAAAGTTACCACACAACAGACTTCAGGAAACCTATTAATTAGAACACTGTGGACATGACGATGAAGGGATAAAAAGATAAATTATGTTCTTGTTAGAAGTGCCCCCATGTTTATCCACCAGCATGTACAATTAGCATTTAAAATTGCTGATGCAGAAAGTGGTCCAATTTTTCACTGCTGCCACTTCTGGGAAAGGTGCAGTTACGTATTTTCAGGCAGAATAATAGGCACAGAGGTGATGTGCTTTCTCTCAGGGGCAAAGCTTGCCAGCTGCACAACTGTTTAGCACCCCAGGCTTGCCAATCAATTGCAGCAGCACCGGCAGTGAGCTCAGAGGAGACTTTCACTTTGAACTCATCAAGAGGATAAAGGTGCTGGCATGGCCAAGTGGGAAGGAACTAAATTTTCTTTAAACCACCTGCAAAGGCTAACTCAGAGCAAAGATTTGTTTCCTGACTGACTGGTGCCCCTGAGCATGAATTTTGGATGTTGCTAAAAGAAATAAAAGCTAACTTCCAGCAATTAAATTCACAGAGGTTTCTGTAGTTATAAAATCACCAATACGAAGTGAATAGCAATGCTGGGGGAGAGCAGAGGCTGTTACTCTCCTAATGAAAGTCCTCTGTCTTTGAGTTTCCACCTCAACTTCCATTTAGTTTCTGCAGCTTTATCATGCCTATGTAATAGGCAGTTTTGCTTCCTCCTGCCAATAGTCTGCCATGGTAAATAGGAAAAATGTTCTCAAAACTGCACAGCCCAATCACACATTTTATATCTGAGAAATTAGATCAGTTTATGAGCAGAATATAACAGTTCTGTTATCCAAGTCTCACAATTTAATCCTTACTCTTATGACATTTATGTATTTTCCCAAAGCGCCAAGTGATGGAAGTTACACATCCCTTGCATTTTTAATCTAGTTGCCTAAGAAAAGGAAGCTTTTATGATCATGCTGGTCTGTATTTCAAACTATGAATATTTTCCCAACTACAGTCTGATTTAAGGTACAGTTAGGGATAAAAGTATCCAAAATTATTAAGTTCCTTAGAGTTTTATACAAATCCCTGTCTGGGTCAAGGACAGAAACTGAAATTGCTGGCTGCTCCAGTGAGGACTGTGATCATAACTCAGCTCTAAGACAGTGCTGTGGAACTGCCAGTTGGTTGACCAAGATATTTATCCTGGCTACTCAGCATGTGTGTAGCTTTAGACTTGATGAACTTTGCACAACTGGTGCCTTTTTTTCAGGTGGGAGTGTAATATGAAGGGAGCTGATATCTTTCTGGAAACAAAGAGTTTAGAAAATATAGGACAAAAATCTGTTGGACGAGAGACTTTCAGTTCTGCTACTCAAAAAAAATAAGTTTTTCTCCTTTAAAGTAATACCTACACACATGAATGGTGCAGAAAAGCCTGCAAACACAAGCCACTAAATCTCTAAGGGCTGAAAAATCAATAACATGCATCTAAAGAATTGTAAAATTTTTATCTCAAAACTTCTGTAATCACCCTCATGATCTTAGAATGGCAAGCATTGATAATGTGATGTGAGAAGTTACATCAAAATGATGACAGCACCAAATCCTTGTTTAAAAGTGAAACACATCTGAGAGGCAATGCGCAGAGAAATACAGAAGGGGAATTTCCCCATAGAAAATATAAACAAGGAATTGAGAATGGGGTCTGAATTGCTCCCATTTACTATGCCTTCACTATGAAACACATTGGGAATCAGAAAGATACCTGCTTTACTGCTCAGAACAGATGGGACATGGACTTGCATTGCTTTTGATACCTTTTGATAGAATTATTTTGTAATTTTCATGAATCTGTGTCTGAGAACCTTATCTACAGGGCATCTACAGAGAGAATAAACCTCCACAGTCTCATATTCAACTGCTCCTTAGAAAAACTCACATCTGCACAGAAGAGCTGAAGCTATTGAGGGGTTAATAGAAAGAAGAGACTAAAACATTACTTTAAAATGTTTAATTCCACCTCATTTTAAAGTTTGCATGCTGATATAATACTGCCATTACCATATTAAATCTGAACCCTCCACAGCTACTGATATGTCACTATAAATAATTGAATAAAAGCCTATTGGTTGCTGAAGCAGAAAAATAAATCCATGACAGAAACTGACTCTTTTTTTGTCTAATGAATTTCAAAAAAATTAAAAATACCAGATGGTTTTTAATTCAGGCAAAATGATTAAAAGCTCCCAAAGTCACTTCTTCTCCTCAACTAATTCTGATCTTTCCTCTTCTGTTCATCTATTTTCTGCAAGCTTTAATCCAATGGGCAAATAAACTGCCCCCTGCATTAACCTGCAATCTAGCTATTACCTACTTAGCAGCATGTCATGAACAACAAGATCCCTCTAAAATTGCAAGAAGTCAGTCTGCTCAATGGAACAGCAGAGGCACTTTGGTAGTCCCTCTCTGTCCTCACAGTAACACATGCAGAGTATTTAGTATTTACACTCCTGTCTTGAGCTACACTAACCCTTTTTTTAATGCCTCAGGATAAGGACAGCATGATGCAGAAGCACAAAAATGGCCATTCCGTATCCTTAGCAGGCTGGCCTCAATGGAGGAGAAAACAGCCTTTTAGGGAAGCAAAATTCTTTCTCTACTGAGTAAAGAACTGAGGAAGAATAACTTCTGTGTAGTATTCAATACTGAAAGTTAAGGATGAGGAATTACCCCACATGTTACAATGAAGCTCTGGTTACCTTTCTAATCGGCATGGTGAGCACGCTCTTCTACGCACAGCTCATATTTCTGCTGCATTAAAAACCTTCAAAAATATAAAGTGTCCTGTTTTGTAGCCTGGTTTGACTGCCAGAAATACAAGGTGTAAAAATATAAATATGAGGGGCTGCAACCTTTGCAGCTTCTTACATCTACTTTCACAGGAGCATCATTTTAGGCTTGAATAAAGTAACATATAAAGCTCTAGTGAAGTGACTTGGGTTTGGTTACTTCCTCTTAAAATTGAGATATAACTGAGGGATGTTCCTGCACTAAAATTAGCAGCTGTGCTCTTTTACAAAATATTATCACTTAAACAGTGTCAGGAAAACACTATTCACTATTATCAACTATGGACCAGGAAGATTTTCATACAGACAGATCAAGTGAACAAAAGACAGGTATGGGAGAAGGATAATAAAAATAAGTAACTCAAAATGCAAATATCTGGGGCTCTAAGGTAGCTGATGGATAAACCTCAAAACAAAAACATACACTGAGTTTTACTGGAAATCCATTATTAAAAGATTAAGAACATGGGTAGGAAATTGTGATGCTCTTTTCTGCTACTGATGGTTATGATTAAGCATCCTAAGACATCCTTTGCTCGAGAGATACAGTTCCTAAACAGAACTTTGTCTTTGTCTTTAGCATAGCTTGGACTTGGACAAACTCCAGAGTATACAAAGTTCCAGTTTTATTCGAAAAGAGTAAATATAATTAATTTCCCATATCAGGTGTCAATTGTCAAGTGTCAACAAAACACTTGTCTAGCTCATCATTTACAAATAGGAGCCATTAAATGTAAAGAAATGGGCATTTAAAGATACCATAAATCTTCTACTATTTGTATAGCTACCACATGATTTTGGCACAGTTTTGTATTCTGCTACTCTGGTTTTACAACAGTGTAAAACTGTCAGCAATACACAGAGTACATCAGTCTTTCTCTGTGCAGGAAGATCAGACCTGTAAAGTCAACTGGTATCTGCAAGAGCAGAGTTCTGCCCAAATTTATCAACAACAAAATTATTAATAACTCTGCTTAATTACAACCTGTACTATCCAACATAGAATTCACATGAGTTTTCAAGGAGATTTAATTATTTAGAAAGTTGAAAGATGTAATAAGCTATTTTTGAGATAAAAAAAAAAGAAAGAGACAAAAGTCAACATTTCAAACTGGTAATTTTTTAATGATCTGTACTCAAAAGCTGTCAGAAAATATTCTCTGCAATACAATGAAGCAAATCCATTCTTCAAGTCAAGGTAATAGTGAGAAAAATAGGCTTGGTAACAAAAATAATTGTTCTTCTGACTGCAGAAGAGCTACCAGTCCATGGAACCACGACCTGAGCAATAATAATAAATAAATAATACTTTGGACACTGACCAGTAAAGAGGAAGAAGGTCTTAAATCAGAAACAAAAGTTAACTTTGAAATCAGGCCCTACAAAAAATAGGTGGTTTGCACATGACCACAGACATGGAGCAGAGTTATTAAATTTCTCAAATAAATTATTAGTGCAAAGAAGCTTATGGTGTTCTTGAAAAAGGAACTTAATATCCTGACAGAATATTATATTTAGAAATGTATTCATAATTTCTCATGTGATTTTCACCCACATATCAGTATTTATATGGGAAAACACAGATACATCATAGAGAGAGAGTTTCAGGTTTGCCACTGTGACACATTTCTACATCTGCATCTTTGTGCCTAGTCAAATGTCTTGAGGGACCATCAAAACCTTCAGCTAAAATTTCATTTATTTGATCAGTTAGGAAGAGATTTTCTCAGCTTTTCCAAGGCTCACTGGATTCCTTTCCTTCCAAACAAACTGTGTTTCATGTTCTCAGTCCCAGAATACAGTAGAAATATGCCAGCTGGCTTAAATGCCAGTTTTACAGGGGCTGTGCTCGGCAAAGCTGACTAATGTCTGCATGCTGTACAACCCTGGGAGAGATAAGCAAACTTTGGTTAACCAAGAATTTTGGTTAAGTGATTTTCTGTAAAACAGGGCTAGAATGTGTATTGTATGTCTTGCTCAAACAGATGTCATCTAAGCTGCTTGGATGCTGACATTTCAGCTGAATATTGCTTATCATTAACATATGCTAATTGCATGTTATTTATGAGTAGCGTACCATGCTAATCAGTTATGAGAGTGGTTCATCCCACATCCAGTTAACGCAGGACTTCTGAAATAAGCCATGAGCCTCTGGTCCTGCCCTCCCAAAATGCATCATGGAGTCATCTCTGGCTGCTTATACTATGAACCCCAGACACAGTGGGCTCCTTCCTCCTTTTTCAATACCAGCAGATATCTGAGATCTAAACAAAGATCTCAGCATGATCTACTTGGAGATTTTACTGCTCACTGCAAGGAAGGTGGGTGAGATAACCTTTAAAAGGTCCCTCCCAACACAAACAGTTCTATGATTTTATGATTACAAAAATGGCTATAAACAATGGAAACCTCCAAACTGGAGCAGATCAATACACTGTGAGTAAGCAGAAAATGAAAATAAAAAAAGAAAATTCTGAAATTATAAATAAGGCGCAGAAGGCAAAAAATGTTCCAAAGAATATATGCAAAGGTAGAAGATAATAACCATGCCTACAACTAAAGTTGTCAAATAAAACTGTTCTGTTTCTCACAAAAAAACTATACTTTCTATATAAATTGTATTTAACATCATCAACTCAGACAGATTTGTATTAAGTACAGATTTATCCTCTAGCTAGTTATCCAACACTAACGTGACATAGCTCATAAATTATGATAGTTTTATGTGAGTTCAAACCTGAAAGCTTAAGCCTGTGGTTTGTGCCTATAAAGACATTATAATTGTATTTGCATCATATAACCTGAAAAAGTAAACTTTGTAATTTTTCTCAAGATCTAGTTTTAATGCCCACTTCTTCATATGATGTTAAATATGATGTTGCACTTTTAATTCATACTTATTTGTACCCAATGAGCCAAATTAATCAAATTCAGCACAATATGAAAATTCCAGTGTTTTATGTGAGTGCATTATCCATGGTTTAAAATGAATCAAATATATCTATTTACAAATTTGTTTTAAAATTGCACTATGGACTCTTTCTTTACAACAATAGCAAGCCTGCTGCTGTTTTCATGCCTCTCAAAAACAGAATTCAGACACATAAGAAAACACTCAGTTGTTGGGCAATAAAAATAATTTAAGTTCCTAATCTGGACATACTTAAATAGACCTGAATTCTGTAATAATGCCTAAAAGACTCTTTTTTAAGAAATAGCAATAGGGTCATGATATAGAAAATACTATGGAAAGTAGCTGCCTAGCCTTTAGCCTCAAGAAGGATAAAAATTGCTAAATGGAAAGGCACCCTAACATGCAGCTAAATTTTTGAGGACTAAATTGAGAGCTATCCTTCTGTAGTACAATGGAGATGGAAAGACAGATGTTTTAAATCTGCAGAGTCTCAATACTACTGTGCTCTGAAGACAGCAGGCAACAGAATGGAAGGAAGAAAGCATCTTGATAGAAAAAAAAACCCCAGGAGTTAACCTGCTTGATCTTTCACACACAGCAACTTGATTTTACAGTGCTTCGACAGTTCCTCCACAGTCAGAGGTGCTCACTATTGTACTTGTGCGTGTGGCAGCCCTACCAGCACACCATCATGATCTCCTGTCCTTTGTTCTAGCCTCAGAACTCTTGAAAAATAGACTTTTCTAAATACACTTCCTGAAGAGTTCACTTCTGCTGGAAATGGAACTAAATAACCTAAAAGAGATCACCTTTACTATACCCAGTAGACAGACTAGCCAGTGTTGGAGATAATCACCTTCAAGAAAAGATATAGCTAAAACAGCCAGGTTAAAAAACTATTGATTTGGCTACATGAACACATCTTCTTCATCTGTTTTCTCATAAGGCAGACGATATAGCACTGCTTCCAATCACAGGTTTTTAAAAGCTGTTCTTCAAACAGGCTATTGAGCAAAAAATAGAAAGGCCATTAACTGAACTGAAAGGAAAAAAGCTGGTTGATTTGAACCAGGTCAGAATTCTCATTAATAACTTTAGCTCCACATACTAATCCAAAAGTTCTGATTACAGACATCATTACAGAGGAAAACAAAAGAGCTGCTATTTCTGCAGAAGGGGAGATAGCACACAGACTCTCAGACATCAAACAAGAGCAGCAAATATGTCTAAAGTCTGACCCTTCTCTTACTCCTATAGAAATCTTGATCTCAGATCAAGCCACTGACAACATTAATTATCCACTTGAAATGAGCAAAGGTTTATTCTAATATTCACATTGTTATTGCATCTGTCTGTCTCATCCGAAACATAATTTAAAGTATGATCATCTGTCACAGGCTCTTAGCAGGAAAATACACACTACCACAGCATTCCTTCTAGGACATCCTCTGGGAGGTCATTCAGAGCCAGTCATGCCATCAGCTGTAGGAATTAACATCAAGTAAAATATATTTTTATACCCTAAAGCAAACTCACTCCTTCCTTTCCGATTGCCTAGATAACAAAGTTACCTGCTACAAGCTATAGAGCAGGCACATCTCCCACTAGATCAGACAATAAATAAGGCACTCAGCACCTAACAGGATAAAATTCAAAAACCCTGCTTCTACAACACTTATATTTGAAGATCAAGGCTCAGAAATGAAGGACATGATGTTTTCCATATGCACAGTACTTAATGACTTAAAAGTAAACATATGTACAAGTGTTTCAGTAATTGGGTCCTCAGACTGTAGTGCTGTCTCTTTATTACTGGATTCTTTAAAAATCTTACATTACTAATATCCTCCAAGGAATCTTCTTAAAGAATGTTTCTAGCAAAATACAACCCTAAGATCTACTTTCCTACTTTAAAGATATATAGCTTTTCTGGTATACCAAGAAAAATAAAAATCCTGTACTACTCCAAAGGAACAAATTATTAATCTCTTGTAGCTTTATAGAAAGCCATGAGAACTGAAAAACAATGGATATAATCACATTGAACAGCAAACTGGATGTTTATGATTATATGTTCGTTGTCCAATTTGGGAGAAATACAAGAAATGCAATAAAGAATGGATATATAATCAAACATTAACTTCAGGCCATTTCAAGAACATAAACTCATTTTATTGTTAGAGACAGGAACTCTTCCCTTGGAACTTTCAGGGCAGCCCACCCCAGATCCCAAAGAGCCACCAGAATACTGTCTGCAGGCTGAAGTCCTACACTGGTGTGAATACACTGGCATTTGATCTATTTGTTCACAAGACTATTTTCAAGTTTTCCTTTTAGGCCTATGAAGGACATTTGAGAGAAGTGTTTGTACTGGCGTTGTTGAAATGCAACGTATCATGAACATGAGTGGAATTGTACCACACTCTTTATTCTAATGATTTTTCATGATGACAGATGGCTCCATAACCTTATGCCTCAGCCCAAGTGCAAATTACTTTGAAAGGCTGTATTGACATGCTCATGGACACGGCACAAATGATCCTTCAGACGCACAATAATATTTACAGGCATATTAAAACACATAAATATAAATATAATGAGAGAGTAATGCATATTTCAGAAATTTAATATTCACTGCAAATGAATTAATGATTTCACCTTTTGTCCTATAATGTTTCAAACCTCTGTATAAGTTCTGGCATCATGCTATCATTTCAAATTAACTGTAATTTTCCACTGCTATGCTTGCTATGAATGAGAAAACATCTAAAGAAACGACAAATGCGCTGACACATTCACAAAGAACCAACCAAAAAACAAACCAACTGTTTTCTCACGTGGAAAAAGCTATATTTTTATTTCATTTTGCACATTATTTAATTTCCAATGTTAGGGTTTAATACTAGTGTGTTTTCAGTATTGAATTGAAAATTTCTAAGACTAAATAACCTGAAATAGAGATTTTGTGTATTTCTGAGGATAGCAAAGTACAGCCCAGCAGCAGAATTCTATCACAATGTATTAAAAAAAAATAAAAATCCTAAAACGGAATATAGCTCTTCAGATAATTAAAGTGCTTTAGACCACTAGCCAATTGATTTTCTCCTTGTAAAGGTAGTTCAATTGAAATGTTCAGAATAAATCATGTGTTAAAATTATCTTTTAAAGTAAGAGCTGAGTGCATATTGATTAATAATTATTTGCACTAACGGACTGAACTAAAGAAATACCATCAATTACTTCAAAAAACTCAAAGATCAATCATGATGAAATCAATCATTGAAAGATTCACTACACTTTTCCCAATATTTCGGAAGTGTTCATCAAATGACTTTCTAGAGATACTTTGGTTTCCTGTTTCTAGAGCTACGGAAATTTGTTTTAAATGCCAATTATCACTAGGTGTTTCAAATGCCTAACACAGCTCTCACCCTTCAGTTACAGGGGAGTTCTGCAAGAAGAGCAAACATTTTCTACATCAAGTATAAGGCATAAGGGGGCACTTTGACCAGGGAAGTTTAGTTAATATTTCATACTTATGCTCCCACAGCAAAGGAAATGCAAACAGCCTAAATTAATGACCAGAAAAGATGATTTACAGAGAGCTCCCATGCAAAGATGGGGGATACTCAGTATAAATTAACTCTATTTTACACACTTATGAGTCCTACTCACTGAATTTGGCTGGGCAGCACAATAAAACTCCAATAATTCTCTAAAATTTGCAATTTAGTTTGCCTCGTTATAAATAGCATGGAGATCGTTAATCCCTTACAGCACCACAGGCATTACTCAAGCCTGGTATCGTATTGAAAATCAAGCTGAATTTTCTCTTCTCATGCTGCATAGCCCCATTAAGAGACAGGTGGGGAGTCTGCTGGCTGTAGCACCAGGTTTTAAGCAGGTTTGAATGAAAAAGAAAATTTTCTGTGGTTCTGATTTTCAAGGTTTCTTTTCCACTAGGTTTCAGGTTTATCCACTGCAGAAGTGTTAACTAGAAAGACAAAAACAGGTCATGAAAGCTGGTGGAACTTAGTCCACACTGGGGTAGAAAACATTCAAAATTGCAGTGCTGACCTCTTAGTTAGTTCTTTGTTTCTTGTTTGTTTGTTTTGTTATTTTGGCTGACACAGGACTAACTCCCATATACACTAATAGGTCTTCAGAAGGTAACATAATTTCTGGGCACTTCCTCTGTAATGCACAAAAAAACTTTTTACTACCAGAAACAATAACACCTTTTAGCTGAAATATTTAAGTTTAAACATTCTTTACATAAAAGAGATGCACAGATCTGTCTGAACACCTTAATTTTATGCATTTTTACATTTCTAAGCAACTTAGTAGTGAGGACTGCTTATTTGCATTCATTTACATACAATTTGCACAAAAAGCTGAAAAAGGGTAGTAAGGAAATCCATCATTTTGACTTTAAATTAAAATATTATTTCTGTAAGAAACATGTTGAATACTTATTTTATTTTACTTACGACATCGCTTTTAATATCTTCATAAATATCAAATGTCAATTCTCAGAAATGGTGACTTTTTTCACCTAGTAGGTTTAAGAAAACAAAACAACAACATTTTTGATAGAGAGAGATGCAAAATGCAACCTCTTTTCCCCCCTAAGAGAATTTCTTAGCAAGGTGAATCACCATTCTGATAGATTCTGTGTCTCTAAATTTTTATTCTACTGATTTTCGAAGCCCCAGTCTTTGCCAGGTTCAGGAGGGGAAAAGTACAGATTCCCTAATGAAAAAATGGTGCAACATGCATGTACAAATTTAAATGTTTTTAAGTCCTGTATTGTGTGTGGATTATCTCTCAGATGATGTTAAAACGTGTTCAAATAAATTCTCAGTATTTTCACACCTACATTCAGCATATTTTCTTAGTCTTGTAAAGATACATTTTCATATGCAGCCACAGCCCTTCTGGCTGCCAGCTGTACCCCTAATCAGCTGGTACTAAACCATATCTGTTCTCAGCACTACGATGGCCAATGGCTTCTCATTCCTTTGAGTTTGCACACAGTTTAACTCAGTTTATTTCTCTATCACATTCAACCTGTGTCCCATTACACCCCCATGCCTCTGCAACACACAAGTAAAACCATGCAATTCAGAAAAGGCAAAGAAAGATAAAACCATGGAGCAGATGCTATCCTACAGCTGAGCTTTCTAAGGCAGCACATTAGAAAATTCTGCAATGCAAAAGTGGTCTCTGGAAATAATCATGGGTCAGATTTGCTAAACATCCTAATGTCAGCCACAGTGACACTTGTATCAGCTTTCACCATATCCCTGGTGTCAGTAACTCACAGTGCAGTATCAGGGATAACTCACCCCTGAAGGGCTCAAGCTCAGTGAAGGCAGCAGAAGTGTGTGCTTGGCACATCCTCCAGTGACCCCATTCCTGGGGTGGCCAGGCGAGGGTGACCCCTGAGGCAGTGCTCAAACCTCTGCAGGGGGACCTGGGGCACTCCACCCCTGCCGGGCAGAGGCCACAGAGACAAAACCCAGGGTTACTGTGGACATAGCCCAATATCCTAGGAGCAGGGCTGCCTCAAACTAACATAAAAGGGAAGATACTTTGTACACTCTGCTTCAACTAAAGCCAAACACACAAGTGCTAGGAAATAAAATGTGTATTTTCAGGCTCTCATTATCATTGTTCAGGATTCTTCCCACTCTTCTTTCTTGTATGTGTGCTTTTCTATATTTCTTCCAAGTTCCTGGGTGATTCAAGGTATACATTTCTTAAGTTTGACTTACATGATTTCAACTGCACAATATTTTTTAAAATAATTTTGTACGGATGTCCATCAGGTCAGTAACATATTGCTTTTTCTTACATTGCCCTTATAACACATTGCATTGGAAGATTTCAGATTTTGAAACTCAAAAGTCTCTACTATATATTTCTAATCTGGCTGAAATGTGGAAAAAAAAATATTTTACTCATGCAAATTAAAAGATGGCAAAAGTATATTAATTTCTATAACCAGATTAAAGCATTGTAATAAAACCTTCAGTGACTCAAGGGAAAGATTGCTTGAGACAGCAAAATGTAATTAAGCAAAACTGAAGTATCTGTATCATTAAAGAAAATGTTAAAGGTAATTTGAGTCTAGGGATCAGCACTTCAAACCTTCCCTAACCCTATCCTTAACCTGCAACCTAACTTTGTGGTGTAAGCATTTTTGGTCAACAGCAGCCCAGAGGCCTCATGAAATTAATTAAGTGTCCTATCTCTTTACAATGGAAACAAACCCGTCCACATGCTGTATGCGTTTCTGGCATGATCGGCATTTGTTCCTGAAGTCACCGGCATCAGCAGCTGGGAAGCACAAGACTGAGCTCTCTTTCATTTCTTTTGTCTTCTCTTACTGCTTTTACACACATTAATTATGGCAGTCCACAGGTGTTGGTCTTATAACGCAGGTACGTCCCCTACTGCAAAATTTATTATTCTGAAGGTTCTTAGCAGAAGACAGAAAAAGCTTCCCAAAATGCTGAAAAAAATCCTTTGTCCTTAAAGTCTTTATACTCTCCCTTAAAAAAAACCTCATGTGAGTCACAAGTGGGAGGACTGCAAGGAGGCAAGGATGCATTTGCTTTGCCATCATGTAGCAGCTGTCAACACTTCCATGCCAATGACAGACGTGAAACTGCATGAGAATTTGGAAATCCAATATGGCACAAAAAAAAGAGATGCCAGGAAAAGGTTAGTCCATGTTTCCATGCTGATGTAGCCTCCACAAGCAACTGAGTGGACTCATGTGCTCTGTCACTACATGGAAACTAATGGCAAGATGGCAAATAGGACTGTGGCATCGCCAGAGCCGGGGTTCTCAGCTTCAGGGCAGATGCTCCAGGCAACCTCCCAGAGATCTGTGGCTGTTGTGCCAATTATCCCATGGATCCTCCAGCTCTACACATTTATCAAACCACATCAGCAGCCCAACACAACGAAAAGACACCAAAAACCCCACAGAAGCCTTATTATTCACCCAGTGGTCGTACGAGCACTGGCCCTTTGATGGCCATCTATATAATCATCATTCTCACTCTAGAGAATGGGGTCCTGAGGCCATAACTTGGTTTGTTTTATAAATAGAAGATTAATTTTCCCCTGCTTGACCATGAGATGCAGGTTTTAAAAGCAGCAGAAGATTCTAAAAGCCCTAGAAGAAAGTTATTGAGCAGAGCGCGACTGTTCACTGTCATGTTGTTTTACTCTCTTGTAAATAAACTGCAAGTAGTTTTATATTCCCTAAGTTAATATGAAATATATTACAAAAATGTTGCAATGGTCTGATTTTACAAGGTTCACTTTTGCATTAAGAAAAGTTGGTAGGCAGTTTTAAAGTGAGACTTAACAACGGAATAACCAATGGCATTTAGCATATGGATAAACGATTTTTGAAAACTTGTTTACACTCCTACAGGACCGTAACAGAATCCAAGATCTCTGTAATCATCAATACCTTATTTATGAAGGACAATCACATGGCAATGCACACATCAGTGAGAACAGCTGCAGTGCCAAAACACTCACATGTAAGATTATTTGCTCTTAATAGACATGACCATCACATTGGTAAAAAAATGCTGATCAGAAGCCATTAACCCACACCTCTGAAATGCTGCTCTTGGATCTTCTCTTCAATTTGAATATACTCTAGCCAAAACAGGAGGAGTTTCAATTTAATATTTTATATCCAGTGGTGAAGCAAATACTTCAAATGTCATGCCAGCAATTAAAATGTGTCTAGATTTTTTGGCTACTGTGGTAGTTGAACTTAGGACCTTCACAGTGAGTCACCACAGTCACACCATTACTGAGATATTATATTCTGCAAGTACAAAGATGGGAAATTTTCCAGATTGTCTGCCAAGATTCACTGCACCTAGGATACAGCAAGTGTCATAAATAGAATTTGCCACAGCAAGCCTTGCAATAACTGCCAGAGAAACGCAACAGACCTCCTGCGGTCTGATTTAACATAAACAAGCCAAGACATGGAAAAAGTAAAAACACTGCCCTGCAGTCACTGCTTAATAGCTTTTCCAATTGAGCACGGAGAAGCCTGACGTATTGAGAATGTCTGTCTATCCAGTGTACGGCTGTTCCTTATGCGCTGCAGCTTCTGCCACATCACAGGGAACCTTCCATTCCTACTTGGAAGATAGCAAATTTATGTTCAGAAAGAGCTGAATTTCGAGTCTGCTGCGCGTGTATATGTGAATATTTGCTTTTACTGCTTCTCCGCCCTGAAACAGCAAAACAAACCCCATGCATGTTAAAACATATGGCTTGGGAGCAGAATCAGTAAATGCAAAGTGCCTTTATTTCTTCATTGAGTCTCGCTTTATAGCTGCTTGTGCAATCCAGATCACACATCTTCCTGAGAACATTTTACAAAGATAAGTTTTCCTCATGAAAACACAAGAACCCCCAAGGTTTTCTTATAGGTTATTACATTTTTATTCATAGAATGATATTTAACTTTTATTCTTATAATGAATTTCCTACAAATAAAATAATTTCCTATTTTTTCATAACACATAGCTTGAAAAACTACTCCTCCTCCCATAGGACATCCTTTAAAGATTAAAATGTTAAAACAAACTTAAGAGAACAAATTCTCATTTACAAATACTTCAATTGTTATCACCATATTGTTACAAACATTACCAAGGGTATTACTTGCAAGCATTGTGACTGAATAATAGACTGGATAGAACTCTACTTGTAATTTCTATGTAATAAGCTTTAGATTGCAGTTATGGTATAATCCAGAGTATTGGAGGAGTCAATAGAACAAAGCAATAAAGGAATGATATACTTAACAACTGCATTAAAAAGGTAACACTGCCTTTAAAACAAAACATTGGTTAATTAGTTGGAAAGGGCAAACTCTTATTTTTCTTCCTCTTCATCTTGCTACAAAGAAACACCATCCTGGGAAAGGTCACGGTGCAGTATGGAGAAATTAGGGAAATAGATTGCTGTGAACTTAGTCCTACTCTTCTGTGGCAAAGTGCAAAAGCCTGCAGTTGTAAAAACAGTCTAGAGATAATGGCTTATCAATAAAGAAGTAAAATTGTAAATGACTCCATCATGAGAGCTTCAGGCACAAAGCTAGCACAAACAGCACTGTCATATGTGCAATTCTTCCATGTCCTTAGAACAAGACAAACTTTTCTCTAAAGAAATGTGGCTTCTGGATCTTAGCCCGACACAGGAGAACTCAGTAACTATGAAAAATCTGTGACATAAAAATGTGGCCTGTAAGGCTGAACTGGAAATATTCTCCTGATATGCTATTGGGTGACAGCTCATCTGACAGCATCTGCAGAACCATTTCTATCCTTTTCTAATTTGCCTGGGTTTTACACTGCTTTCTGCTGGCTTTTAGTGGCTTGATGTGTCTTTACTCTTTAAGAGCTCATTTTGTAAAATCAACACCATCAAAAAGATACAACTGCAGAGCTACAGCAAGGTCTGTAGTCATCCAGGTATCTGCAAGTCAGCAATCAAAAGATTTATTTTGACTACATCTCCTTATTATCTTGCTTTTCAATCAAAGCAGGAAACAAATGCAACTGTTCTTCATGCAACATGAGTTCACTTTCAGTGAGAACCCAGCATTTGTTTTTCTGATATTTTCTGGTGGGAAATGAGCTAAACTACAATCAGTGGCAGTCTGTGATAAAGCTGTGTTGGGCCTTAAAAAACCATGGGTTTTTGATGTCTTCAGACACTGATTCGTGTCACTTCACATCACTTTCCTATAGTCCTTTGTTACTATATGGCTATGCTAGACAATGCACAGATGTGCTAGAAAGTGTTCATAGTCAAATATATATGTGCTACAACAAATTCACTTCCAATACAATTTTAGCAGCCAAAAAGATTAGCTGCAATGGGTATTATTCATTTGTTCTTTATTTTAGTTCTCAGGGTATGAGCTTATCTACTTTTAAGCTATTAGATTCATGTCTTTCTAGGCTAAAAATGTTAGAACTCTTTCTTTGCAACTAGGAGCAACTCTGGGGCAAGTCATCACGTTGTACACAGTAGTGCAAGCTGAGCCTCTCAAGCAATCAGCAGCACTGGCCCCCTGCACCAGGTGCTGATTTGCCCTATAACAATAGGCACAATTAAGTCAAAGCCAACCCGATTAACTCTGCTCCAGGGTAACCCCTGCATGCTCACTGGTTCCCTTGATTAACTGTACAGGACTGATGGACAGGAAGGTGTCAGGAAAACCCCTGAAGAATTAGTAAGCCTGCAAGGAGACTCTGCAGGAGGGAGAAGGTGCGAGAAAGAAAGAGCAGAAAGGTGGCAGTTTAAAACACTTATTAAAGGAGTTAACAAAATAAAAGGATGTAATTTAAATCACTAAATGACAGAAACCTATTGTGATGAGGCAGTGCAGTGTCTGAAAGTGGATACTCCCTGTAAAGATCACACATGTACCTGCACAATAGCATTAGATGAGGATGGAATTATAAACCTCAGTGATATTGGACTTTTTGGGTTCAGCCTCCTTGCAATAATTGGAGTAGGTTTTGTATTGATAGTTATAATGTTCAGCAATACAAAGCATTTATTAGTACCCACCTGCTGGTACTACTTTAGTGCCCCTTATGCATTGCCAACAAGAACATCAATCAGTAACTCATTAAAATAAAACTCAAAAATATGCCAGTGAAATGCTAAAACATACTTGAAATATGTTCTGTTAGCTTTCCCATATTCCTATACTCATTTATAGCATCAAGGTATAAGCCAATATACAGAAGCTCAGATGTTGTTGTAATTTTAGCATAGGGCAATGTTAATTATAGCATGTCAAGATATTTAAAAATTAATAAAAGGAGACAATTCCATTTTTTGTCACATACCAGTTAGAACTACTTCAGCTCATCACAGCTGACTGCTGTATGGTTTTGGACTTTTATAGCATTTTGCTCTATCTGGAAGGAGTGCCCTCCCCCACTTTAATGCCAGTAGACTGCTGGGAGATTGTTCAAAGATAAAAATATGTACCACCAAGTCCCTAAAATGTCATGATAAATGAACTCAAATGTCACTATTAAAATATTTCCTTTCATCAGTTTCACAGTGCAGATCTCCAATCACAATGCCAGAACTGACACAACTTTGCTCGTACTTCTGTGGGAATACTGAATTTCTTTTAGAAGGTTGATTTTAAGACAATGGAAATGTGTGTGGCATAAAACTGAGATAGCCACCTGTAAAGTGACTTAAAAGGTGCCCCCTGGAGAAAACCTCTTCTGCATGACCCTCTTCTAGAGGAAAAAAAATCCAGGATGAGTTAATCACAAGCAGACCCCTGAAACAATTCTCTACAGGCTTCTTTAAATGTGAAAAGCATCATTTTGCTTTTAACTGATCCTGTTAACAGTCTCTGAGAAAGAGAAAAAAGTCACACAGCATAAGAGAGAACTGCTTATGAAGAAAACAGAACGCTAAATGAGAAATTCAAGGGTACCAGATTTTTTTTCTTTTTTGCCACTGTTATTCAGTGCTGTGTTTCCAAATAGCAAGGAAAAAAAAATAAAAAGAAAGAATACCTTTAATGCAATACCAGAATCAATATGACCATGAAAATTTTGTAAGTTTATTACGGGGATTTTCTGTAATGTGTCGTGCCTTTCTCTCTCCTGTCTAAGTATTTTCTATTCAAATATCCAGGTGATGTTTTGGAACTTTTAACAAAGGGCTGGTAGAAAGTGAAGGCTAACAAACAATGCGTGTTTATAATGAGAACCAAACTGCTACCTGCAGAGAATAATACAGGATGATCTCTCTTTGGAGAGGGGGAAAAAAAATCAACAACATAAATGGAACGCTGTCAAATTTATAAGCAGCAATTTAGACAGCAAATATGTTGCTTGGGTTTCAGCAGTCTTAAACACTGTGAGCGGCTTAACCTTATCTCCCAGTGCCACTGCCTTCCTGGAGTAATTGATGCTCGGAGTCCCCCAATTTCACATAAACCAGGCCACTGTGTTATTGTATACAGCAATCTAACTGCTAGCAGAGACAGGAAACGGCACTGAACCCAGATCAATAGACATGTCAACAGTAAGCTGCTTAATCTAATTCTGCCTATCTCATCTTGGAGCACAGAGTTTGCAATTTTACTGCTAGGTCCCTCTGGCAGGAAATGGTTTGGAAAGTTTAGTCTTAAGAAGTTTAAGCGATATGCTTATCCTTCAGGCTCTTGAATGTTTATTCAGCAGAATAGCTGCTTTAAATGTTTTATAAATGGTAGCAATGTAAACAAGGCACTCCTGAATTCCTTCCCCTATGAAAACCATAACGGTGATTTCCTCACAGTGGACAGGGAGCTTAACACGACAGCCAATTACACTTAAAGGTAAATTGCATTTCTACAGATGTACCAAACTCAAATAAACTTTTGTGATCAGTATAGTTTTCCCAACAACCCCTCCTTCACACTGATGATGTTCCCACACGGAAACACTTCTCTTTTAGCAGTTAGGTTGCTCCCTCCTCCTTCACAGCATTTTCAAATATTTCCGTGCAAAAATACAGACATACATATAGATAGAATTCACAGTTCACTGGTGCCTGTTCCATGTCCCAAAACACTCAGAGTTTTCAATTTCAACTAAACTATGACAAAGCCATGGTGCATCCCCAGGGATTTTGTGGTGCCCGCAATTCAAGGGGCCACGGCCATTGCCAGCAGAGGGGAAATTTAAGCTCTTGGTTAACTTTGGAATCACAGCTGATGTTTTCCAACCATGACAGACGTTTAAACCACTTTGACTGTCTATTTATCATTGGAAAACAAGTGCAAACTTGTTTAGAGACGAAAGATGGTGTTTCACTCAAGGTGCTGGAGAGGGAATTAGGCTATACAGGTTCTTTCCTGAACTCTGCTACAAAGTGCCAGGGTGATTGTGCCAGCCAGTTTTTCAGTGCTTCAACTCCCCATCCATAAAATAAAGCTTTCCCAATTGCCCTGGAGTGCTGAGATACTTGAAGCATTAATGTCCATGAGGTGTTCAGTCACCACAGTGCTGAGCACTACAGAAAAGTCAATAAATGAACTCCATAAATAAAATGTTACAAAAGCCCACTCAAGTCTTTCAGCTTGAAATCATGGGACTGCTCCCATGAGTTAGTGCCTCTGAAATAAATTTAGCAAAGATTCCAGGAACAATACAGATGACGCTAAGATTAAGAAATAGCAAAGAAACAATTATTATTTATATACTTGTACATTACTTGAAAAACAAGTTGGTTACTACTGGAAGTCTTACAACACACTGCATACCTCAGATGAGGAAACAAAGGTCCTCTGAGTAATTTTTTTTTAAAATCAACTCAGTATCTGTAGCATTATTTGTGAACAAAACTCTCTCGGACAAAGACTTAAATGGAAAGAGTTTGCATGCATGGCCTAAAATCTCTTCAACCCTGCTGTCTTTTAGTTTATAAAAGTTTTGCTCTTGTGCTCTAAAAGCCTAAACTATAGAATATTATTCCTCAGATCAACAGCATGCCATGAATAATCAAAGCCAAAGTTGAAGAGATTCTTTTGTCAACAATTCATGGACTCAACAACAGCCATTTCTAATAAGGAGCAATTTAGTAAAAATAATAAAAATCAGGAGACGGTCTATCTTTGAATGTAGAACCCAGTAATTTAGTTCAATTAGTTCACTTCAAATAGAAACTTATACTGTGCTAGTCTATTTTGGTTTCAAACTTATCCCACCCCCAGTCCACACTTTCAAAGCTCTAGTATATTCCAAATGCTAATTAACCACCATTCCTTTTAAACTCATGAATATCCTATAAATCTGACAGTGTGGAGGTTTTACACGGAGGTAAGACTAAGAAATTACATTCTCATTAAAATGCAAACAAGCTAGAAAGACCTTATTTTAATCCCCAATACACCATTACCTGTCTCAGTAGAGACCATCACACCCAAGAGCAGCTAAGAACAGGAACACATTTCTTATCCTAGTGACCCACTCATAGAGATCTTCATTTGTGGATTTCTCAGTGTTCGTAATTTCAACTTTTTTCTAATGACATCTTGTCTTTCTCTAGATTAAACTGTGGATTTTCATCCCTCACTGTTCACTCAACTTCTCATAAAAAGAATGCCAGTACAGTGGTAAACAGTAATTAGCCAATTAACAATGCCACAAGATGGAAATAATACGTTTTACCAGCTCATATATTTAAAAAAAACTAACCCGATTCTTTACAATCATCAGTTTTGGCAACAGTGAAAATTATATATCCATCACTATTTTTGCACATTTACATGATGCTTCTCAATATAAATGAATATGTAATCTCTATGGAGAGGTGACTCTGTTTTCACATGCATTTCTTTTATACCTACAAGTGAAGTCACTGATGATTTCTGCAGTGCAAATAAATTATTTTTCCCTCTGATATAGGCAAAAATATACAGGGAGCTCAAAATCTTTCCAACTCTAACATCAAATTGCAAAACAAAAGCATGTGCAGAATCTTGTCAAATGGCAACAAGTCTACTTGACAAAAAAGGAGAGCACATCTCGCAGTTCTGAGTGGAATAATTAATGTTAAAGGGTTTTAAAGGCTTGGCTTTATGAGGGAAAAGCACACAGAAGATAGATAAATTTGTATTTAAGGTTTCTCTATAAAAAATATGGCAAATCTTATAAATAAATAATAATTAAAATATCATTATTGTAGTGCCATATTTGGTATGTATATACAAAAAATACACTATCTGGACATTTAAGTGTTGGACCATTTTTATTAAAATTAGACTAGATCATAGCAGGTCCTAAATGTTGGGTTCCCCACCCCGAATTTCAAGAATTCAATTTTTTACTTCGAAACATTTTCAACAGCATTGTACAAACTGCCTAATACCGTGAAGGCAGAGAGTTACAAAGATGATTTCAAAGTATTGTGCCAAAAACTGAAAAACATGTAGCACATTTGCGGCAAAATTTGAAATGTACATGTTCAAAAGATGGAGGCACAACTGTTCAGCTGAGAAGTTATGTATACAAACGCCACATGAATTTTTATGATGTCCTGATCCTTTGTAACATAAACCAAAACTACACTCCTTTTTTAAAACTCCCACATAACCAACATGAAGATGTCACTTTTTATGTTGCACTGGCTTATATGCAACCAGATAGAGATTCAGACCCTGCACGTCAGTAGACAAGCAACCCAAACATGGGTGCTCACCACTTTACTGAAAGCATGTAAAGCTTTGAATTGGTATCTAACTCCCTCTGAGTTCAATAACATTTACATGCCTAACCTGCTTAAGCACTTGTGGAAACCCTACTGTCTGCTTAAAATCTCACTTTGGCTAGTCTGAAACTCATAAGGCTACTACTCACAAGACTGCTTCATTTCCATAGCCACAATCACCATTAGCTCATGACTTTACTGACTGGTGGAATGGCAGGCAGTCCTGCCAAAAGGACTGAGTCAAATAGATGGGTAGGTGTCTTTCTGGCCCTTGTGTTTAACAAACACATTGGTTGCTTTCTATCCAGACTTAGATAAATGAGTTACAAATTAAAAGAAACATTTTTATGATTCACTGCAGCAGCTTGCTTTCTGTGCTCTTCTCTTTTCTGATACAAGGTTAAAAGTGACTGGTAAACCTTTTAAGGTTATTGAAACTAAATTATTAACACTGTGTTTCACCTTCCTTTTGTCCTCTTCATGGCATTTTCCCTGATTGCTTACTGCTACTCCACTCCTACAAGTTGTAAATCAAATGAAAAGCCTTTAAAGTACAAAACCATCTGATTAAAATTTTCATCCACAAGGGAACCACAGATATGACAAGACGCCGCATTATGCAGTTTTTACATTTAAAACATCTGACAGTCTTTTTTTCTCATGTGTGTGAAAATTGAGCGCTTTCATCTTTGTAAGCAACAAAAAGGCTGATTCTCACTCATAAAACCCATTTGCAACGTTCAAAACATCTTTGATATTCTTCTCCATTGCATAACTGCATTTGGTGCAGTATATGCAGGCATAAAGTACCGTGACACATGGCTAGTCTGGTCACATCTGAACTTCTTCCAGCACTAACCTGTACAGCTCACAGGACTGCTGAGATTACCCACCAAACTCAGCAGCAGATCCTTCACAGGGAGCCCACACTCTATGGGCAGCTGGAAACATAAAGGAAGACATGGTAAACTATGATCAAGGGTCCAATAAATACCTGTAGTGGATACTTCTGAATACCTTTAAGGAATGAAATCTGTCTAGAAGGAAGTAAAATCCAATTTACATTTTAGTGAGATTTCTAATGCAATTCCTATCTTAGATAAGATATGGGTTTATTTGACAGCACACTTCTGAAAAGTTGGCAAACAACAACTTTCTTAATGCTGCTTTTCAGCAGCAGACTTTAGGATGATCCATCACCAAGTTTTCAAGATCTGAGCTCCTGATACTCCAAAAGAGACTAAACCAAGCAAATTTCTGCATTTCAGTTTTCATTGGATTTCATAGCTGCTACAAATTTATGGTCTGCTAGGCTGGCATGCAGTTACTGCACATACGCCACAACAGTAAGAGGTTTGTTTGTCCAGCAGTGGAATCCCTGCACTGGAGTTAAAACATCAGCCTGAACCATGAACAGGCTTTGAAGAATGCCCATGGTGCTAACACTACACTATTTAATACCTGATATTAATGATATCTAATATCAGTGTCTGATAAAACATTCATTATGGAGATATGAAGTTTCAGAGAAGCACTGAGCTCTCATTAAATAGTAGCAACAGTCTGCTGGGCCAGCAGCATTTATTTATTCCTCATTTATTTCATGGATGTACTATTTAAATGCTACTGTATGAACAAGGTGTCCTGTAAGCCAATTGTTATAGGTCCAAACCGAGTGTTTGTTACACTAGGTTCGGAGTCAAAAGCACAGAAATGCTCCTTCCTAATCCCAAGGCATGTCATATATGCATTGCTTTTCTAGGGAATGAGGTCAGTGACAGGACACTGAGAGCTCTGTCAGGAAAGAATGCTGAGCAGGAAAACCTTAATGTGTGGCAAGCTCCAGGAAAGTATCCCAAGAGCTCCAGGAGAATCACTGAAATGACTACCTGAGATAGTACATTTGGGTCAATAATGCTAATCAACAGAGATTTCTTCATGAGGAGAGGGTCTCAAAGATGTTTGTTTTCCTTTGTTTAGGATGTAAGGTACCAGTTCCATTTAGTATTTCATATAGAAAAAAAGCATTCTCAGCAGGAGTGGAAAGCACTGATGGCAAAGTTTGCACGGGAAAGCACAGGGTGCTGAGATGGGCAGAGAGGACTAACCTGGGAGCAGTGGCTGAAGACAGTACCTGAGTCTCTGAGCCAGAAGACAGCAACGTGTGGCCATTTGTGCTGTATTTGATCTGGCACTCTCGCTTTTTCCTACAGATTAAAATCTGTATTGACATTTCCTACTGGCAAGATTTTCTCATGGAAACCTGAGCAAGCTGCATACAGAATGAAGGAGCTCTTAGGGCTTGTATTTATTGAACAACTTGTTTTCTCAGATGTCAGTTTTTCTTCCTTTCCCCCCACCTTTTTCTTCCTGCCTTTGTTTTGGTGTTCAGACACCTAGAATCCCACAATCAATCACAGCAAACTAGCTCCCATAAACCTGCTTAGAGGAAAACAATTTCTTCCTCAGGCCTCGAACCCATTCCCTAGAAACCAGCTGTTTCTCTAAATATACAAGGCAACAGCACCTGAAAAACTGAGTATGACATTACGTGACAGGAGGAATCATTTCAGCTCTGCCATCCCATGGCTTTGTAGAATTGGGATTCATGTAATAAAATATGTAGTTCAAACAATTTGGAGATCTATTTATACAATATACATTAAAAGACTCACCAGCCAGCGTAAAAAAAGGCAAGGGCATAAACAGCTGGGAATCCTCAGCAAGATCTCATACACTTCAGGGAAAGATTCATAGTCTCTTCTTCTGTCCCAGGAAACTTTTTTGTTTTACAATGACACACTTGTGACAAAGGAAGAAATGAGGCACAAAAAGGTGAAAAACAATTTCCCATCTTTCATTTGCTAAATGCTGCTGTACCCACTCTGGCGTCAGAGGATGAGCTTGGCTCCCCTTTGTTTCAGCAGCCACCGCAACACATTGTGCAAGGCCTCCAGCTGAGTCAGTGCTCGCTCGCTGTGCTCCGCGCACACAGATGGGAGTAGGCAGAGAAATGTCAAGCTACTTGGATTAGCTCGGCTTTGGTCACGCACAGAAGCGGAACTCAGGGCACTGAACAACCCTAAATTAAGCATGAAGCCTCCTCCTCAGTCCAGGCACCTCGTTTTTCAGGCATTAGTCATTAAAGAACTTCCAAGCTGGTAGGTCTTGCTGTGGCTTTAAGTGCTTGCTTTCATAGCTCTACATCCTGGCAGTAAAGGTACCTTGCCCTGGCAATGAGATAAAGCCATTGCATAAAAAATGTGTTATGACGTTTCAAGTTTTTAAATCACTTGGAATGCATGAGTATAGTTAACTTTTACTGTTATTGTTGCCAATCCCCTTGAGGGAAAAGCAATCTTCCTATTCCCCTCACTCTATGTATGGCATCTTTTTTGTCTGACATATTTCAGTAATTGGGCATGTTTATTCCTCAGCTAGTTCTAACACAACCAGTAGAGGCTGCATTTTGAATCTATGAGAGCAAGCTGGCAAGTGCCATGGAAAAAAATTAACATTTCCAACAGTATGCAACACATGGATGAATGTTACTCAGCCTGATGGGATGTGCAATTTTAAAATCTCATACAAATATCTGTGTATTATTCCACCACTTCTCTCTGTGAACACTCTGATTTTGGTTGAAGGCTATTTCCAGTTCCGACTCTTTTTCTTCAGCATTTTCTCCTGTCTTTTCTACCTGCTATAACACCCATTACTGGCTCTCACTCCCTACAGGGACTTGCTCCACTGCTTTCCATTTTCTTGGTACTAATTCTGTCCCCTGGTCTTCTCTCTGACTTCAGGCAAAAAGCAGGTCCTGTTCTTCTTCTATACACAATCTATAAGAATATGATGTACAAATGGATGAGAATTTGCCAATTTCATCTTTTGAACAGAGATAACAGCCTTTTGCACTATATTTCTGTTTGTCAATGCTAAACCACAGATCAACTACAAAGGCAGGCCTTTTCAATCACGTAATAAAAAAGACTTTCACCACAAATTCTTCTTTTGCAAATTTCCAACTAGTTATGAGGGTTGCATCATAGATGAAAGGTGCCACCATGTTTGGAGTTCTCAAACATGAAAAATAGCAGAAAGAGCAGTATTACCATGGCATCAGCACACTTTTTCTTCTTACCACTTTTAGCCCAAACCTTCAGGATCCTCCTTGCTCCTCACCCAACTGTGACAGGCAAAGAACACATAGGAAACACTCAAACATGAAACAAAATAACTTAAGAGAGCTGCTGCCATACTGCTGAACAGCAGCTCATTGTTCCCTTTCCTTGGATAGTTTTAGGTCTTTATTTTACTCAAAGATCTCTTACTTACCAATGCCCTGACCTTGGCATCTGTGCTACTCTCTTAAAGCTAATGTGATCTGCTCACACAAAGCAGACTATTGCCAAGGAGCATAAGCAGCCCTAGTGATGTCACGGAACTCATTAAAGATATAGTTGACTTCTTGCCCCTAGAAAACCTAATTATTAAATGTAACCTTAGCTGAAAACAGTAGTGGTTGTTGATAAGCAAAGTAAAACAAAAGGTGTTTTGTTCAAACATAAATATAGTACTTGACCAATAAATAGGAGTTCCTGCTTTATAACTGTGGCAAACTGTAGTTAACCATGAAATTCCTGAGATAATTGATATAAAAAAAGAACAGAGTATTCTGAAATACAATCACGTGCATAGTTTGAAAATCTAATTCCTAATGCAATTCATAACATTAACACCAGGTCTAGAAAACTTAGTGGTTCATTTTAATAAATAGCAAATGCTGCACATTCTCACTCTGAGGACACATTAGGAAGCTAACCCTGATGTAAAACTGCTATAATCTATCTTCTGAGAATTATTCTAAAATATACCTTTTATAGCAAATGTAAAACATAATAACTGTGTTGTAAATGTGACTGCTATATTTATTTGTTGCTATAGCTATGGATTGCAAATTTAGAAAGGAAAAGTACACTTCAAATACTATCACAGACAATAAGAGCCTTATGCTCCTACACAATATTAAACATGGCACCTCCCACTGGTGATATATAAATCACAGCACTGTTAAATCAGCTTCTTTCTTTAAGCGAACAAACTTCTTGAAATTTCTTAGATTTCTTGTAAGATACAATGTTCTTATTTTATCTATTTTTATCTATCAAAGGGCCAAAAACTATTGAAGATTTACGTGTCACTGCAGTCCAACCATAAAATTTACACAAACAGCTAAATCAGAGAAACCAATATCCTTGAAATACAAGTGACTAAAGGAACAGTTAAAAAATTGAGATTTCAAGTGAATATTCTCAAGTGTCAAGACATTGTCTTAAGATTGGAATATGCCTAGAATATTTACAGACATCTCTCCCTCTTCTCTGTCTTTATAAAATGACTACAAAACAATTCTCTCTAAACACTAACAGGCTACCCTGAACAGAATGTGCAGATCTATCCACAAATAATTTCAATGGCATTGCTGCAGCTTTGCAGGTATTGTGCTGTCTAATAAAATAAGCCAGATACAGTCATCCTCAAAAAATAAGGTAGTTCACATGCATTTTAGTAGACAAAATATTCTTAGGATGAGAATGGATATTCCATTATTTGAGGCAATCAATTTTAAGTTGGTTAAAGTTGCCTTGGTAATGATGCTATGGAGAGCAATGCTGCAGAGACAACATTCATCACAGATACCAACACAATCCCCTCAAATTTCCTTATAGGTATTGCAGCCTTGTTTTGTACAATTTTCTTTACTCCTTGCTGTATGCTTCAGTATTTCATGAGAAATTTTTACATGAGGTCTGTTCAACCTCCATGTAGAAGCTACCAGTTAAAGCATCACTCCAGGTTTGAAGACTATCTGATGAAGGCATTGACGAATCAGTGTGAAAATATGACTTCTCAGACCAAAATTATTCAAAAAAAAAAAAGAATATTCATATACAAAATATGTAAAATTTTAGCACACATGAAAACAAGACTAAAATATATGTGGATGGCCTTAAAAAATAGCAGTTAAAATACAAAGTAACCAGGGGGAAGTAGTTTTAAGGGAAGTAAATTCATATACACATATGTGAGCTCCAAAATGCTCCTTCCCTACTTTTTTTTTTTTTTTTTGTGGGGATGTATGTGAGAGGATATCTGACAGATGTCAAGGTCAAATCACAGAGCCTGTAGAGTTAATACAAACTATTACAGCACTCAACATGTACGTGTCACAAAAAGTGCATGTGATTTTAAACTCTTAACCACAGATTACAAGCTGGCTTCCTGTGACTTTTTAAACATATGGGCAGAAGCGAGGATGGAAGAAAGCATTTTTGTGTGATCTGTCATTGATCTGAGAATGTAATCTTTGTTTTATTTAAGTGTCACAGCTTGCTACAGTAATGAGCTGAATAGAATATTTTAAAGGGTTAAGCTTTTGAAATGAGGAAAGGGCACAGTAACATCTTAACCCCTAACAAGTCAGTAATCACTGCACATACCTGAAGGTCTTACTATTTAAGATCTTTCTTAAATTAAAAGATCATATTTTCTTAAAAAAAAAAAAAGTATCAATCTCAAAGCACCAATTTTAATGTCAGATTTGGCATCATTGCTGTATAATTATCTAATGCCTAATATATACTTGAAAGAACAAAATGCATCACATATCCCATGATTACAAAATATATATAATCCCTATTTATATACTCACATTCTTCAATATAAAATATGCTATTATAATCTTCCACTAAATGAACTGTGATAAAAATTGTAACTATCTAATATTTTTCCTTCTCTCTCATTCTGGCTTTACTCTTGCTTCTGTCTCACCCTAACTGTAAGCAGCAAGGGGTCAAAATTAATTATTTGCTATACAATTACATCCAGTACACTGGGGCTTGTACTACACGAGCTTCTCCAATATCCATGTTAAATTAAACACTAGCAAGGTCTAGGCAAAGCCATTCAAAAAAAGGCTCATTCAGGTCTCCCTGAGCATTCTGTGAACACAGGGTAGTGTGTACCAGGATGTGAGGACCCAGTGTGGTAAATTTACTGCTCAATTTCTCAGCATTTTCCTCTCCAGAAGCTCTTCTCACCTGCAGTCAGGTACTCTCACAGATGCAGTTGATGCACTATGTCTGACCTTCAAAATACACTGACACTGCATTTATTGCTATGTTGCAGCAATAACAGAGTGCTGTGTGCACATAACACTCTGTTCACTATGATACAAGAAATACATTTTATGTTTGCTTTTGCCAATGATACTGCAAGGCAGAGTGCAAATTAGCTGAAATAGAAACATAATTATATAAGAAATTATTACAATTTCTGAAAAAGACATGTTTTTATAAAGTGGATCATAACTTCCTAACTTCAGAATTAAAGGATGCCACAAAAGAGACTGAGTTACTTGAACACGTCCATAGGCAGTGGTTTTTATGTTAATGCAAGGAATGTGCTTATTTTTTTCAACTACTAGAGATGAAAAAGAAACCTGTCTAATCCTGCAAAATAAATGGTTTTAAATGTCAAGACTCTGACCACTGAATTCTTGCCAGGTAACCTAATCCCATTGCTTTCAAATTAAAAATGGAATTTGAACTACTGCTGCTCTGCTCTAAACAATGTTGTTTCAAGCAGAGGAGTAAATGAAACCAAGCAATTACAATAAAAGAATAAAAACATGTCATTTTGTGCATCTATGCCATGGACACTGCCATTCCTGAGCAGAAGCCAGGTGTGAAAATAAAAACATCTGCTGTGCCTGAGCAACCCAGGTTCGGGTGTCCAAAATCTCCCTTTTACATCTCCTCCCACTGGGGTCACTGACATTGCTCAGGCTGCCCTTCTTTGTCTGGGGTATCAATAACCTCTTCACCCTTCTCAGAGCTTTTGTCTAGTCATTCTGTCAAAGTTGAGCCTCATATTTTCATTTTATTGCTATTGTGCTGTATCAGTAACTTCAAATATCAGAAGATTCATGATTAGTTACTACACTATTTCTTCCCATGTAATTTCATTTTCTCTTTTCATATCATCCACTTTCACAAATGCTAAAAACACCTTTTGTTCACCTTGGATAAACATGTGTCAGTTTGTATTAATCCTGGTCTAGCAATATTTGCACTCTACGCAGTCAATGTTTTCCAAAGATGAGACCTCCTCTTAGGCACCAGATTTAAGATGCAGAAAACCTCAGATACATGTTTCAAAATCATAGATAATCATTGAAAATAAGACATAATGGATTATAGAAAATAGATGTCAGTCCAAATTTAAATACCTAAACTGGATAATTTTATTCTAAACATGGAGCTATTAAACTGAAATGTTGAAACAAGCCTTATAAGATGGCTACTTAGTCAATTACAGTAACGACAGAGAATGAATCACAGACTTGCTGAATATTCTGAGTTGGAATGGACCCCAAGGATCACTGAGTCCAACTCTTGAGCAAATGGCCTGTATAGGGGTCAAACCCACAACCTCGGTGTTACTGGCATCCTGCTGTAACCAGCTGAGCTAATCACCCCTACCAAAATCCTATCAAAAACCTGAAAAACTCTACAGGGTTTAGAACAGTATTACTTTGTATTTTACTTAAGGGTCAGATATTAACATAACAAAGTAAGTACAAATATCATTGAACTATGACAGAAAGAAGTCAGGTCTGACTCCTGACTGTGAAGCTCTTTATATCATTCTAGTTTTGAAGTAGGAAAGGCACAGCATGACACAAATGCACCTTGAAGTGCCAGTTGACCAAAAGGTGATGCCATCCAAGTACACAGAATCTGTTGTACAGAACAGAATCTGTTTGTGCCCCTTCCATGGGCACTTCTTCCCTCACCACACCCATGCTCATAAAATAACATTATTTCACCTAAGTCCAGCTCTGGTGCTCTGCACCAGGCATTTTGTGAGATTCCTCAGACTCAGCAGAAAATTATCCTGGGTAGAGAAGAGAGTTTTCTGTGCAGCCAGTGAGCAGATGTGGCTTAGCAAATGGTTCCGTGATTCCCAAACCACCATCGGGAGGAGGTCAGGCCATCAGAAATAGAGGAAACTGGAAAGGCAACAAAACATTCCTCTTTTTGGTGGCTGTGAGACACCACAGCAGCCCAGTTGTTTACAGAAGCAGAGTACCAGAGCTCTGGGAAAGGGAAGTGCCTCTGTATGGAAATATTAACGTAAGTGGTGACGTTCTCAGGTTCACTTTGTCAACAACACAATATTTCTGTATACAAAATCCTTTAGTAAATCGGAAAAACTGCAAAATGAAGGAAACCTCAAAAATTGCTGTAGCCAAGAAGCTTCATAGGTTAACAAACTTTTTCAGCAAAGTATCTACAATTCTCAATTAAAAAATTTTTGTTGAAATTTTGTGTTGAGAAGAGAAAATCACCAGATAAATGGAATGACATGGAAAAACCACTCAGAAATGTAGCAGCTAACCATGTATCTCTAAACCAGTACAGAATTCCCCCTTCCATCTGCTTAGAAGAGTTTAAACCAGCAAACTTGTGATCACTCAGCTAAAGCCAAACAAATTCATGGGCATATTTTGCAAAATCTGATATACTAGAAGTCTGCACATATGGATGTGACACAAATAATTAAAATTAAAGAAGAAAGCACCCTCGGGTCATAAAAGAGTCTTGAGAGAGAAAGACAGAGTGACACTGGAGCAACAACAACAACCACTGCAAAACAGAATATCTACATCCATAGCCATCTACATATTAAAAGGAATGCATATTCATATTCCCTAAGCAATGTCCCTCTGCTCTTCCAAAGTCAAAGGAACTCTTCTCTAAGTGGATAAAATCTTTCTTACTATGTTTTTCAGCAGCTGTCTTTGCTGGTTTCTAATCAAAGCTCATGATAACTGGCTTTGGCAACAGACTGTAGTTTCCCAGATGAGTAAGCAAACAAAGAGTATATTTTTTCCCCTCTTCCACAGAACTTGAGATGCATTTTCTGTCTTTAAAGGGAATTGATGACTTCCATAATCTGGTCAACACCTCAAATACATTTAATGAAGGAACATCAGGGGTCTATAGTATTTGTATACTTCAAAATGTGGACAGCTACAAGACAAAGATAAATGCCAGCCTGGAAAACAAAAATCCAGATTGTAGCAATTTATAAGAGTACAAAATGAGAAACCTTTTGATAAGAATTCATTTATATTTGACTGAGAAACAGACATAAGAACAGAAAGTAAATTGACATATAAAAATCTTCACTGGGGTTATTCTTAAGTATTCTTTAAATTGGAGGGGGGGGAGCTGATCACAACAACATTCACTGATTTTATTGATTTAGAAGGCAGAGCCTGAGGAATGTCAGACCAGAAAATCACTAAAATCAACTACAAAGGAAATTCATCATGACAAAAAAGGAAGTGGGTGGATGAGCAAAGCCCATAGAAGAAAAATAGCATTGCCTGCTGTTAGATACATGATTTTAAAAAAAACCAAATAAAGTAAATGTTAAATAATTCCTATCCATTTAATATGAGAAATCTCACAGATAGATACCAGTACATTAGGGTAGAGGGTGTATTGTCTTGAAGAGACATTGCAAAGTTCCATAAAAAAATGTGTCTTGCCACTGTGTCAAAAGACAAGTTTTAAGTTGAAGATTAAAAATCCGACTATTCAAAAACATGAAATTTATATTTCTTAGAAAGACTGCATAAAAAGAGAGAAAATATATGCTAAACACACAATTCTAATTTACTTTTCTATAATGAAACAGAAGAGTATTGAATAAAGTCCAGCAGAAGGCAGGATGTTGATAATTGACAAAGCAGACAACTTTAAACATCCTAGGACAAGAAAGATTAAGTTTAATACATCTCAAATGTGTGGGTTTAAAATAATTTCATTCAGCATTTGTTCTCAGTCTTGAATAGGAGAGGAGGAAGAGGGGAGATTAAATGGCAGGTGAATTGAATGTTTCTTTTGACGATAATAAAATCTAGAGCACTGATGGAATGTAATTTAATCTAAACCAGCACAAACCACTTATGTGTGTGACACAGGTCTGATCCTGTGGTGCAAGCAGGAAGCAGGAACAGCAATGTACCCAGCTCAAAACTACCCTTTGCACATGGGATGTGTTCAGCTCTGGGATTCCAACACAGCCTTAACACAATTCACAGCAAATTCAGGGAAAAAGACTCAGATGTAGTTGATGTTTTTGAATGCCCTGCTTTTCTCATGTTTGACTTGAGAATATTCCTCTTGACACAGACAAGTGCTGCAAGCAGTTGAAAATGAGGCTAGAGAAGTTTAATATGAAGCAGTCAGAAAACTGAAGTGAACAATATTTGGCCAGAAAAATTTAGTATACAAGCTGCATAATTCACTTTTCCCTCCACAGCCCTAAACAGTGCTACACTAAGCAGTAAGTCAGGTGCTAAAAAATAGACATCTTGCAAGTGGTGGTAACTTTTACCACAGCTGCTGAAATTGGTAACCCCCATAGCCAACCCCAAAGTCCATCTTCATCTTCTACCACCTATCTTCATTCGTGATTTAATAGAAACACCCCACCCACCATCCCCAAGAATAAAACTTGGGTACTTGCATGGTAACTACATACAGTTTTAGAGCACTGCTTTTTCACTGCTGTCAGTCAAGAGTGGTGAAAAAGACTCTGAGAACACATTGTCTCATATTTAAATGGCAACTTCATGAGTATCTGGAGTCAGACAGAGTGGGATTCACCTAATAAAATGAAGACATCTATATCTGTGTCACTCTGTCAATTAAGATACATAAGACTTTTAGGTTAAGAGTTTGATTTGATGATTCCTATTTGCTTCACGAAGTGCCTGCAAGTTAATTCAAGAAGTTAGAGAGTCAGTGAACTGCATGTGCAAATGAGTTCACAAAACTACAGATTTCTTATTTATGCTATTTTTTTGGTTGCCTTTTGTTTTTAACCTAATTTTTTTCATCTTAAAGAAAAACAGTTGGACTGGGTCACAGAAAAAGTCCATCCTCTCCATGCCATGTAACAGCAAAATTCCAGGGTAGACTACAAATGTATAAAGAAACCTCTCTGATACACACCTCCCATCAATGCAATGTGCATTACTGACTGCTTTAGCTGGCTTAATATTTTTTTTGAGGCAGGGATAACAACGCACAGGGTTCCAAAAGCAATTGTCTGTGCAATGCTTCAGAGCAGCAAAGCACGTTACAAGTGCTAAGTATGACTATTCAACGTGTTCACTTTTATTAGAGATTTGATGATGAAATGCTCAGATTTAATATGCCTATTACTTGTATGAGCACAAAATAATTCATCCAAAGCTTGAAGCCTATTAGCTGCCAACTAGTCTACCAATTTACATGATTTTCTGATTAAAAGCACCCTGAAGATCACTGCAGTAATAATGAGGTGTTTCTTAAAGAAGCCAAAGCAATATACTTATTTAAAAATATTTATTATAACAGCAGTTTAAACATAGTAGTTATAGTTTTCTTTTTCACACACAAAAAGTAAACATTTGCCTCTCTGGCAAAGCTACTTCTGTACAAATTTTCAAAGTATTAGCTTTGAACTTCCAAATTCCTACAACATATTGAGCTTATGTTAAGGCAAGGTAATTTTCTATATTTTGAACTATTTAGCACAAAGGATCATGCTATCATCTCTAACAGTTCTTTTCTGTTCCTCTAAGTCCTAGCTAAACATTCTCTTAAACTTCTATGTAAATACTACTAGTAAATAACAATTAAATTAATAATATTATTAATAATAAAACTTAACAGCATGCCACAAAAAATTATTTTACCAGGACATATGTTCCTAAAAAAAAATCACATAATCTCACATGACTATCAGAAAAATAATAATGTCCTTACTAAAAAAAAAGTCAAATCAATAAGTTTACATTGGGGCCTCTAGAAAATACCATATAATAGACAATACAAAAATGCTCAGTGAATTCAAATGGTTTTCCCTGGCTGAAAGGGACCTGAAAGTCCTGCTCTCAAAAAAATGAACTTTACCTGGTTATGGCAATCTCACATGACCATAAAGACTTCTGATGGTGGAGAAATCCATAGTCTTGACAAGTAATCTACTTCCTGTGCTTCATCCTCTTTCTCATTAGACAAAAATATCTTTTTACCTTCCCCTTTAAATCAAGTATTTTTGTCCCATCCGCTGCAAACAGGGAGAATAAACTATTTCCTTCTTTTGAGAAACCTATTACACCATATCAGGGGGGTCTCAGAGTTTGACAGCAGTAAAGATCACCTCTTGAAAAGATGTGTATCCTTTTGAAAATCATTTATGAAACATCTTTCCATTAATAATTATTGCCTATGAAGTTGAACAAAATCTGCACACTCTCATGTTAAATACTGTTAATGTCCTTTGTTATGCTGGCACTGCCAACATAAATTTTTTTAAATATTTTACTTATTGAGTCAATTATAATAATCAAGTGAGAAAAATTCCATTACAAATATTAAAACAATCTATTATTGCATTTTTAGGGATTGACTACATAATGCCATGACTACTTATGCAATATTACAGTTGCTGAGATATCACAATTCTTATATGCTTTTTCAAATTATTCTTTGAACAATGTCTCCCCCAATCTATCATATATTATATTATCTACATAAAGCAAAAAGTCTTATAGTCTTACAGGTTCTCAAAATACATTATAAAACTAATTCTTGTCTTGCTTGAGTAAATGGTATTAATGGAACATGTAAAAGTAGATGACTGTATACAATTGCTATTTAGTCCCTGAAAGGCAAATTCTTCTCTAGCAGCCAAATTAGAGCTATCACATGCAACTGAAATTGCTGAGGAAATGTCTGTAAACAACATTTTGTTTTTAAATTCAGCTTCAAGTATGGAGAGATTGCACAGGAGAGTTTACTCAAAAGCTACAAACAGACATTATTCAACAATTTGGGCATTATTTTCGCTGAAGCATATAAATTTTTATAGTACAATATGGAAACAATACCTTTCTAAAAAATGAAACCCAGTTATTTATCAATTTGGTATTCATATCTATGGCTCTGTGATATTTAAATACCTGTCAAAAAGAGATAACAGACATCCATGCATTTAAGTCACCTTACAAGAAAAAGTAAGCTTTAAAACACGAAACAGGCAGTTTTTAATTGCCAATATTTGAGTATCCAGAAGAATACAACCCCAGAAACTTTCTAAAACTGACCAGATTCAGCAAGCTAAATTTTCACTGCCTTTGTCTTGCATATATTCTTGCCCCCAAAAAAACACTTTATGATGAAAGGAGAGTTATGCAAATGAAAGGTCTAAGTATGTGATTCTTATAATCCTAGAAATTAATTCCCTTACATAGCATTTGTTTTCCATACAAATATTTAGAATTTACATGTATTTTAAGCACATTGAAGTATTTGAAAGTACACAATAGCTGTCCAGACGCTGTCAAATTCAGACATAATACTTTGCCTTTTCATGCACAGAAATGAGGACAGACACTGATCTAACAGGAAAGAGCAGGAAAGTGCACAGGTTTTAAGCTTGATCTTGCATGTATATGAATCAGGTTTAACTTTCTCCTGACTACTGTAACTGTAGCTAAAAGTCACTTTGTATCATCAGCTCAGATACCTAAACATGGAAATCTAAGTCATTTTAGTGACCAAAAGACTTATTTCCATTGAAATGGCAAATACAAAGTGGACCTACAGCAGCTGCAGATCCTTCTTGACTGGAGCTATAGGCTGGATTTGTGACCTTTAGAACATCCAAAGTTGCTCCAAATATTTACATTCAGGCATTGCATCTGCCTTTCATGGGATATTCACATGACTAATTTTCAGTACATGTGTTATGAAAAGCAGATGTCCCAGACATTAGAGAAAGGCATGTTCTAGAGTGCTTTGATTTTCCCTGAGGAGATATCTCTATCTATGCACTATATAGATTTCTCTCTCTTAATACCTATCCTGTGAACATCCTCCTCAGTGCCTTCATTTAATAAGAATGTCAAGATTGTAAAGGCAGATGCAAAAGTGAGGCTGATTCACCACAACATCAGGATTATAGAACATCATCAGAGCAAACCAAACAATGCCCTGGAGAGCTACGGATGGCCAAGCCTTCGCTGAATGGACTTTCATTTGAACCATGCCCAGAGAGAGGAAGCTTGGTTGACTCTGGACTTTAAGAGTTCATATCAACTTGGTAACTAAATGACCTCAGGGCAGGATTAATATGTATGGGTAGGGAGCATTTGCAACTCTGCCTAAAGCTATCTCACTCCAATGCTCTGAATTGTCCTCCTGAGGATACTAGCTCTCTCCTTTGGCTATATAGATAGCTTGGCTTTCTAATTTAGGCATGAATAAGCTCCTTTTGAAAGCTTTGAATTATATTTTTGTGAGTGAGATACTATATAAGTCTGTGTAGCTTTGGCTGGGACATATCCCAACAGATTTGGGCCCGATGGAACCACATTAAATCAGAGTATTTCAGAGATATCCATTCATCCTTCAGGAGCTAAGACTAGAATTTAGAATGAAAAATTTTGGATCTAAACATACCAGTGGCATTTCTTTAAGTTCTCTATATTTTACAAACATTTTCTCTTTAACTCTGTGAAATTTTCTAATTTGACAGCTAGATCCATAAACCGTCATGACTATCTTAATGCTATCAACACTCTTAAGTGCAGTATGAAAGCTCAGTTCATTGAACCATCAAATAATATGACATAAGACCTAGTCCTGTTAATCATCATATATATATATATACACATACATACATATATATATCTAGAGAGAGGAGCATATGCAATCCATTGTACATTCAGCCTGTCAAAATGTTTTAATTATTCAGTCAGAACAGTATGAATGCATGAATCATTTAAGTTTTCACCACACAGCAAGTTAGAAAATGGTCTTGATGAAATAACTGCATAGGAATTTTTAAAACTATTACTTTTAAATAAAATTTGGAGTATAAGTAAGGAAGGCATAAGCAGGTATAAGTCAGGTCTAGGACTGCTCAGAAAATATCATTTTTTCTGCCCCCTCTGCTAAGCCCTTTCCAGTTCAGATAATGTTTCCACTCTGCTGCAGGCTTCTGTCAGGAAATTAATGTCTAAGCTTGATGTCACCTGAGGACATCCAAATGAACCACCTGCCATCTTTGTAGCCTCTTTTCTTTCTAATGCTGTGTTACATCTTAACATTTCACATAACAGCTGTAAGACAGGCAACCTGATCTTATTACAAACTCTATAAATATACTGCACCATACTCTATGGAACTGCACAAATGAGAGTAAGATAACATCACTCTTGAGGATTTTTTTGTGCTCTAAATGTTCTCTTTCACAGGGCAATGTACTGGGCAAAACCGTAGGCTTTGGCAACAGGAAACAAGACAGAAGAAGACTGATTTTCTCTCCTTTTCCTTCTTTTACAGGATATTCTTGATTTCATTCCCTTCATAGTATTTCCACCCCTAATGTTGCAAGAGGAAAGGGGACAGATGTTGTCTAGAGGGGATAATTGCAGGAGATATTTTGCATAACAGGGTGAGAATCTAAGCTATGAGACAGGACTATTTCTTATCTGGTGTGTTTGCAGACAAATGTATTAACCAGAAGTCCTTTGAGGTACATTAAGCTTGACGGTTGTCTTTCCTCCATTGTGAGTTTGGCACATGTGACTGCTGTGAGATAAGGATCCGGGCTGCCACTCACACTCATTTTAATGCCAGCTCAATCCTGACACTCTCCAGTGTCTAGTGAATTTGTAGTGAGATATCCTGAAGAAGTTTTCCTCTTCCCTCAGTTTTTCAAATGAACTTAATATAGTGTAAAGTGAGAATTTATGATCCTGGAGAGAGATATACTATACAGACTAGCACAGCATAAAAAGGATCCAGCATCCCCCAGTGTCTCAACTCTGAGCCAAAGAGACTATTTCCTAATCAAAAGCCCTCATATTTTTCATTCTTTGCTCCTCTTTTGATAACAGAAGACCCAGACAAACAGAAGCAAATAGAAACTCTATTCTGCTGTTCATGCAAGCCTGTTGACAAAATGCCTCCCATAGGCTGCTTTCCACCAGCCCTGCTATTTCTTTTAATCCATTCAGTCCTGAAGAAGGATCAACTCAGGCAATTAGACAAGGGATGTGGGCTCTGAGGGATAATTGGATGACTTGCATGCAATAAACTTCTTGCACGGTTTCTTCACTTTTTTCTTTTGGGCTCTTTGCTCATCCCTTTGTTTCTCATCATTAATTTTTTTAATCAAGTTTGCAACACCCTTGCAGTTATAGCAAGATAGTAATGTGACCGAGCAGCAAGAACCTGAACACCTACATTGCAGCTCCTGCTGTTTTATGCCTCTTTAAATTGTTCTGATGTGGTATCAAAAGGGATGCAGCAGTCAAGGCTTCATTTTTGTATCTGCAGCAATGCTGAAATTGCAGGGTGGGAATAAATGAGCTCAGATATCTTTGCCTAATCTCAGGTGAATCCTGTAAGAGAGCTCATATGAGGGGAAAAGGTATTACAGCAGAATTTATTTGGTTGTATTCTGGTGAATTGTGTGTGAAATATATCATAGCCAAGGACCTTACAGACATACATAAGGGACTGAAATGTATGAAATGTAATTATTACCTTTTTTTACCTCCTATAACCATCTTCATCCCACCTTCTTGTCATCTCCAAGTCCAAAGTCTGGGAGCTCTTTTTGCCTTGAGCACACAACGTCATTCTCATCCTGATGCTTCTAACTTTCATTTTCTCCTATTTTGACATGTCCATCTCACATCAACCACTTCCCTCATGTCATCCTTCTTAATATTATATTTATTTGTGTATAAAATTGTCTTCCTCTGCTCTCATGAGTTTAAACTTCTCTTAGTTCTTTTATTTCCTCTACACTAGCACAATTTGTCAGACTGGATGCACAGCAATTTAAAATCACATACAAGTTTCAACATTTCCCTCTAACATTACAATATAATTCTCTTTTATAATAAATCCTAGTGAAATATTAATGATCCTTATGCTATCAACTATAAAAAACCAATAACAACAAAAAATAAAAATCTGATTTTACACTGCCTAGCTTGAATGCTAGATTGTGTACTCAGCTGCTGAATGTGCAGAAGTCCTTTTCAGTGCTCGTCTGTAAGGAATAAAATATTGCAGCCACAGCTACCAAGATTTAGTTCAATCTGTAGGAATGACAGTTTTCTTTTTGTATGCCCACATTCAGCCCCACATGACAAACAGACAAAATGTCCTGTCAACCTCCTCTGAAAAGATGCTCAGGTAACACTGACATAATATGAAACCAGGACAGACTGTGCAGAACCTTGTGAAATGCTGTACGTTTTTTACAAATGAAAAACACCCATCAAAAACAAGGTCAAGAGCAGAACAAAATTTATTTCTCCTCTTACTAGGGAGATAAGTATTCAAGAGATAGCTGCCTTCAGATGAAAGTATGGAGGACTTTAAGACTGGATAAATACCCGACTGAGAAAGAAATGGAAAACCACTTTTCAGAGTTCTTGAATGACTTGAGGCAGCTCTGCTCTCAGTATTGCCTCAGTGAAGAGAAGGTTTGAGTAGCTCAGGAAGAATGATGAAGGATGTGACTGTTGATTTGCTTGAAATGGCACTCCTGTGTTCTACCCAGAGAATATAAATTGACTGAAGATGGAGTAATGAAATAAGAGGGTGAAAGATGAAAAATGTGATTAAACTAAGCACACAAAAGGAGTGATGTTGCATTTGTCTACAAAGAAGGAAAGGAAGATGGTAATGCTTTGTGTCTTTTCTGGTGAGATGTGGTGATAGCTGAGCTTGCTTTGTTCAGTTCTCAGCAGCAAGCAGTCAACTTGCTGTTTTGTGACTGAGGAACACACATCAAAATATTTTTTTCCTCCTCAGTATCTCAAGGGACACTCTCAGATAGATACTGTGAATCTCAGCTGGTTTATGCATTTCTGTTGTACACCTCAGTACATTCAAGAGAACATGGAGGCAATAAAACAAAACATTTAGATTAAATACCAGGCAATTGTCTTCTCAAACAAGAGCTATAAGAGAAAGAGCCCACATAATGCTGTTGAACACACCCCATTTCAATGTGCACTATGCAAGTGATAGAATACACCACAGTAAGAACCAATTTTGTGTACAGAGATCAGACCAAGTGACTAACAAGGTCTTCTCTGTAACTGCAGAAAATAGTTTCTGGAAGAATATCAACAGGTGGTTCTCACAAGCATACAGGTGTTAACCTTGGTGCCCTGGCCATGTTCCAGCCCAGGTAATTATACTTTTACACTTAAATTCTCCTTCCATACTGTCCTGGCTTGTCTCCACTCTGGCCCTGATTTATGTGCAATTAAAGAGCAGCAGTGTGTCACTGTTGTCAGTGCAGGGAGTGGTGAGGGGATCAGCTGAGGGGTGAAGGAGTAGTTATATTAACTACAAGTCCCTTTAAAGGTTATGGAGTTCTTCAGGGTCCTTACAAATATGCTCTCTAGCTGAAAGATAACCCTGCCCAGACCATCCTATTCATCATGTGTGCTTACAAAGAGGACAGCTGATTTTTCTATTATTTTTTTTCCTGCAGGTGAGAGTATAGCTAGCTCTCCTTTGTCCCAGCAAGCTCAGCAGGTAGCTTCCTCTCCCTGATCTCCATCCTGCAGCGCTCCTGATCTCCACGGGAGAGTTGCTTCATTTCCCCCTCTCTCCTCTCGTGTGCCCCTTCAGCTCCACATGAGATCCTGTGTCTCCTGAGCCTCCATTCCTGCAATGCACTCACCATCTGCGAATTCTAGCCCAGAATGAACATAGCAAGCCGGACTTTGAGAAATGTTTGGAAGCTTTTGTTTCAGAATTCACTGCCAACACAGTATCATTTCTCTGAGTTACGATCTCTTTTTGTCCAAGGAAATTGTGCAGATGAGCTGCAGAACCTCGGTGTTGAAAGAGAAACACAGAAAATCCTTTAGCAAAAGAAAGGCAGTCAGAGCCACACGTCCCACACAGCAGCAATCCTGCCCTAGCAGAACTAAGCATGCATAAGGAGCAAGCCAACAACAACACACACAGCTCTGAGTCATTTTTAAGGGTACTTTAAGATGCATCATTTTTGGTGGAGATGAATGCTGTAACCATAGTACAAAACCTGTGAATTAAAGGAGAAAAGGCAACTTCCTATGCAGCTTCCTTTATCGAAAGAAGAATCAAGAGTTATACTTTGCTCTCAGACTTCTTATTCAAGTTTTGGGAGTGTAGTAGAGAAAAAGACATGTTTTCAAAATAATTTGTGGGAAACTAGATGTGTATTCTGAAATATGAAAATACAATAGGTAAAAAAAGCCAACATTGGTAATCATTCAAGGAGAAGTTCAATGACAACAAACAATTATTTTGTAAGGTAATCCTATTATTTTAAATTTTCTTTTGATGCCTGAAAATTTTGAATCTCTTGTTTCATTTTCCTAATATTACATGAAGTGATTCATTCCTTTTGGTAAGATTTTTTAGTTTATTTTTTTACACATGCACACCAAACTCCTCTTTGAGCTGCACAGCATTAGAATGAGAGAAAATGGACACAAATAGCAGGACAGGAAATTCTGATATAAAAAGCTTTTTCTTTTTTCCTTTGTTTTTCTAGCTAGCATGAAGCTGATCAAATACTGGAACAGGCACCCAGGGAGCTGAATGAAATCTCCATCCTCAGAGATATTCAGGACACAACTGCAGCCCTGAGCTACCTGACCTGACCAAACCCACTCTGAGCAGGGGGTTGGACTAGATGGCTTCTGGAGGTCACTTCCTCTAGAGCAGAGGAATTTTTTGAGATTTTCTAAATGCAAACACATTTAGACAGACATAAACACATGCACATAAAAATTGTGTGACAGCTAAACACATTCTCGTATCTGCATTTCATTCTGCACATGGGCATGTGTTCTACTGAATGTGGACACGCACATATGACACTCTACATAAAAGATGGAGGCATCTGAGCCATGAGAAGGAATAATAAAAAACACAAGTGTGAGCTCCAATAAAGTAGGATTATTTCTGACACTGAATGGTATGTTGGCTTTACCTATTTTCCTGCTAAATTCTGACATCTTGAGCTGCAGCAATTTTAACTACAGCAGAACAGTGCAACTAATGAAAGCTAATGAAATTCAGTCTGCATGAACTGTTCAGTGCGGCTTCACAGGACAAACAACTTAGCTGTGGCCAGCTAAGCAAGACATAGAGGACGTTTCTGAAATTCTAATTAGACTGAATTGAGAAAAATGGCCTCATGGAAGAAAAGAAAAAGATGGTCCTTCTCTAATTCACTATGCCCTCACAGAATGGACATCAGGTGCATCCACCCAGTGTGATACATTTCACAACTGAGATGAGCAAAGGAAAATGAACATTGTGATGGTTTTCCAGCTACTCACAGAAAAGGATCAGGGTACAGCCCACGGCACTTGGATTGCTCCAACCCACTGTGCTGACTAACCAGCCACTGGTTGTTTTAACAAGGTACCAAACGGAAAGCTTTCCGGATACTGCTCTACAGGGAAATCTTCCAAGAAGAAACAGGTTATGAAGCTCAACTTAAAATAGTAACAGAAATGCATTTGGGGACTAGAAATTACCAGAGTATGATAATGTAGACAAAACTTAGGTGAACAGCCCTACTAAAGTGAAAGGAGCAATTTCTTTTAATTGTACATCCTTTCACAAAATGCCTTTGCATAAATTCCCATAATTGCTCTTCTCCATGATCCCCCAAAGATTTAGACAAAAAAACATTACTTACAGCACTGTTTTAATACCAGGTTAGTTCTAGATGAACTATAAAGGCCTAATGTAGTAACTGCACAATCTTAAAAACTCTACCAACTCTTTTAAATTCCCTCTGTCATGTCTCTAATATTTTTGCCTCACTCGCTATATATAAAACCATACATGTCCTCCATTTTCAATGTCTGTTTGAGAACTTATACTCTATCAGATACATAGATTGAAAAAAAACTCTAACAAGAGAAAATGCATGGAAAATTGTTTCCACAGAAAAGAAGCCTCTGTCTTAAGTACAGTTTTAAAAAAAGTTGGATCAATTAGCAATCTGTGAATGTTAGAAACATCTTAACAATGTCTCAAAGATGAAAGAGCATATCACAGAATGAGGAAAAGGGAAAAAATTAAATTATGTCTGCAGTCCTAATGAATCAAAGCCCAGAAGGTGGTCTCCGAATCAGCAGGTTTTGATGAAATATTAAGAAAAATTATTATTGATGAAAAATGAATAAGCTCTTTTTGATTTTAGCAACCTTTAAATCACACTTCACTAATTAAAATAGCTTCAGCACAACCCTCCATTCCTTGATGGGCATTTAGCAATCCTAAAAACGGGTGGGTTAATTTGACATTTTAGCCAATATGCATAGAGTTTATCTTAAGATGGCAGACAGAGCACAGTTTAAGATGATGTACAAAATAATACACAGCTAAACCTTCTTTTTTTCCTTTTTTCTTTTTTTTTCACATTACATCCACTAACACAATTACAAAGTAACAACAGGCAACTTCTGCTTGTTTTCTCTGCAGCATAGTAACATATACTACCACTGTTAATGAGCCATGAACTATGTCTTGGGAAATAAAGACCAATGCTAATATTTTCTGTCTTCTTTGTTTGCCAGGTCAGAGCTCTTCCCATCCCAAAGATAAGTGGAAATGAGGGACATTAGTTCTCACATCCCTTGAAGTCTAATGTTAATTGTTTTTTTTAAATGTTGGGAGTAGAAATTATGTGTTCTCTTTTCATCCCAGTTTGCACTGTGTTTCCTTTTAAATGGAAACGTAGGAATGAGGGAAGGCTGTAATCAACAATGAATTGTTGCACACAGAACACAATTCATTACAGAAAGCAATGCAGCTCAGGCATGCCATGCATTATTGTTACAAAACTATACACACAAATTAAAATGAAGCAAAATCTGCTCCTCTGCTTTTCCTTTCCTAAATTAAGTCTTATATGTTATATCACTTTCTAAACTCCGGGTAGATGAAATTACCTATCCATTACAAATATGTCATCTATTTACCATAATAACATTTGATATATCCATCATGTAAGAAAGAGTGCTATGAACACATCAAATTGAAAAGCTATTTAAATGCCACTAGTATTTTAAAGAATGAAAAAAAAAAAAACAGTGCAAGTAAGTCTGATTTTAGAAATAAGTCTGATGTTCTTCAGAAATACCTAATCATATAAAATAGATCATGCAAGAAACCTTTCAATATTTCACATCACAGTGTTTGAGCCTTAAGGAACAAGTTTTCAAACACCTTATAAACCAATTCTTTAACAATATATCATAAAGTACAAGGCAGTTAGAATATACACTGTTTTCTGAGTGATGAGTGGAAAAGCACTGTTTTTCAGCTTTCCAACCAAGAACAAACTGAAACGAGATCTTTCAGCAATTTCTCAGTTTCCAGGGCTGCCAGTGTGGTATGTTTCATACACATTCATTCAATGAGTTTACAAGATGTTAAAAGGAATTAACCACTTCCCCCTGAAACCTATATGAAGTGATGCTATTTTCCTTCCTGAAGTTCACTGCAGAGGATTCCTCCCCACAATTAGACTCCACCACTTCCTCCAGTGACAATGTACTTTAACCATAAGGAGGAAGATTTGTAAGTCACATAAACAAACAAGACTGGCCATAAGGATAAACAGTGTAGTTAAATATAGTTTGTCTCATCTGTAAAGGAGGTATTAGTCATAAAAATAGAAAAGAAAGAAAACCCCTTCAAACTCTCCGATATTAGAAGAACATCCATTAAATTACATTAAAATTATAACTTTAATTTGCATATTTAATTTTAGAAACTAAAAAGCTAAGATCTCATGAAAACACAGGTCTCTCTCCAAGCTCTTCCTGTGCATCCCTCCCCCATAACTACACATATCTAAAATGAAAAACCCTAGCTCTTCAAATGCTTGGAAAGGAGAAGACTGAAAACTTCACCAAAGAGGAACAGATGGGTTGACTGGAGGGACATAAAAGACAAAAGGATCATAAATTTGTATTCTATTTAGAAAGGGCCACATTCAACAGCAACAACAAATTAAACTGATTAAATTATGGTGTTCAAGTGAGGCACAACATCAGTCTGCAATCCAACTTTTGGTTAGTAGGACTTGCAAAGAACAGATTTTAGCAGTTTACACCGGTAAGATCAAAGCACTTGATTTAATGAACGGGAAAGCCTTTGCTTTTTCAGCTTTGTGTACTCAAATATTCTCCATAATTTTCTCAGGATGAAGAACTTCAAGTTGCATTGACGGCATTAGTGGGAAAAAAAGATGTGCATGTTACACACACAGCTGGGTTTTTGGACTACAGTCTCAAGCCATACAATAACCATTTGATGCCAAAGACAAGGTCTTTTCTAGATTTTGCATCATGTTTTTTTCATACTAGGATATATAATTATAGTTTTCTTTTTCCTTCTTTCTTTTTTTTAAATTAAATATTAACTTCTACCATCTGGGGAAAAAAAAAAAAAAGGTAAAGTTTTTTCTCTTTTTTAATCCAAGCAACAAAACAACTGATCTATATTTGTGTACAAATTGTACTAATATACCAACAAAAATACTATGCATAATTCAGTTACAATGTATTTAAATTGCTAATAAATTGTATTGAAGTGACAGGTTTTGACCCCCTTTTTATAAACATTCTCTTATCTGCACTTAAAGGAATTAAAAATCACCCAGCTATGCAGATACCCCCAACTTCCAGTGGCGGGAGCCCATCCGCAGTCTCCCAGAACAGGGGCACCAAGGGCACTTTTGGGCGGGCCCCTCTTCACCTCCTGGTCCTGTAACCCAGAGCGGGAAGTTCATCTCTCTTATCTCTCTGTGCATTTGCCCACTGCAGCCATTTGCAGAGCTACTAACTCCAGCTGCTTTTGTGAAAACAAACAAATAGCTGTGGCACTTCAGACTGCGTGGCAGGCCAGCCGGAGGAGAGGGGAAGAGCAAGCACCGGGGTTTCAGTGAGGCTGTGGCTGTGGTAAATGGAGAAAGACGTGGTTCTCACAACAGTATCAGTGCTTGGTATCTATTCAGAGAGAGACCAGGACTTTCAAGTAATTAAAATGGGAGACCTGAATAGAGTTCACTGTAAGTCTGCCATTTATTCCACCAAAGTGGTAACCCAAAGAGGGGAGTGCAATCGCATACTTTCACAATAGGGAGCCTACATAAATCCTCATGAATTTATATTAAAACTTGTCTTATATTCTATCAAGATGGAAGAACAAAAGAAAACAACCAACCTAAGATAATAAAATGCCAATGCTAATAGTGTCTATTGGGTTCTAAATATACGGGTCTATGAGAGACCAAGCTAATTTTTAGGCAGTCCTGGGGGCAAGGATTACTGGCTTATAGGATGAAGGGTAGAGAAACAAAAAAACCCAATGTGTTAGCTCTAAAGTGAAATTAAACCCCATGAAGAGTCTCACAGAGGCTCTAACTAATCCTTCTCTGGGTTATAACAGACAGAGGAAGAAAAATACCACAATGACTTCCAAGTATTATTTTCAGTTTTACACATTAGAGAACTGCAAATAGTTCATTAACCCACTGCTCTCCAGACAGCTTGCCTTGGAGAGTCTGATTATTCCATAATGGCATGTGTGCCATTTCCTAGGCCAGGAAACTCTTTCCAGAAGTCAGATTCTCACAGGAATGAAGCTTCGCAATGCCACAAAAGAGTGACATTGACTGGAAGGTATGGATTTAAAACCTGTGACTATTAATTTCTGAAACATTACCGATTACTTATGGAGTTTGCAAAACAGGAAGGTCCCTGCTCTGAAATGCCCGAGTATTCTCAACATTTACCTGCATGAGTGGTACCTTCCCCTGCAGCATGGTATCTGCAGGGCTCTGATGGCAGAGGGTGACAAACAGGGAACAAGGGATCCAGGAGACAGGAAAACACTTCCAGATCAGCAAAGAGAAGTAAACAGAAGTAGGAGGGAAGAGCTTACTCATAATCTTATTCAATATAGATTGTTAGCCTTCTGCACAGCTCTGCAGGCTTTAAATGTCACTGGATAGATGGTTTGCAGTGTCGTGGCCTTTCCCTTCATGAAAGTGCTCTTCAAGTCAACTTCCAGAACCATCAAAAAATCTCTTCATCTAAGAAACATCCTAGCATTTGCAGGATGCATCACCCTGAGTAATAACTCCTATCTCTATCTCTGGTGGGCCTAGCAGTAAGCTCAAATTCCTACACATAAATGATCCCACAGACTTAAGAACACTCCTGTGACTGACACGACTAATAAAGAAGTTTAATATAGCTGCACAAGAGCCTGCTTTTTTAACAAATATTTATCCAAGCACAGCAATATAGTATTTCATAGCTTTCATGACCCATTCTGCTATTGCTAAGAGTCATTTTATATACACTAGAAAGACAGGGTCTGCTTATTTCATTTTTTACATATTCTTTTATTATATTAGAGTGTTTCTATGCAGTTTCCAGGTTTCATTACTCTCATGCCAATTTAAGCACAAAGATATTACTGAGAGAATCAAAGTTAACAACCTAATAAAATGTTCTCTCTTTCTTTTTGGAAAAGCAGCAAGCAAAGTATGTGACCCGACCTGAAAAAACACAATCTTGCCTCTTTGCACTGAGCAGATGACAGTTAAAGGAAGTGGGGTTATTTTCAGTTCCCAGATATTCCTTTGACATAACTTGATTCCACTCTTGATAGAAAATAAACCAGTTCATAAAGGTCTCCCTTCTAAAATGAAGATTTTTTTTCTTTTAATGGCAAAATGCATGCAAAAAGCATATGATTATGGTATTTATGTTTCCATTAAAATGTCCTCAGCAAGCTGGAGGAGTCTAACCTACTATTTTCAAGCTATTTAGATTTACAGCAGCACAGTGCCTATTTTATTTCAATTTTATTTCAGGACAATGCACTCCTGGTGGGAAATGATTACAGAGTGACAGCCATTAGGAGTTGTCTTTCTACATCGTGCTCAGCTATGGATGTCAGGTGATTGCCATAAAGCCCCACTGTATGGCATCCTTGTCATCTACATAAAAAGCAGTATTGATCAGTCATTCAGCTTCTCTTCTCTGTGATGCAAAACATACTAGAGACATTTTTCAGCTAAGCTGAAAGCCTTATTCTCAAGAACTATGTTCTTGAGACACCTCTGTCCCGAATGGTAAAATAAACATAGATTATACATTCCACCTCTGCTTCCCTCCATCAATGCCTAACATAGAAGTGAAAAACTTCTTAGCAGTCTGTCTCTTTGCTATCAGGACATTGGATGGAGCTGATGTCACAAGGGCAGCTCATGTATATGGTGCTAGGCTGACCATCAATCTCTTCCAACATATTTACTTGTTTGTTTATTTATTTATTGCTAGAGCTTCCTTTCTTCTAAGCAATAAACTCTTCTGTTAAGAAAGACAATCTGCTTTGATTCTCTAGGATAAAGAACAGAAAACAACTTTCTTTAGTGCTGCATCTTTAACTGATACAATCACTGAAAAACCAAACCAACCAATCAAGCAACACTTTCCCCTCTAAACCCCACCAATATCCATTAATGACTGAACTCTGATGCAATACAAATCTGCATTAAAGTAATTCTAAACCAGTTTCAAGTCCTGTAAGGATATATTTGAGTAGCATTCACTATTTACAGGCTGGGGTTTTTTTAACAGCCATTGTGAGTAAAATTGGGTAAAACATTGTCGCTTACACTCATCTAGCTGTGCATGTCTCGAATGAGTGAGTTAACATCTTTTTCTCCTTTGCTGTATTTTGACATTATATGATCTACTTTCTATTTATAGAAATGGACAGACAAAGTTTAAGGAATAACCATGTGCTTCCTACCATTTTGTACTGTCTGTCTGCACTGATGAGCAGTTTACATACTTGTCCTCCACTTTGCTATTCACTGTTTGCCAAGATACAGTTGAACTTACAACAGTTGGTGGCATGTGTTGATGAAAGTAATAGAGAAGTTGAGGGGATATTAAAGGAAAACAAACCCTGACAAGGCCTCACACACAGGAACAGTAATTCTCTTGCAAGTTACAAAAAAATTTGTCATAAGTGTTCAGCAATGGTATGCAAACTATTATAGGACATTTTGTTATGGGCTCCTTTGTAACAGGCTTTTAAATAACCTTTTGGACATATTTAAATGTCAAATTTTGTTTGGCACTGAGCACCAAACTTCAATAGAAATAACATTTCCCACATAAACAACGCTGCTTTTAATAGGAACGTGCTAAAGATTTGAGACAGCCTGGCCATTACCAGCTCCTGGCAGTTCAGCAGGAGGGTAACACACTGTGAGTGATTTCCCTTTCCATCCACAAAGGCTGGAAGCAACTGTTTCTACTTGGGTAACCTCTGAAACATCCAGAAGAGAGGAAAGGATGGGAAGGCGAAGAAGTAAAACACACTGAATGTAACACTCACCACAGGTTAACACTCATTTACACAATATTTGAAGGATGCAGAACTGCAACCAACTATTTCCCATCAAATTTCTGGTAGCATTATCAGACTAAATCAGACTGCAGATAAGAGAGCTCCATGAAGAAGAGCCTTGAGCAGAGGCACTTACATGCTTGGTGTCAAAAGGGGCATCATAGGAGATGCCATGTGAAAGAGGAAGGTCTCACTGCTGGAAAGGGATAGCAAAAGAGAAGTTGCAATGCACAGGGGGTGAGGGGACAGGTATTCTGCAGATAAGGAGACAAAACAGTTAACAAGCAGGTCCACATGGTCACAGCTGATTCTTAGAACAATGTTCAGATGATGCTTTCTTACTTTATCTATGATAAAGCCTGTAAAAGACAGAGCAGCCTTTGGGAAGGTACCTCAGCCACAATCCAGGCTCTCATGCTGAGCATTACAAAGGTCAAGCTCACAGACATCCTTCACACACCTCAAGGACGACTGAAAGCTGCTCCCTCACAGCTGTTATACCTCCTCCACGCCCAACCAGGTGATCTTTAAGATTCTTTCTGATCCAAACTATTTATTATATGATCCTGTGACACACTCTTTCAGCACTAGGCCCAAAGTACAGACTCAGCTTCTGGGAGGGGTAACTTTGAGCCTGAGATTGTGCACATCACTGCAACATTCCCCAGAAGGTCACCTAGATCCAGCTGGGATTCACCATCCCCACAGCTTGGCTGTTGATAAAGACGTGAGGAGAGAGAGAGGAAAGAAAACCCTACACACCAGACCTTCATGCCTCAGACCCCTGAACAGGTATGTCAGAGTACACTTACAGCAAATAATAATATTTTTACATCTGAATTAAATATTTCTTTCTGTGTGTTTCTTGTCAAATGTGTCCCCTTTATCAAGGGAATAGGGTTGGTTTTTCATACCCCATTTCTAGTACCCTACTTGAATTTTATCCCTTTGCTCAGGCCCATTGTGTGTGCTGGGTCTTTCCTTTTGTCACAGCATGATCCAGCTGTGAAAGACAGGACCCTCCGTGCTCCAGGAGCAGCCTGAATGTACAAAACTACTGCACTGCTCTTCAGTCCTACCCACCTGATTAACATCAGATTCCCCCAGTACTCCATTATCTTCCACTTTACTCCCTTCTCTCCTGGCTCTTTTATCAGCCACCACACAGAGTTAGCTGGGTCACGCAGGTCTCCTATTTTGCCGTGCCAGGTTTGTATCAAAGAACTTTTTTTTTGTTGATGTGACATTGATGCCATTCAACTCCAGCATGAAACACTGCCTTTGGTCTAACAAAAACAGCCATGAGAGTCACCATGTGGCAGACATATCCAACCAAGCTATCTTGATTTCCAAAGGCACAAAAGTGTTGAAATGTCAGGCACCTGGGTATACCAGTGCCAGCCAATACAAGGCCAAGGAATATAAAATTTCAAGGACACAGATGAAGCTGTCATCTTTTAACATTATTTTGCTTCCTTCACTGAAATAATGTACATACATCCCCAATATATAAATTATTTTCATCTACTATGAAAAATAGACCTTTTACACAATGCCAGAGAACAGTGTGATTGAGAAAATAAAAAGGCAGCTGTGCAACTGATTTTTAGTAAAAATGTATGCATTCCACAATGCATCTGAGATTTTGTTATTTGTCATATTAGAGGATGTATATTTATCAATACTATGTAAATAAACCTTGCAAAATAGATCAAGTGGAGGCTCAAATACAGTACTCTCAGTCCTCAAAGACTTCTAGATATTTAGCTGAAATACAAATGACCCCATCACCACCTAGAACAGAATATGCAAGGTGAATGCCACTGCTTGTGTAGCAGCTACACAGATCTCAAACACTGCACACAAAGACACTGCTTTGCTGATTTAACTGAAATTCAATATTTTTTTCCTGGAAAGAGTGAGGTAGAAAACTAAATGAATGGCTTTACTAAGAACTACATAAATAACTTCCAAATGAGTGAATAATATGTCTTGCACTAGGATTTTAGTGTTAATTTTTGTAGCGCTGAGAAAATGCAGAACTACAAGCTTATAATAGTAAGCAAATAAAAAAGGTGTATTTCCACTGTTAAAGCACAAAAAAACCCTGTGAATTTTGCCTTTCACTATTTTTACTTTATGTTAATTTACATGCCTGCTTTAGCTTCAGGTTTTCAAATGAACTCAGAACTCCATCAGTAGAAACCAGAATTTTGCCCAGTTTCAGCACAAAAACAAGCAAGACACAGTTCAGATAATATAACTGCAGGAAGACAAATCATAAGCTACAACCCAAGAAGTAACTCAGGAGTGAAGTGTAGAGTTTTCTCACTTGGTCTATACTTAATCAAAAAGCTCAACCTGTTAGACTGAAGTTCAGGACTAGAGTAAGAATCCATGTAAGCTTTACCCATTTTTGCTGTAACAACAGTAACCTTTTAGAGATTTTGTAACAGCTGTAAATAGATTGGAAATGTTGTATTCCACAAACATATCAGCTAGAGCTTTGACAAATAAGAGGATTACATTTAAAATTTGAATTTAATTCTAGTGCTACCCAACAGTGATTCCAAAATTCCAAACCATCTGAAGAAAGAGAATAAAATGTCATTGCTTAGCAGAAAACAACTTTCCTATCCTATTTGGTAACAGGTTTGTTTGAGTGAGTTCAATACTGCTCTACATAAAGGCTTTAAAAAGCCATTAATAAAAATGCAGCTCTGCCTCTCCAATTGATGTGGACAACCATCTCCCATGACAAAATCAATACAAGGGCAGATTTTGAGAGGGTGTATTGACTGATTGATGTGTGGTGCCTACCTGTCTACAGGTGAAGACTTTGAATTCCGTGGTTTCTTCACTTGGGCGTACAAGGCTTCCACTGTCTGCCCTTCCCTGGGGCTCTGTGGTCGGGTGTTCAGCGTTATTGTGCCACTGTTTGGAGAGTCGTAGGCAGCGATCCCAGCGTACATCGGATCCGCATCACAGCCAAACGTCCGGTTAAAATCCTGGATCTCTGCATAGTCACGTTCCCGAGCTTGTCTCTCTCGAAATTCTCGAGTTTTTGCTTGGATTCTGAAAAATTAAAAGAAGGCTGAAACTGATGGATGTCCCCCCTGAGGCATTTGAAAGCAGCAGTTACAGATGCTTTAGGTAGCCTATCTTAATGGAAACCAGTGAAGGTTTCCAGTTTCAGTTTGCCATGAGGTCTCAAGTTTACCTTGGACATTGAAGCCTAGATTGAAACAAAGCTACAATCAACATTGGACTTCAAGGAGTATGTCTGATTATCCACTGTCTTTTGTTTCATTATTAGCTAAACAATGACCACCCATAGCTGCTGGTAAGCAGAGTTAATCTACTGTTCCATGCTTTTTAGGATGCCTGTGCTATCACCTGGCCTGACACCATTCATATTGCATTGCACTCCATTAAAACTTACCAGATGTAAAGGTTCTAATGCATATATTTAGAGAGGAATTTTAATGTACTTTTTTAGCTTAATACCACAAAAATCATATTGTGTAGGGATAGGATACACAGATATATTTATGTTTGCATGCATGCAGTAAACAGCAGAAGCAGATTCTTGTATGATTCTTTTGAGATGTGCATGCTTTTAAAAATATATAAACAAACGGAATCTGGCATCTCTCAAAAGCAGGCTGCATCTTCTCAGAAAGTTAAAACATGTGCCTTGTGTTAAAGTTACAAATGGAAGGTGATGCTGGACAGGGCTTATATCTACGTGCACTAATTTAGCTGTATGATAAAAAGTGACAGATAGAAACAGATGACATTTAGGAATCTGACAAGCACAAATCGAGCACAGGTCATATTTTCAAAAGCACATAAAGCTATTACAAAAATTTGATCTGGGCTTCAAAGTCTCTTTGGTATTTTTTAAAAAGTTGATGTATTGCACACACACAAGCACAGCGAACTGACCACACCCCCGCTTTACACTGCCGCCCTACGCCAATTTAATGCTCTGTCATCATCCCAATATGAAGCTGTCTCCTCCCTTCCATTAGTAAAATGCGCTCCTTTTTCATCTAATACAGCCTTGGCTGCAGTGTGACAGCATCCATCCATGCAGACTACAGCTCTGTGCATCTGCTGTGTGCCATTTCCAAAGACATCTTGACAAGAGCAGCCTATTCAAAGTCTCTGTCTCTTTTGAAAGCAAGACTTGATTCTTCTGAAAATAGAAAAGCCTTAAAGTTAGGTAACTTTGACATTCTTGGAAATTTTAAAATGACCCTGTCAAGATTAGATTTGCAAAAACAAAAGGGGCTACACAAAGGGTAGGATTCAGACTGCAAATAAAGACATGAGATCTTAGTGCCAGCAGTAGGTGAGCTCAGAGCAGCCATGTGTGCTGGCTCCCCTTGCAGTGGCCAGGAGCTGCTGGCAGCAGATTCCAGAGTTAGGAACCATCCACATGTCAGAGAATGAAAGGAGTTACTCTAGAGACACTTTTGATACTGCTGCTTAGGTCTTCCTTGGGAGCTTGGATACCCAGCCTTGACTGAGCTGCTCAAACAAAAGCAGCTCTGGCCACCTGACATCCCCAGGTAATCCTGATGGACTTGGGGCTGCTGGACAAGGATTCCCCCAGGTCATGCTGAAGTCTCAGAGACTGTGACAACCCAAATGACACAAGTCAGCTGTGTTCAAGCATGTGAATCCAGCCCTGAGCTGGTACGTGAATATCAGAAATGTGTCTTCCTCAGACTGAGTCCCAAACAAACTGTTCCTTTACATTAACGAAGATCACCCTAAAAAATAAGGGAATACAGGGATGGCATGGATACACAGACATGTTTTCCCCCACAAATCCTGAAATTATTGACCACAGATAGTGATTTGGAATACAACTGATTGACTGAATTACCTTCAACAGACAGAGCCATCCACATTGATAGTTCAATGACCCAATAACATTCCCCATGTTCAGTCACAGTGAAAAGAAAAAAAAAATTAAAAGCTCAATGTAAAATAACATAACTTTTTAATTTTGCAAATACAAAGTTATTTTCTTTACTGGTTGCTTTTTATTTTAATAGGGGAAAATGGAAGTGAAAACTATAACACTAGTGAGAGAATTTTCCTCTGTAGTTTCAGCAACATCAGACTGGAATTGTTTTTTGTTTAATTTGCAGCAGACAGGGACTCAAATTTAAATTCAAACCTCATTTCAAACAAACAAACAAACAAACATTTTTCTGCAGGTCTATTTAAAAAAAAATATTTAAAAAAATTTACACTTTCCTATAACCCAAAGCTGTTACAGCCTTAATCATTTGGAAGGTACCTATGTAGGAGAAAAATCGCCTGTCCATGTTGATTCCTCTCACTATAGTTTACCTCCCAGTTTGTAGTCCAGTATTAAGTATTCTATGAAGAAATGTATTTCTCTACTGATATTTGTCCTCTGAATGGGAGAAGCAAAGGAAATTAGAAATTTCTTATGCATTGGTAGCTTTAATTGTCCTTTAAATGGACAATTTATCATCACATAAAGGAACACTGTCTGATATCAATTTGAAGGAAAAAAAATCCATGTATTTTAGATAACTAAAATTTCAGTGCATGAAATCAGACAGTATAATAATAATAATAATGTGCCATAGAGTAATTAAATTAGAACATTGAAGTGCTTATAAGACAAACTACCTGGTGGTTACAGGTGATATCTGCCTCTGTTACACAAAGTGCTATGGGAGAGGGAGGTGAACTGTGACTTTTGACCATGAAGATCACATCACCCCTCACAGGTGCAGACTTGAGTGTTCCCTGTTTCATGTGAGCCACATTTCCTCCTGCATCTGCTTATTGGCTCTGTAACAGTTTGGATACTGAGCCATTTGCAGCCAGAGAATTCAGGTTTTCCCATGCATGGCTCCATGAGGGATACTTACTCCCATTCAAGTGGGAAAGAACTGATTGTTGAAGTGTTATGCAAGTAATTATGCTCACATCCACCAGGAAAATTTTTAGAGTACTTTCTACAATTGCTAATACAATGTATTAATACATGTACATAGTATTAAAAATCAGAGTCTAAACACATTAATCTTCCTGTTAATTATAAACGAAGTACCCAGTAACTGTTTGTAATAACATTTAACAAATGATAACACTAAAATTAAAGTTATAAGATGTCCAACCCAAATGTGAAACCCAAAATGTTACTTTTTTTTTTCTCTTAATTATTGTTTTGTGCTTTACATTTAAGTCAGTGTGCAAATGCTACCACTTTCACATGACAAAAGTATTAATATTTTGATTGCTTAACACATTTTTTAATATTGTTTAAAATATGTTTGGCGTTTCCTTTTCAAGGACGTACCACATTTAAACATTATGTCTTTCAACTCGAAGGAACAACTAGGGAAAAATATGTAGGCATATTCTTGAAAAGAATAAGGGCTCTCAGCTGAATACTGCACTATCCTTTTTGAATTATAATAGCTTTTAACTCTGAATATATTTTTATATAAGGACCTGAACTTAATGTAATGCTATATTTTGTGTTGGTCCCTCTGTGTCCACGTGTGTGTATATGCTTGATAAGCCCTAAATCATTTGTTAGCATACACCACATCAAGTATCTATATGGGAAATGCCCGTGCAGACTGTTGTGGGGAAGATTAAAATGGTTATGTAAACACACTATGCAGCACAGATGAGAACCTAAAACTCGCTCTGTGCTTCAGCCCTAATCAGCAACACCCCCGCTAATGAAATCCAGTATCTGGAGAAGTGTTTGACCACAGTGCTTTGGTTTCATAATGTGGATAAGTGTATTAAGCTGTCTTCACTGAATTGTTTTCCTTCATGACATGGCAGAATAAAAATGTGTATGTCTGAGATTTCACATCAGCTAATTTTGAGGATTTATGGACTTACTAAGGATTTTGTGAGGGTTTGATAATGACAGTAATAATAATAATGCTTAACAGTCACATAACTCTTCTCATTGTCACAGAATTTTTGCAAAAACTGCTATCAATTTTTCAGTGTTTAAACTGAACTTTTAAAAATACAAAAGCTATCCTAAGAAGTTGCTAAACCCTTCCTGCTGAAATGTTAATACTGAAAACGTCAACAACGCACTGTCATACTTTTGAGACTCAAATTATAATGTTCAGTATAAACTATCCTCATGCATTTGTGTGCCATTCAATTCAAAAGCTAATGATAACTGCTTCAAATGACAATATTGTTAGCTGCAGAACTTCCTATAATTGTTAGAAGAGCTTTTCATTGCAAGCTAATCCAGTAATGATAGACATACCCATTGTACAGCAATTCCTATGCACATGAAATGGTGGTCACAAAAAGAAGGCAAAAGCTTTTGCATGTCTGTCCCCAGCAAACAGCAGCTACCTCGTTCCCCTCTTAAAAACTGTGAGTGATATTCAACTTTCAGATGAAGGCAACTACATTTTAGACATCTAAATTTAGATGTCAAGGTATGTTTTGAACTCCCAGGAGAGCTGGTCAAGATTCAGTCACATCAGCAGATGCTGCAAGGTCCAGCACACAGTTCAGTTGAACATCTGCAACATGGACATTTTTAAGGAGAAGCCAGACCCTTCTCCAGGCTCTACCAAATGTGCTGAGTAGCCCTTCCTTGACCACAAAGGGCCTTTAGCCATGCAAGTTATATGTGGGAACAAAGTAATCGTATTAATTTGGGATTCAATTCCACCCTGAGATATGTTTACATCAGCTCTCTGAACTAAACTTTTTTTTCAGCAACAGAAAAGTCAATCTATGGAGCTGGATGAGCTATTGTTGGTTAAAGTGAAAAAGCAAAGCTGTCAAAAGAAATCAAACCTAATTTCATTTAAAGTTAGGAGTAAAATATAAATATATAGCAAATCCCCATGGACCTTCAGTCTCCTTTGTTTGGATTTTTTCATATTAGTGATTTAGGTCCTTGCAAAAAAATCACTACTTATCTTAATTGATGAACACAGCATGGGAAGGATATTCATGGCTAGTACATTACATTTACCATTGCAATGGCAGCAATGTCCTCCCCTAAGAGCAGAAAAAAAGTTGGCTGCTGTTTCTGGTGTGCAATTGCTTGGTCAATTCAATTAATCCTCCTGCTGCTGCCAAGATTCAGCTATTGCCCAAGTGATAATCCACACCCTAGTCTTTTCCACTGAGACTCACTCATTTACAAAATCAGTATTGAACACTTGCAGTTCCACATATGTGAGATGGCTGACAATGTTTATTAAGGATAGAAACAGCATTGTGTAAGGACAGAAGCTTAATGACAAGCCATTCACAGCTGCCAGTTCTCAGTTCTTCTACCATCAGACTGGCATGCGCTGGGATGATGGATTGGAAACAGAGAAAAACAACAACACGTTTATAAAGCCAGTCAGCTTGTTCAAGTTAGTCCAGCGGGATGAACACATTCAGTCCAATTTTTGCCAGATATCGCTTCTAATAAAGAGGTCAGAAAGTGCATTGGCCAGCAGCCAGATCTTGTCAAATTTGTCCCCTCCTTCTTTGCTAGTGAAAAATACCTTGCAGGCACGGCACACCAGGTCTCACTGTTCCTCCCCCAACCTCCTCAACTGCCTTCAGGGCTTTAATGGCCCTTTTTCTAATCTCTGGCAATCAAGTCAATATGGGAGTTTGTCCTCTCCTGTATTTTCCTTTGACCTTTGTCTGGAGCCAAGCAGAATTTTTCTGACAACTACCCTTGTAATGAGGGTACCTTGATTATAGGCATTACTGTGATTTCACTCTGAACCGGCATATGACACTTAGCTTTTCTTACCATGATTAGAGCTAGTCAGTTATCACAGTTATAACCACCTCTCAGCAAAGCCATCTGCTTTCCTGGGAAAATCATTCCGAAGGATCACTGTGCACAATGGATAATCCTGGCCACCAACAGCCACAGATTGTAAATAAGACACCCCCTCTTCCTCATTTCCCCCCATTTCATTCAAAACTTAAGCACATGTTAAAAAAAAGTTAGAAAATACTGCTATGTAAATATAATTTTTAAATTGAGAGGCTAGAGACCCATCTTTTCAAGTCATTAAAAGAAAAATATTAACAGTTCTGCCTTATCTGCTATAGATATACATGTGTGGCCAGTTGACTGAAATATGACCATCCTCTGACCTCAGACACATGAGGAAACACATGCAAAATGTGGTCAGTTTGCACAAGCATACAGGGACAAAATCAGAAAGGCTAAGGCATAATGTGAAATAAAAGTAGCAGGGAGCTTTAAAGATGACAATAAATCATTGCGTAATTGCATTAGCAGTAAAAGGAAGAGCAAAGAAAAGGTTGCTCCCCTGCGTGCCAGTGAGGGAAGGATATTGACAGATGATGCTGAGGAGACCTAAGGTTTAATGGTTTTCCCTTTGCATCTGTCTTCACTGAAATGGTTGACTGCAAGCAGATGACCAGCATAATTGACTACTACCACCAGTAACAAAAATATCTTCAATATACCAGCAAAAAAAGTAGAAACTGATTAAGGTAGTTGGAGTTCATCTGACTCACAAAACTGTCTGAGGCAGCCTCAGACTTTTTCAGCAACTAGGAAAACTTGTAGAGGACAGCTAATATACTAAAAAACTAGGAAAAGTCAAACATACCTCAGAAAAGGAGGAGAATTAAAGACTCATCAGTTTAACTTCAATCCCTGCTTAAGTAAACTACTGGTAAGCACAATGGAATAAGCAGTAGCCATCATAGAGTTATCAAGAACAGATGTGGTAAAGTCAGTCAGATTCCCTTCTAAAACACGGGAAATGGCCTTGTGAATAGAGCAGAAACTTTCCCTGGCTAAGAAAAACAGCTATGGGATGGATGCAATAGGTTGAACAAGGCTGCTCCTACAGAGTACCTAGAGAATAGGTTCACAGTCACCAGAATGGACAGATGGAATTTACTCAGGGTTTTTCATGGACACAGCTGAATCTGCAGAAAACCCAAATGAACAAACTTTGGAGGAAAGCATTAACATTTCAACTGTTTTTGAAATACAGCGTAGAACTCAAAAACAGAATTAACTTAAATAACAGCAACTAGAAGGTAATTTACATAGTTAAAATAATTAAACACTCAATTAAAAGTAGAGAAAAAAAATCTGTGAGTTGCTTTTTCAGGAATGGATCTGGGAGTTCTACTGGTAACACATATGACTCAGCAACATCAAGCTGTTTGGGAAAGAAAAAGACAGAGTGGGGACATAGCAGCAGTCTGCAAATACCAGAGGAAAAGAATAATGTGTTAGGTATTTAACTGAAGCAAGAATAATTGAGTTAAGATACCGTGAGCAGGGCAACTTCCTAAACAAAAGGCAGTGGAAGACTCTCATAGGAAGCTGTAGAGTTTATTGTAAACTAAAAAAAAAACCCAAAACCAGGATGAAACAAACATCTTGCAGGAATGGCATACCATGCAGATCCTACCTTGAAAAAGTGACATGGTCTCTCTTAAAGATCTGTAATTCTGCACCTACATAGAAATTTTACATACATGTATTTTCTATGTATTGGTTCTACAACAGCTGAGAAATATAACAAGGACTACATTTTTTTTATTTAAAAAGGCTGCCCATCATCTCTAAATTAAAGAAATGTATCTACATAATCAGACAGTCTTAATTTTCTTTCTCCTTCAACAATCACAGCCTATCTGCCAATTAGAATATGTGATAGTACTTACTGTCTCTCTGAAGATCCCCCCTCCTCAAATCAGAAGAGATGCATGAGAATTTCAAAAACGTTTAATGAGCTACAACCCAGGAGGGCTGCAGTTAAAAAAGAAAAAAAAGGTGAAGGATAAAGGTGATAAGGTGATTACTTTAAGTGCCCTAATATATTAAGGAGAGAACATTATGCTCATTTTTATAAGGAGTTGTATTAAAGAAGGCTATTAAAGAAGGCAGCAAAATACAAATGAAGACGTAAAGAAATGAAAAAATGCAGGAGAGAAAGTAAATATTATGCATATGAGCAGGTGAAGTGCAAACACCAATTTGAAATCAAGTGACATTGATGAAACTAAAGGAGACATTAAAATTATTTCCTCTAACCTTGTGGAATCTCTCATATATTTCACCCCCATCCTGCCTTATCACCTGACCTTCTTGATTCACCCTTTGTCTTTCCAAAGTGAAGACACGTCCCCCCAGCAGAGTATCTCAAACCTGCTTTCCTGGATGTTGCAGTAAACAAGTGAAAATCCTGACTTACTTTGAGTTTAAAAAACTACAAATTATCTTTCTTACATTTCAATGGAGCTTTCAGCCTACTCTGCAGTTAATAGTCTGCCACATTTTAGGGTGGAGGGTTTGTCTGCTGTGCTTTCTTTAAAGAGTATGTTTTAACCAAAGGAGAATGTTGCAGGTAACAGGCAGCATAGGTCTGCTTGTCTACAAAACAATCACTACCTCGACTGAAGTTTTTTGTCCTTATTTTCATGTCTAAATCAAGGGTCAGTGACCCCAACAGTGGAGGATCACCCAAATAAGCAACTGAGACTGTTACCCTGCTGGGAACCATGTTGCATCAAAGAACATCATTGCTGTCTGAAAGAAAAATGGATATTAGTTTTTCTTTTGCATAACAAAACTGTCCAGAAAGGCTGATATTTACACCTATGACAACAGGACACTGATCATTAGATTATTCTAGCTCTAATCTCCTATTTAGCTCTTCTGCTGGAATGAAGTAGCAAGGAAGAGATCATGATATTCAATTATTGCTGAAACACAACGCTGCTGAAACACAAGCTCTTGCTTTCATCCCTCCTCACTTTAAGAGCTCTGGTTTCCTCCTTCATGCAGACTTGGTTCGACCATTTCTTCCCATACATTTTTTCCCCAACTGGAGAAAATTTCAGAAAGCAGCACTGGTAGGTAACATCTGAATTCTGCAGTCAGATGTGTAAGGAGCAGCTGCTCCCATGTGTGCAAGAAATAAACAACACAGGCATACCACATTTCAAATGGTACCATATACCATGAATCAAATCAGTCATTCCCAGATACTGCAGGCAGCAACTGGAGGTCGAGCTACAATACTTTGTTACCAGTTGGTTGAGCTGAGCCTCTCCACCAGCCATGCTCCTCTAGCTGAAGTCTAATAACAAAAGGGGCACAAAACTCTGCTGCTAGCTCTATTTCAGGTCCATTTTTCTGCATTTCTAGAGTACTACATATAAAATAGCCTAATCTGGGAGTTGGAAAATGAAGCAGTATGAAGTGAAAAAAAACCCCAATGAAAAACCTCACAATAAAGCAAGGATTATGTGAAGCTCATACACCAAAGATGAAAGAAAAGGGGGGGGGGGAAATGCAAACCAATAAAGAAAATAGCTTATAAGTCAATATCTTAGCTTAGGACCCTTAAATTCACACCTGCAACACCTCTGAGGATTCACTTCTAAAACCTTTCTGGGTTGCAGTACTGAGAGCACAAATGTATAGCAGGGGCAGAAACAGAGACAGGGGTCCCATAACTCATAAAAAGTTTGTTCTAGTAACTGGTTACAAAATAAATGTTGTAGCTGTGGTGTGCAGGGATGATCAATCTGCCTGTTAGAATGTATGTATCATTAGGTGTCTTTCTGGCTAGTCAAATACTAGCTGCTACATTTAAGAATTAGAAAAAAGAGTAGGATGAATGCCTTGTTTTACTGTCAGAGTCCTGTAGTACAGCGTGGAAAACCTGATAGGTTTTGACTTCTGTTCAATTCAGCAAAAGTAAGTTCAGCAAGTTAGTAACTATGGTACAGCTATTTTAATACTCAAGTAAGTCTTTGCCACAGTAACTCTGCCACTAAAGGAAAGTTCATATGACATCAGAGGACACACTGCTGCCTTAGCCTAAAGTTCTTGGCATTTTAAAGTGAAACATTTTAGTGCTCTTACTTTGAACTGGTACGTCTAAGAGAGCACTGAATTTATATGATCTACAAGACACCTTAAATTAATTTGTAACACAGAATATTATAAAGACCACCTAAATTATGTTTTTACAGTATCTTGCAAGGGACTTGGCTAGACCTTGCCCAGCTGCAATGTGTTGAATCACTACAGAAAAATGACAGAGAAAATATGCTTTTTAGCAAGATGTCTTAAAATCTCTATAATTGCAATATGTAGCTAGAGAATATGTCATGTTTTGCTTGAAAAATTACTCCAGTAACTATTATTCTACAAAGACTTCAATTTACATAGCTCCCAAAGTCAGTATTTTTATGAAGTGGAACTGGCCTGAAATGTTTTTCCAAAGTTCAATATTTGCATGCTTCACTTCTGTATTCTCTTCCAAAAATTACTGCCATTTACTTTTTTTTTTTCATATCCTGGACCCTTATCCATCACGTAAAAAACCACTGCCAAAAACAATGCTGCAAGTCTCAATGAAACTGAGACAAGCAGACCACATCACAAAATAAGTGAGAATGAGAAACATATTGCTCTAATTTTCTGATCACTGAGGAGTTTTTCCTCTGTTACATGATGGGAAGAAGGTGATGGTTTTAACAGAAAATTTTATAAATTACTTATATTCTGAATGTTTGCAGTAATAATGGTTTGGGAGGTAACACTTTCTCTGAAAGCTGTTAAGTGGCATCAAAATACAACAGCAACAAAAGTAAAGGTGAACCTTTGAGTTATTTCAAAAATACAGGTATCTCTTAGACAATGTAAGAAACAAAAATCATTTTCTTATCATAGTATGTTGTCTTTTTTCCTTAAAGTAAGATGAAACTGCTCAGTGAAAATATTTTGCTTAAGGAGGAAAAAAGTTGGGGTTTTCCAAGAAAAATATTATGGTCTCTCTGGGAAATCTGGAAAGACACCAAGGGTGTCCTGCTGCTCAGCCCCCTACTCCATCTGATACTTTAACAGTTCCAGATGGCCTTTACTACAGGATGACCTTCCCTCTATTCTTTTATTATGACCTTTGGGTCACAAATTATCTATAGGATGCTGCTGTCATTCTGTAAGACACTGCTGTACTCTTTCATCTAAAGAATAAAGATGCTTAACATTAAAACTCATCTTTGTTAGGCTGACCTTCCAATGATGATCAAACCAGACAGTTATTCCAATCAATGTCATTGCTGCAGAAAATATGTTTCATTTTTTGCAACACTGACATTAAGAAACTAAGGCACAGTTTTAAATCAAATCACTTTTGCAATCCAGCTTGGCTAGAGAGCATAGCCTGTTATACTCATAAATACCAAAAATATTGCTGCAACGCTTCTGATGAGTTACATTGATTAGAAGGATGTGGTGGGTTTGTTTTTTGTAAATTATTGATGTGGTTTTCATCCCAATGTCATTGATAGGAAGTAATAAAACTTTATGTAGGTTTTATAAATTATTTGTCTTTCTCTATCATCACTAACAGAACACATTGAACTTACATAGGAAAATATAATAAATAGTCCCAATGTACTAAATAAAGTAATAAGGTTAATTTCTTTCCTGCTGTCAGTAAATTCATGTTAGCAGTCTCTCGTCAGCTTGACATCAATTAATGATTTTAATTCCAGACTCTTGTCACAGTACTCACCACCCTTTCGTCTAATTAAAATGGATGATGCATGATGAAGGGAAAACACAAGACTTCTGTTCTTGTTGTAACATTTCTATTCATTAGTATACTTTTACAACAAAGGGCTTGTGGCTTTAATGGTACTACAGAAGGATGAAGAAAAGTTTATTACATGGTAGAGATAAAGACCCATATACCCTTAGGAAAATATAATACAGGAAGCATTTTATGGAATAACCAAATCCTTCAAGGAGGGGAAAAAAATCAGTTTTATTTTAACTATTAATGAGCAGGCAGAATGTTTCCCTCTAAATTTAGGACAAATAATGCGTGAACGACACCCACTCTACTCGCAGCCTTGTTTACACCCGCACGAAAAAAGTGCTGTCAGCCTATTGACTGCGCTCCAAAAGCAACAGCAAATCTGCCAGAGCAGGACAGACGCCTGACCCGCCTCCCCGGGCACCGCGACACCGCTCTGCGCCCTCCCTGCGGCATCGCCTGCTCCCGGCGGCCTAAAGCCCAGAGCCGTGCGGGCAACCCAGAGCCGTGCCGGGCAACCCAGAGCCGTGCCGGGCAACCCAGAGCCGTGCCGGGCAACCCAGAGCCGTGCCGGGCAACCCAGAGCCGTGCCGGGCAACGCAGAGCCGTGCCGGGCAACGCAGAGCCATGCCGAGCAGCCCAGAGCCATGCCCGACCGCCTAAAGCCCACAGCCATGCCCAGCTGCCCACAGCCAAGCCCGGCCGCCCATGGCCAAGCCCGGCCGCCCAGCAGGGCTGTCCCCAGCTGACACCGGCGGGGCCGCACGGAGCGGTCCTGGCGGAGCTGGGCCGGGCCGGGCCGGCAGCGCCGAGCCCGCAGCTCCCCCTCCCGGCCCCGCCGCTCCCCAGGCACCTCCCGGCCGGGAACTGGCGGCACTCGGGGCACAGCGACGGCAGAATCACGTAAATGCAGCTCCCTTTGTAACCCAGAGGAACAAAAGGTCACGGTTTCCAAAATAGAAAGGGGGGAAACCGGCACAGCAGGTGGTTTCTGGTCCAGACGGGAACTATGCACACACACGTACACGGCGCGGCACCGCTCTGCCGTGTTAAAACTGTCCTCCGGCAAGCACAGCACAGGCTGGGACTGAACAGCTGCCGTGACAGAGCAGAGCGAGCCCCCGGCTCCACAGGCCCCCATCTGACAGCTCGATCGCCCTCCCAACATCTCCGAAGCCTCTGCCACAGCGCTTCCACCAGTACAACACTTTAATTCTCTCCCAAAAGGTTTCTCCTTATCTCCTCCAGACTGATCCTCCCAACACAGGTGTTTAAGCACTTGATTTTGCATCCATTTCAGTGAAAGTTGAGGAAGAATACAATTCTAAGATTAAAACACTTTTAGGGTAACACAGGGATTTATAGAACATTAGTAAAGCTCTTAAATCAGTGTATTAACCAAACAGAGAAAAGATCCTCTAGACTTTGCTTCCAAGAGGAGGAACAGCCTCTAGAGGCGGATTACAGCATAAGCGCTGTTTGCCCATAGATGGATCATGAACTCTGAATCACGAGATTACATGAGAATGGCAACTTTCATCTTTTAAGCATTATCCAGCAGTGAAGCATGCTGGATTCAGATAATTTCTTATAAACTTCACAAAGAAGTATGTTTAATTCGTTCCTCTGTTATCTACTATTCGGGTACAAAGAGTAAAGTTGTTCAGGTCAGGGAGAACTTTCTTTGCTAGACGAAGTCAGTCCAAGGCTGAAGATCAGCAGCACACATGGTCTTGCCATGTGTGCCAAGAACTGCACATGCCTGTGCTAAAGAAGGGAAAACCACAGGCAAAGGTTTTGGAAAGGTTTTGGATTCGCTAACAATTTATTCTGTAATGAACACAAAGTTTAAATGGAAAGAAAAAAGAATGGAGGAAAAAAGGGAAAAAAAAAAAAAAGAAAAAAAAGGAAATAGAGGGGAAAATGCAAGGGTGTGGGAGAGGGAGAAACAAAGGTACCAGAACCTGATGTTTGGAGGGACGTCTCTCTCCAGCAAGAAATACTAGTAACAACCAGAAGAAAAAAGCAGTAGGTTTTTTTAAACAATTTTGTCTTCACATATCCTAAGAAGGAGATACACTAAAGGGCCTTCAAGAATTCAGAAAACATTTCAGAGCAATCAGGTTGCAGGATATCAATGGACACACTGGCCAAATATTAAGCAAACCTACCCTGCAAGACCCTCAAAGACCAGATGTAGAGGGTTTCTAGACTGGAAAGGTCAGTGGGCTTCTAGAGGTTTAGATGCAGCAGCACAGCACAAGGTGACAACCCATATGAACTGATTCTTCTTGGTCACTGACAAAAATTTCAGAATCTCCTTTTAAGTCTATCCAACATTGCAATGCCTGTGCAAAATTATAAGCAGTTGGAAGCATCTCTAAAAGCTTAAAATATTCCACACATCTCCAGTCTGCAAAATCCAAAGGATCTTAGGAAATATGCAAACCCCAGGTACATCAGGAGACCTTGGATTTGATAAAAGACCTTCTATAACAAAACCACAAAGGACCCAGGGCTGTTTTCTCAGCCTATCCATGTGAATGTAGCATCTCAGTGGTACCCACTTTGAGCAGTAAAGTGATAGACAGACAAGATGACCACACAGCAAAGAGGAGCTCCAAATTAGCATATATGTCAAACAGTTGTGATCTGGCACAGGACCAGAAGTAACTGAATTTGGTTCTTATTCAACTTCCTCAAGACTCTAGTACAGACTCTTAGGAGACTCAAGGCCACAGTCAGAAAACCTATTGCCTCATCTTGCCTCAGGTTTTTGACTGGTGCCACTGCTGGGGAGAACCCTTTCTAACAGCACAGCACAGCACAGCACAGCACAGCCAGATTTTAAGATCAGTGCTTGGCAGATACTCAAGGATAATGCAAGCAGATTTGTTTTTGTGCAATAAACCAATGTTAAAGCACAGTTACATGGGGCAATGTTCTATGGCCTTGTGTGAACTGTTGTTCCAACATTTGGAGGATTTACACATAGCAAGCATTTTACAGAATTTTTGGTAAGACTAGTGGGTGGTCTCCTCAAGTACACCCCTAATTGTTCCAGTATTCCTTGTAATTGAAAGTTGGATGTATTTTCAACTAGATAACTTCATTTTTCATTCAAAATTACTTTAAGATTGTCAGTAAACATGCACCATATACATATATGTATCCAACATATATAGGATGTAGATTAAGAGATTCACAGCTTAAGAGATACACTCCTTAACCAAAGAATCACAATCAAGAAATTATTATTAATAATATATTTATAATATATATATATTTAATAAAGGCCATTTTATTAATTTAATCATGGTAAATTGAAGAGCATTAATTTTCTTATTTGTCTCATAATCCATATGGATGCTAGTTTTAAAGAAAATACTACTGTAAGCACAATACTATTAAAATTAATAATTCCATAAAATTGTGGGCATGATTGATTTTTTAATGGGCCGTTCACTTGTTCTCAGATCCCCCCCCAAGGATTTTTGCTCCTAGCCTCTCGTACATAGTAAATTCATTAAATCCAACCTATTTCCCCAAAGCATTGCATCATTTTAGAGGTATACAGTATCAAATACCAAGTAAAACAGAACAAGTGAATTGCACTGCTAAGAAAATTGAGGAGAAAAAAAATCACAGAAAACAAAGTTAAAATAGCAGCCATTATGAGCCAACACTGACAGTAATATTTTTACTCTGTCTCCTAGTAAGCATTTTGAGGGATTGTTCAGTTAATTTGCAGGAGTACTCTTCATTAACAGCATGTATCTAACATCATTATTTTACAGGATCAAAAGGAAACTCTGCAATCTAGCTGCAAAAATATTTAGTCTCTATGGACTAAATCAACATCTGAATTTTTTAGAAACATAAGGAAGCACCTCACACATTCAGTTGCTATTTTATTATCTTTTATTAGTTGTACATGCGACTGCCCCAAAGAAGTTGCATTCTCTTATAGACATAACACAAAGGAAAGCAAATACACAGGGAAAGAGAATAATGGGAGGAGAAGGACCCATGTTACTGTAACATCAAGCTGTTATGAAGTTCTGGCACATGCATTTTCTGCAGTTTCAGTGAACACATAAAATTGTTTTTATGACACACGAGGAGTGAGATTCCAGGAAAGATTCAAATTGGTTAGCATAACTTGATGGACAGGGATTAGGATTTGCTCCATGCATTGGGGGCTATACAAATAATTTCATAATTCTACCTTGGTACCCAGCGTGACTATTGCAACCTCTCTTACATCATCACATGGACAGTCTATACTCTGACCATTCTTACTGAGAGAGACAGAGAAACACAGAGAGACAGAGAGAGAGAATGAAGAGAGAGAAAATGTTACTAACTCAGGCGTCAAGTCTTCTTTTTATAAATGTATATGGCTGATTTTTTTGGGGACATAATGTTACTAAGAAACTGTAAGGGGCAGCTGGGGTTCAGAAGTGTGTGAAGCCAGGGCACAGTGCAGTGCCTGTCTGGCCAACCATCCCCTGCCCTGAGCTGGGCAGAGCAACCGAGGCAGCTTTCCATGGCTCTGCACCCCTGGCATGAGCTCTGCAGCTGCTCTATCCATGTGAAGGGAAGTTGGCTGCACAAACACCCTCATCACTTGTTTCCTTCAATTCCAGCCTTTCTCTTTACCATTTAATCTGCAAGAACTTTACGTTTAAAAACTGGCACAAATTTAATGATCCTGCCTCACTTTTGTTAAAAAAGAGAAAATAAAAAACAATCAGGCTAGCAAAAAACATGCAGGCACTGTAATCCAGCCACCTTCTACAATCAGAATGGATGAACAAAGACAAGAATAAATTTTTACATCGATTTATGATAATATATCTGCTAAAAAGTAAAAAAAAACATCCCATGATATAATCTAAACAGATGGTCACAAATGAAAAAGTTTCTGGAGTTTAACAAGTTAAACCAATAAACACACACTCCCAGCCTGCCTTTTCTGTGAATCACTCAACCCTAAAAGAATTGAAAGCAAATAATTTTAGGTATAACTGAGGAGTCTACACAAGAGTTACTGTGGCTTTCTATTCTGCTGAGCTGTTAATGATGAAGCCACCATTCATAAACTTTTGTTCTTATCTGCAGAAGACTAAGGTGCATAGAGATAATGGTTAAAGAGATCAATATGACTGATCAGTGATATCTCATCTAAGGAAAAAAAGTTTCTGCATCAATCCTAAAGGTATGGCTGTGCTATAGCATGATTTTTAGATAAATAATTCTAATGCATAGTTCACTTTCACTGCTAAGTCTGTCTGAATTTATTTACCATTCAGTAATGAAACTTTGTAAAGTTTGTCTCCTTAGTGGTGTCTGCTCCAAGAGGCTGTCTCTCCACTCCCATTTCCCAGTATAAGTTAACTGATGACCTAAGCTTTTCAAGATTTTGACTAAATTGATCTGAGAGACACCAGAGTCTAGGCCTCAAATATCTAGGACTACAAGAGACAGGATGGAAAGTAGACTGGAAATATTGAGAAGAGCATATGACATATATATTATATAATTTTTTTATGTTAAGGGAAGCTGTCAAGGAAAAATAGAGGTACTCACCACTCATTTTTACAATTAGCAGTTTAATATACATATCATTCCATAAACAGACTGCATGGCACATAAATAGATTGGACTCCAGTGACAAATATACTAGTAAGTATAATTTTTAGGCTTCTTCTAAATTTATCAATGAAAAATCTAGATATGTAAAACTCTGAAGAAAAGTACAAAACATACTTCATTCTATATAAATATTTGTTTTCTGAAAATGTCAGTAAAATCAGTTATAGAATATATAGAGAAAGCATTTCATTTTATTATTTCAGTCTCCTCAATAAGAAAGGGAGCTCTGTGTCTATAAAAGATGCTTAACACAGCCAAAGGAGCTGTTCATACTAATGTCCAAAATAAATCCAGCTTTGTCTTGTTATTTGAAGTATATAAACATATCAATATGTGGAAAATTTCATCAGTGAAAATTGAACTTCAGTTATTTAATTTAAAAAGCAAACTCTCTCTATCAAGGTTTAAGCAAATACTGAAGTCTACCTCTCCTGTTCTTGCTTCATTCGTATTCTCTCCTCTTCTGAAGTAAGAGCTTCCTGCACTTTTATTTTACCAGTTTTCTCACTCTTGTCATCTTTGCGATGTTTGCCAAACCTGTTAATAACACACAAAAAAAGAATCTAACTTGTGACATGAACAAAACTGTATTTTCCTTCTTCCATGACAAAGAGAGTTCTCCAAGAAGGACTGCTGGGAAACCAGGAAGGGAAAGTGCAAAGACCTCAGAATCTCAATTTTTTAGTATTTTCAGGCTGCTTCTGGGTTGGTTGTGGTTTTTTAACACAAAGTGGGTTTTTTTAATTTTTATTTTTATTTTCATTTCACTCCTCTTAAAAGTTTATAGAATTCCTCATTAGAGAATAGAACAAACAAAAAATAATAATTGGACCACATTTCTCTTTTATGGCAGGATTTTGGGGCCACTATTCTCAAACAGACAGACAAACAGTGTTTTAGAGCACTATCTGTGCCCCCACGTTTGCATTAAGCAAAGGCTTCCCCAGGGACACGTGGGGAGAGAGGGAACTGTAGGTCCAGCAGCTCCCGGGGCAGCACCGCCCCCCACACCCCTCCAGGGCCATTTCACCACACAGAGGACACAATTCAAAATTGCCAATTTATTCTTTTTTAGCACCAGGGGGTCTTAGTTAAACTTTATTACTCCATGACTCCTTCCCCAGGGGTGTTCCAGTGTAGGAGGGACGGAGCTGTCTGGGCTGCCCTAGACAAAGACTGGTGCTGCCAACCCTGACTTTGCCCTCTTCACATCTCCTCTTCCCCTCTAAAGGCTACATTTCAAATATATTAGGTTTCTTCCATATCTGCACATTCAACTGTTTTCTTTAAACTTTCAGGGAGTGAAGAATTTGGAATTTGAGACACTCAGTTATTATTAGGACAAAATTATTCATATTTCTTAAGACATTTCTGACCTATATTCTGAAAGGAATGACTTTCGTATAGAGTAAACCAAACAAATACTTTAATATAACCTTTAAATAGATCTAAACCTTAGATGGAAGTTTTCTATTTAAAGCAGAAGGGCTAATGAGTATCTGTTAAACAGTATATATACCAATTAAATGTGGCATCATTTATCACACCAAAAGCAGTAAGAATTTTACTTTTTTTATACCAAAGGCTTATCTGAGAGCTGACTGACACTGGCACTTCACATTCAGGTTCACATCAAAAGTGTAATTAAAGCACTTTACAATCAAACATGTTAAGCAATAGTGCTGACAGGACACCACAAATGCTCATGGACAGTGAAATAAACCACAGAGTTCTTAAAGCTTCCTTCAGACCTGTTAATATCTTTAAAATATTTAGAGTTTACCAGGCATTTAAAATATTTTCCTACTTGCTCCTTTTTTTCTAGGACAAAGCCATTGTGTGGGTTGAAGACACACCACACAGCAACCATGCAGAATGATTGATTTCTGGCCATTCAATCAAGAGATACTCTTTATATTGTGTAATCATGTTTATGGCTCTTAGGGCAGCTTTTTAAAACCAAAACACAAAAATACAGCATAGGAGCATGTACATAAATTTTAAAGTGTGTGCCCATTCTTCACACAGATTGCTCATTTCCAAAGTAACTCAGGCATCTGAAAACTAAATTTGTTTCTTAATAACCACCTGAAAGGGGATAGGCAGAGGACATGATGGGGTTCAAAAATGCAAAATAGGGTGTAAAGTTAAAGTGTCTGATTATATACTGTTATATGTAAAACTGACATAAATTTAAACTGAATTTAAATTAATAAAACAGAAATTAAATTCAAAACACCAACATGTATCTTTTAAAACATCCACCTATTTATTAATCAAAATTATACAAAGCATTTACATATATGGCACAAGAGATTCAAATCAAGTTCTGGATGTTGCACACCAGACAAAAGAGATTGTTTAATTTAAAATAGCCCTAAAACCTCAAAGAGGAGTTTCGGCAGAAAAACAGTGGAACTGAGCCACTCTACCCTGAATCACAGGGAGTGTCTGAGGTGGCAGCATGGGTCTGACTGACAGAACATGCAGAGCTGTGAGGAGACAAGCAACATATGTGGCACTCTAGCACAGCATCTCTGGGATGCTCACATTTGCTTCAGTCTCCTGTCCTTCCTCAACCCATTTAAAAATGTCAGGCAAAGCAAAGGAATCAAATTCTGGAGTACCCGGTTCATTTTTGAAAAATAAATCACAGTTTAAAAAAATAGCAGGGGGGGGAAGAAAAAAATTGAATTAGTTATTGTCCATTAGGTTTTGGCAGCAAAACAGAATTTCTGCCACCATAAATCAATTCATTAAAAGTATGAACAGATATATAGTGAAATCAATGCCTTATTAAAAAAACAAAGTACACAGAAATTTTCTAGTAATCCTTATAAGAAATCTAGTAAATGTCTGGTCAGGCTGCATGATTGTGAGGAGAGTGTTTCTAACATTAACATGTAATGCAAACCTAGCAGAATTCAATGGTTTGAATTTGCAGATCCAACCATGCAAGTCCAGAGCACACAGAGCTCATGTGCATTCCCACACAGGCACAGGTGGGCACCACACGTGGAGCACTTGGAGCAGCACCAGGGCTCAGTTTGCTTTGAGTCATGAGCAACTTGTGGCAACAACCCTTCTTCTCTTTCAGGGTTTTCTTCCAATCGTCCAGGAATTAATGTTCCTTCTGCCCCCGAGGACCATCCTGATAAAAGTCTCTGGAAGACAGCTCTGGTTCTTTCCCAGGCATTTCAGAGGATGGCCATATTGTTCCCACTCTGACTGGAGACTTCCCAGTGCCCATCTCTGACAAGCTCAGTGGTCATCCCAGCAGTGGACAGCCTGGCAGAGTATGAACCATGGTGGTCTTGCACAGGTGCGTTCTCTGGACTTTGTCACCCGCAGAAGTGATCTATCTGCCATAATCACCACTGCCTGTAACAAGTTCAGCAACATTAACTGCACTGTCCCTACACTGGAACCCAGAAAAGCAAACACCATCCTCCCCCCTCCCTGATTGTTTCATGTTCATTGTCTTCATGTTTCTAGCTCAATGCACAGTTGTGTTAATTGTGGCTAAACAATCATAAAGCTTTGAGAAGATGATAAGACAGCATCTCAAGAAGACGCTGAGAGAGCCACCAAGCACTTGAGAAAGGTGCTGATAAAAACTCTGATGGAGAAACATTTTTACACTCCCACACACCTCCTTTATTTCTATAGGGGCAGTCAACACTCCCCACTACAAACATAATTCTAAGTCTTTGGTAAGATTATTCTTGCTAGTAATAACTGTGTTTGTTATTTACTGCTATTAAAAGTGTTTGCTTCATGAAATATGATTTACAGTCATAATGAAACCCACAGCCCAAATCAGCATCCTCTCCACCAAATTTATAGCAGACATTTATAAACTATTTAACAGTCAGATTCAAGCTAAGTTTAACTACAGAAATGCAACTTCCAGCAATGCTAAGGCACACCATTAAAGCCAGCTGTTAAAACTCTGTCAGCTGTACTGTGGTGTGACTACACTGGTGTCAAGATGCTGAAAATCACCTGTCCTAATTTCTTCAGGTAGATGTTTCCTACTTATATAAACAATGTTTTCTTTTTATTAATATTAACCAAAACAAGACACAGAAATAAGACTATTCAGATCACTGAAATTCAAGCAGTCTATTCAATACCCCTTCGAAACACCAAATACACATCCCACAGTGTCTCTCTGTGCGCTGTCTCCACAGCCAGAGGTAAAGCCCTTTCTGCTGTTTGGTGGCCCTTGTTTAGTTGTGTGAGTCAAAAGTCTGGATCAGGTTCCTGGAATTACTCCTGGTATGTACAACACCCTGAATTGAACACACTGGCTCAACACACAGATCTGGCTTACCTATATGAAAGTTTCACCTCCTTTCAAGTGCGACTTGTCTAGTCCCTGACTTGCCCCATGAACATTTTGTGTTTGACACCTTCCCTGCAAGCCACCAGGCTTCATCATTGTGAATATTACCTCTTTACTGCTCAAGCACTCAAGAGGAAGGAGAGGTGGAATTAGGATGTACATCCCATATATGACCCATGGCAAATTTGGAACCTTACTGCTTCTAATACTATTTTTTCCATAATCCATATATTGAAAGGCCTGGCACACCCATGTAAGAAGTTCTCCCTCTGAAGTGACTGCTCACTTACAGAGAACAGCCTAAGACTGAAACTTGCAAAGTGGAATCAAAGATATCTCCTCTGTAAGGCAGAAATCATCGATTTGTGCTGTTTCAGAGAGACTCTAGATTTCTGCAAGGCCTTGAGGACACAGGCAAGTGCTGTGATCCCGGCCCTCGCTGCTCCCTCCCCAGAGGCAGGAGCAGTTCTCTGCTGCGTGCAGCTGGTTAAGAGTGCCTCAAGCACTTGGTGATTTTCAGGCGCTTGTCTGAACCTGAGATGGTCTCATTCTCACTGCTGGGGGGCTGGCTGCTGGGATACTTGTTGCAGCTCTTACAAATGCAAATGAAATGACAACTTTCCTTCTGATACAGACATGAAAACTCCATCGCTCAGCATCTGTGCACAGCAATGCTCCTTGCATTAGTGAAAAGGAGGACAGTGCTTAAAACAAAGGTAGAAACTACTAACTTTGGAATTAAAACCCAAAACCATTCAGAAAATGAGCATCTGTGGCACTGATGTTCAGACAGTCTTGAGAATCTAACCCCAAGCTCTTTTCTTTTGCAAGGTCTGGTGCCAACAATTTGACTGTGAGCTATAAAAGCCCAGCCTAAATCACTGCACAAAATACCAATGCACAGACACAAGCTGCTACATGACATGCAACCAAATCTCACACACTGCTGCCTCCCCAGGCTACCATATTCATGAGGAGAACAGTTCTGGTGCTGAAGCCTGAGCTGCACCAGCTACTCTGAAGCACCTGCAGCCACAGAAGCACAACATTGACCTGAGCACCACTTTCCTCCAATCTCAATTTTTAGAAGCAGAGCACAGATTATTTTATCTCAGAGCAGAAAATAAAAGAGAAAAGGAGTGCACATTTTCCTCCAAATTTCAAGTAGTAAAAAAGTTACCATTCTGTTCATAAATATCCTTTCACAGATACAGTTTAATACTTTTTTGATGACATGAACTGTATTGTTATAGAATGATCTCTTCATAATACTAACAATGTTTACTTCATGTAACAGCTTGTTTATTCAATAGCTCTCACATTTAAATTCTGTTATGAAAAGTATAGCTAAAAAGTTTAATTTTATTTTGTAGCTGCACAAGCAAAGAAAAAAATTCTATGACTTATTGAAATACAGGTTGTAAATTAAAAATACCCTGTCTGTCCAAGAGTGTGAGAAATTGATGAAAGAGAGCAGCTGAAATCTTGTTCACTCTAATTGCCAAGATACTCCAGAGTTCTACTTATTTTATATCTTCTTAATTCTCCTTTTACATTAAGGGTTGGAGAAAGTTTCAAGATAAGTGTAAATGCTCAAAGTCATATTCACAGATCCACAGACTTAATCCTCAAATTCAGCCAACAACAGGAATTCCAGTAAGTGAATAAATTAAAAATTGTAAGAGGACCATCTTTTAAATGTATGATCTCTAGTGCGTAACAGCCAAGTCACATCAGGAAAGGACCACTCTCAGACCACATGATATTGGTTTGTCACATTATTATTAATGAGAAGATGAGAACACAGACCTGTAAGCTTGACCCTCAAATAGGAAATCTCATGAACTTTGGATAATCTAATCAAACCAAAATGAATACCCAAAACTCTGTGTCAGCTGCCTCACTTTCAAGCTTACTTGTTTGAATGACTGTCAGCATTAGGAGGTGACCTAATCCAAAGTCTATCACACTAACCAGAGAGGCACTGACTAACAGGTGCCTTCAGTGGCTTTGGGCCAGTGCATCAGAGCAACTGAACAGTATGAGGCTCAACAGAGAAGACAGCATAGAAGAACATCTAAAGAACTGGCTCAAGCTACAACACGATGCCATATATATAAAAAAATATGTGAAATGTACATAAAGTACAGATGAAGACATAAAGAACATGCAAATGATTTTGCATAAATAGATATAAATACAGATAGAACATGCGAAGCAAGAAGGATGCATGAGTTACACAGAAATTCCACATTTACAAGTTATCTCAAAAATAGATTCAGTTTAAAAGAATATATATCAGCATCCTTGATACAACAAAAATAATATTCGCATAATCTGCTAAATGGATTTTACTCTGATGCGTTACTGATGAGATCATTGTAGTCTGCCAAATCATCCACATATTTCATTAGAATAAAGAGCTACAGAAGAAACATGCATTAGTTGATTAATGAAAAAAACACAAAAATTGATTGAGACAGAAGTTCAGTAGCATTATGTTCCTTAATAGAAAAAAGACCATCATTAAAAATTAACAATTGGTAAGTGTCTTGAGCTATTTTGTCAGTGTTTTCTAGCTTCAAGGCATGCTCTTTTTCCCATAGTAACAAACAGTATTCAGACACACACAAACACACATAACCTAAATACTGCTTGAATGATTTTGCAATAATTTCTTTTTCATCCTGCTGCACCAGCAAAATCATAAGATCTATACTGCAGCATATTATTGGGATACACAAAACCATTCTGTTCCTGAAAAAAAAAAACCTACAAAAGCAAAGATTTAACATAGCACACAAACAAAAGCCACCCTCCTTAGTGATGACCTGAAGGTTTAGAAGCCTTCCATTCCAAGCAAAATTGTGCAAGTGCTTTTTTTTAAAAACATGTCATTAAATGTAAACATTTACATATCGGCAATGGAATTTTAGAAATAGCCTGTTATCACATGTTACTAATCAAATTAGCAGATCCAATTCTATTTGTTGGGAGGGAGTGGAATGACTGCTGGAGTGACTCAGCAGCAGCAGCACTGTCCTGAGATGACACAAAAGTACTGATGTGCAGGCACCTTGGTGCAGGAGCTTGTGGGCATAATTAAAACAGACACTGATAACTTCATTTTTTCCATGGATTTCCTTGCCTATGTTAAAACTGATAAAGCAGCAATCCTTCTGGTGCAACATTCAGCAGAGGATCCCTGCCAGGAGGGCTCCTGGAGCACTCTGCTGTCACAAACCAAGAAAAGCACATTACAAAAGGTCACAGGTAACTCCTGAAAATGAAGAATACTCTAAAAAAGTATACCTGTATTTCTTCAGGCCAGTGAGGTTTGCCTTCAAGAAATAAAGAAACGTGCTCAGCCACAAACTCAGAAATTTAAAGCAGTAGAACCAAAGTGGCTATTACTGCAAAGTATCAGCCCTTTGAAGAGCCCACCTTGGGCCTGAATACTCTAAAGCATGTGAAGGTCTTCTGTGTTTTATTCACACATTTTCTCGCAGCAGCCTCCGTATCACTTTCCACACATTAAAAAGCCATTTTTCAGCCCCGTTCAAGGGGGTGTTCTAGTAAATCTCACCAAAGTTTACTCAAAAAGAACAGACAGGACAGAGCATTTATCGCAACACTTCGTGTACAACAGCACCGGTGATTCCCACAACAACTTCCTGGAAAGAAGTGGAAACAACATATGTGATCCATAACTGCTTCCAGCCAGTGAAACGTAATCTGCCTGTCTTTGTGAGCCAGTATCCCAACTTCAAAGAAAATGGGTAAGATGCCAAACTAGAGACATGTCATGAGGCTTCATTCAATTATTTTCATAAACAGTTTTGATAACATTTCCTGAAAGGCATGACACAACAGGCAGAATATTATTCACACCAAGTCGCTCTCTTTTCACAACTTAAGCATTTGTAATATTTACTTCCAGCATAAAATGGTGGAACTTTTAAAAACAGATTTCTTTTATGGAAAGACCATCTGTTTGCAAATTTCTAAACAGAAGATAATCTTCTTGCATTGCTACTCGTGATTGCCTGAAGCTAGTTGGAGCCATGGACAACTCTAATAAATAAATGAAAAAATAAATAAAGCACAAGAAATCAGAAGAAAAGCCCTAACAACTACTTCAAACTACTATAGTTGAAATGTAGGCTGAGAAGTTCAAAGAAAGTACGAAAAAATTTACAATTATACTATTGGAAAGAAAGCAGCAAGATAGCAGAGATGTCCAAATCTACTCAGTAAGCAATACCACAGCATAGTAAAAGTCACCATAAATAATTCATATTCATGGTGGTCAGACAAAAACTGTTAGACTGGGGATTGTGGCATCCCTGAATGAGTCAGGAATATCAAAAAAATCTTCTGCTTAAGTATAATTTTGTTAACAGTCATCAGTGATGGGAGCAACCACAGAAGCAGTACATGACATTTTAATGGACATTTCATAACAGTCTAAGCATTTTAAAATTTGTGACTGAATTCTTTAATGCTGTGCATGTATTCAAAAAAGAGAGTAGTTATTGACCACAGTTACTTGGCCTCATCTTAAATTTGATACACTACTACAAGTGTGCTACTTGTCACTGAAGAAAGTAGCTCATACATATGACCCAGCCAAGCTAATTCAGTCTTTTTATATAATATATATATATTAATATGTATTTTATAAATATATAATCTCAATCAGCATCATATCCTTTTATAATATACTTAGAAATTCTCCTGTCACCCCTTTCACACAGAATGTGCTTTTCAAGACAGCAGTGCCCTGGTCTAAAATGCAGTACTGGGCAGTAAGATACTAAACAGTAACTGAAAGACTGTAAATACAAATTGCAAAAACAAAATAAAGCCTCACCTACAGAGTAAAGAGCAGATTCCTGAAAAAGCCTGAGGGAAGGCCTGCAGTATGTTAACTCCCAGACTTCATACATAAAAGCATACATAACAACTCTCTGCTTTGCAATACATAATACCATACATAGGGATAACAAAGAATTCCCGCAGCCACTATTAACAAGTTCCTAACAACCTAAAGTACAGTGTAGTCACTCTTCTATAACACAAGCATTTTTTCTGTGAAGAAGTAAAATCCTACATCCCTACTGGGTGCCAGGTTCAGCCCCATCTCTGGCTCATACTGTGCCAAACAGGTGACACCACCTTACCCCAGCGTTCCCACCTGCCCACAGCTGCCCTGCAGCCACACAGAAGCTGGGCAACCTCTGCTGTTGCATTTGTCACACTCCACAGAGGAGTTAAAAAATTGTGGACCCATTTAGGTATGAACAATACTACATTGTATGCCTCTAATTACCAGTGTCCACTAAGGATCCTTAGAGACAGCGTTTAAACCATGGCTACTCAGCAAAGCCTTCTCTCCACAACTATACTTCTAATTCCTGCTCTGTTCATTTTAATGCATTATTGTTTCCAAATACAATGCTTCAAATTGCAAATTATGTCTGGCTCAAGGGCTGATTATGAGAAACACTAGCACTTCTGCCTCTGTGTGAATAACTCTGATAATAATGAGTGATTGACTGAGCTCCAAGAAGTCCAAATGATGAGAAGGGTCAATTTGAACATTTTTATTAGTTTCTTTTGTTAAACCTAACACTTCGCCAGGCCAGAGACAAATACTGCATCTGGTTACCATGATTTTTTGAAACCCTACAGAAGTACAATTTAGAAAATGGGTACTGGTCTAAAGGCTGAACTTATAAGAAATGGTAATGAAACATAAAAACCCACCCATTTTACTGGCACTCAAGAGATGGTAAAAAAAAAAAAAAGAGAATAAAAAGTTGCAAAGGAAATTTGCTTCAAGACTTTCCTTCCAGAAAAGGAAAAAAAAGTCCCAGCTCTATTTTACAACCAAACGTTTTGCTTAATAGGCCTGCCTTAGGTAAACATGAGCTACAACATGAAAATCACTAAAAATGCTCACTAAGCACATGCAACAGCAGAGAAATTAGGACAGAAATGTAATACACAAGCTAGTTAGACCAGGAAATTGCAGTAACATTATTCCAAGAGTTTAGGTCTTGCACTTGTGCAATTACCCTATGTAAAATCAGCAAAAGTTAACATAGACACACAAAAAGTTAATCAAAATAGTTGCAGTTCATCTGGAACCTTCCAAAGATTATATTTTCCCTAAAGATCTCATTACCTAGAAATGTTAATATGTCAGTCAGCACTTTTTCTGTCAGTTACCAGAGATCTTTGTTGATACACAACTCCTAGAAAATAACCTCTGCTGGCTAAATTAAGCAATAGGTGATGCTGTATCTTTAGCCTCATTCACATATTTACACTTACAGGAGGAAGAGAAGCAAGACAATTTCCATCAGAAGACCACAGTCAACACTGTAGGATCTGTGGGACAAGTCTAAACAAAATATTTCAGAAACCAGACAAGTGTGCAGCTGTCATTCTCTTCTCAGAGGATGCCAACAACACCAAAAAGCAAAAATCACCTCACTGAGCACTAGCACCCAAATGCTGATGGTTTCAGGTTACAGTTTAGGGTCTCCTGTCTCATTCTGGGTATCACAATGCCACTCAAGTCTCCTTGTGGCAAGTTCAATTCTATAACCAAATCAATAATGCCAACAGGACATCTTTACAAGCTACCCTAGAACACAATTCATTTAAGTGCCCTTAAAGTGTTCAAGACCAGGTTGGATAGGATTTTGAGCAACCTGATCTAGTGGAAGATATGCCCACTCAGTAGGGGTTAGAACTAGATGGTCTTCAAGTTCCAACTCAAAACATTCTGTGATTCTATGAATCTATATTATCATAAAAAGCAGGGAGCAAAAAATAACAGGCACATTATTTTGACAGTTTGCTACAAAGATAAGGCTATGGCACAGGGATTTAGCCTGAACCAAGGCTCTGGGTAATAAATATTAATATGCCACTGCTGGCTTCACATACGTCTCTCTCTTCTACCAGCTGATATTCTGCCCTGCAGCAGGCAAATTTAGTTTGCACATGCTGTATCTTCTGGGTGGAAAATGAAGAACAAGACCTTGCACTGCAGCAGCAGCACCAGAACAAACCATCTCTGGAGCAGATGCAATAGGACTCAGGTGGATCATTGCTGGGACAGCAGTCTGACAGCACATCCCTGCAGCAGCTGCTTCCAGGGCTTGCCCAGAGCTACCTGGAGCCCTGGAGATGCCTGGCATCCTGTAGCTGCCAGTAGTCAGAGCTTGAGCTGTCTTCATGGTAACTGCAGTTGAAATAACTGTATCAATTATGATTTATGCTGCTGATTATTTTAGGGCCAATCTGGGAGCTGAGATTTTTTTTCAGATTCAAAATATGTACAAAGCAGGACTCAACTCAGGACTAGTTACAGGCAAGAGATGAGAGGTGGTGAGTTGGGTTTGGTTGGGGGGGCTGGTTTTTTGTTTTGGTTTTGGGAGGTTTTTTTTGTTTTGGGTTTTTTGGTTTGTTTTTTTTTTGAATTGTTTTGTTTGGGGTTTTTGGTGTATTTTTTTGTTGTTGCTCCAGCCACCATATAAATAAGCTCCTAGCACAGAAAGTCTAAGACCTGGACCAGCCCCATGCACACTGACATTTTTGTTCTCATTTCTACATGCTCAGGCACTATAGAAAGCAAATGACTAGGCCTGTATTTATTTAGAAATCCAGACAGATGATGTTTAAAATAAACCCAGACTTGACTTCAAAGATATCCGGCTCTTGAGATCTTCTTCTTGTTCTTCTTCAAATGATAACAGCTCTGCTCACACTCCGTGCTGCACACAGTATACAGCAATCATCACTGCCATTTCAATATTTCTTTAGAAAATGTAGACTAAAATAAATCTTGAAAAAAACCCCCAACAATTAAAATGGCACTGATTCTTCACATTTCCTTTAACTTACACAAGCAATTTTCTTCCTTTGGGGTTATAAAAGGCAAACAGAACTAGCAAATATTTGGAGCTCTACAGATGATACCAGGACTCCTAATGGTTACAGATTATAATATTGCTGGTATCATTATCGACTCAGCAACATCAGAAAAATTAAATACTTTAATTGTCACACTACATCTGAAACTCCTGCTTGTGCCAGCATGTTGTGCTCTGAATTTCAGGATTTTGGCACTATGTGTTAGAGACAACGATAGCATCTATAACAACATTGTGAAATATTTGAGATTTATTTGTGGTATGCTGCTGTTGAAAGGTGTAATAGCAGTTCAGCTTGTATACTAAACACCTGGAGTTGAATATGCTAGAGGCACTTACAATCGGTATAAAAATATCCTTATATTATTGTAGTACTAAAACTTGCTGATAAAGATTCTAGATACATTTTTGTTATTTAATCTTCTTTTTCAGATCTTTTAAAGCTAATCCATAATCTTTGTCACTGATTAGACATATTTTTACCAAGCATTACTTATAACAGCATAGTATGAAAGAGACATTACATATATTTTCAGTGATTCATGTATCCAACATCCATCCAGCATTCATCCACCTTCAAACTAAACAGCATTATCTAGGAGCTCTAGCACATGTTTTCAGCACACATTTATTTCATATTTATACAATACTGGAAAAAAAACATCAAAACCTGCAGACATTAGCATGGACCAGGTACTATCCTATTTTTAAAATGAGAAAATAGTTCCTCTTGAAAGTTTAAGCAGCTTGCCAAACTCCAGGAGTTTTTTGTATTGCAACCACAAAAAACATTAGGACTAACTATGCAGATTTCATTGACAAATCTAAATCTATGAAGCTAATAGTCAGTTAACACTGACTGAAGCAGTTATTTATAACTGAGAATTTATCTACCAATACAGCATTTCCAACATACTTTCAATACAAAATACAAACTCCTTAAAACAGCCGTATCAGTAGTATGCTGTTACATTTATTGAAATTAGTGAAGTTCACCAAGTAGTTTCATGAAACTATACTATGTTCTTTCTCCTTTTTGGACTAGGATCTACAAGACTGATAGCAACAAAGTCCTGAAAAAGGTGTTAGCATTTGTAGAAACTAAGAATTTATCTTCTGCAAAAGCAAACATTTCAAAATTTACTGTTAACCACATCATCAGCTAGACCAAACATACACTGTAAAACTAGTTCTTGAACTCGTTCCAGCAGGGTCTATTTTATAAACATCTACAGCCCTTTCTGGCACTTCTGCTTATTGTAAGTTTGCACAGAAGTGGTAAAATTTAATACGTGGTGGAACACTACATTAACTACTGAAATGTTATTGCACATCAAAAAGGTTTACTGCTACTTTGTAAACATGCTTACCTGAGTGCCATAAAATGCTGACATAATGAGACAGATCTACTGCAGTGCACTGCAATCAGGTCTAAGCACTTGAAATGCAAAAGCAGCTCCTTGAGAGAGAAGTCATTTACACAATCTCTAAAAGACATTTTTGTATATGGCACACTTCAAATTTTGTAGTATTTCAGAATTAGGTAAATATACCCTAAATTATCAATAACAGGACAAATTGCCAGGAACACAATATGCACGCACACTGTGTTTCACTGTGTTCTCACTTCAGCACAAAGGAACTGTCTCAAGAAACCCTTGAGCTACAGATCACTGAAAGTCTGGAAGACCTAGGGAAAACTCTATATGGTCACCCAGTTCTGGTATCCCACCCTTGGGAGCTACTATTGCTCAGTGTCAAAGTACTGGCAAACAGGGACTTCCTGGGTATCATTTAACTCTAGTGTGACCAAATTCTTATGCTCTTACATTAAATCCTAAGGAATCAACCAAACATGAGTGGAATTAAAAATAACCATTTCTTCCCCTCCAAAAGCAAAATAAATTTCCTCCTTTTATGACTGGCTGAACTACAAATGCCCGAGGTTTTACTTAATATATATATTTTGGGATGAAAAAGAAAAGTATAACTATTAATACAACACTGAGTTTAGATATTTTAAAAAAAAATAGGTGGCATTTTCTGGTGTAGCATGAAATAAAAAGGAAGACTTCTGTGAACTGCTTCTTCCCCAGTTCCACAGAAAATAATCACCCTTTCTAACTCAGTGGCTAAAACACTATTACCACATCAGCCAATCAGCTCAGTATAATAATAGTTGCCAGTCCAAGAGAATTTAGAATAAGATGCTTGGAAGCAGAATGAAAAAAAAAGTCTCTTTATAGATAAGTTCTTCGTTAACACTTAGCAGGTCATGAATGTCATGTGTCTCAAATACAGGCTCAGGTATGTTACTTCCTACACTCTTGGGGTCCTGTGAGAGCAGCAGTCCCTCAAAGTAACAGCATATCACAAAGGTCCTTTAAAATATCAAATTTTTGCATGAAAATCTTATTGTACATCCACATGTTCTTGATTCATGAGAAGGATAAATACATGCTGATTGATTCACATTTTTGTACCAACAATTATTCAGTGTCTCTTCTTCCTATCTTACCAAGGACAAATGGTTTTCACCAGGAGAGTGGTTAAGCATTGGAATAGGCTGCTGAGAGAGGTTGGCGACTCTCCATCCTTGGAGATATCTAAAACTAAACTGGGCATGACACTCAGCTGATGAAAAGTTAAAGCTGGGCTGCTGTGAGTAGGAGCTGAACCAAGCAGAAAATGTTTTTTGCCCAAATCACTAAGAGTGCAGTATTTTGAATATCTCTTCAGTTTCTCCTAATTATTGTTTTTTCCTCCAGAAGTCATCAACAGATCCAAAGCGGGGGAAATTGTCACTGTGTTTCTAATATTTCCTTCTCTCTTATTCTTTCTACAAAACGTGTGTTCCTCTTAGTTTTTCCTGAAGTAACAATTTAAAAGCCTGGATTTAAATTAATAACTATTTAAAAGCCTAAATAAGGCCTCTGAAAGCCTTATAGCTACTATTTTCCTGCTGCATTCAGGGAAACACAGGTGCTCACCAACTATTATGTGCCAGAGTATTCTATTCCAGAAATTATAAGAAAATGGTTTAATCCCATTTTGCCATTTACACTGAAGGGTTGCATAATTATGCCTTTAATGACTACTTCTTTGCACAACAGTAGGACATGCTAAACATCTTAACAGGAGGCATCAGCCTGCCAACACACCACAAATACAGATCATTGCTCCTGGGAACTGAAATGCAGTAGTAAGTTGGAGCTTTGCCTTTTTAAAAAGATCATCTGTCCTGCAGCTGCAAACTTAAGTACCTTAAGAAAATATTACTTAACCACCTATGTCACCCCAGATACAAAAATATATTAAGTTGCATTCATTTTCCTCTAAGTCAACATTCCTATTCCTGTTTTTAAAAAGGATTTTTGAAGATGTCTGCTTTAAAAACATAATCTATAGCATCCACAATATATACCAATGTATAGGTGCTATCAGTAGTGAATTAAGCCTCCAAAGAACCTTTCCAAGAGATAACAAACCAAATGTCATTAATAGAGCTTTTCACCTAACAAATACTTCATGTCTCAAGACGGTCTTTATCTATGATGCTTTGTTACGGACTAGCGCACTGCCTGTTTAGTCTTCAATTATCACATGAGGTGGAGGAAAAAATCCTATTTCTATATGAGCTTCAAATGAAATTGACTTTGAATCTCTGAACTGTCAACAAATTCTTCCCTGAAAAGGCTGGCTTTGCAGAGATTATAAAGAAGGTGTCATCCTTGACACTTGTGTTCTATATTCATCCAGCAGGCCTGGAAGAGCAGCGCGCAGAACGCCGGGCAGGATGGCGGAGGGCTCAGCTGTCACCCTGCCTGCCTCTCTCGCTTGCTTTGCAGGCAAAGGCAGTGCTGAAGGTGTCAAAGGTTCTCTATTTAAAGTCGCTGACAAGCAAAGGAAGAACACTGGAAGAATATGTTAGCAGCCACTATGAACTCGTCTCTAGTAACAAGTCATCCCGACACTTACTTCTGGATGTTAGAAACAAGAACCCTGGTTCTACTGAAGTTTTTTAAAAAAAATCTAAAAAACAAACAAAAAGAAACCCCAAAACAAACAAACAAAAAAACCCCAACCAAACCCCCATATAGTATACCACCATCAGAATTATAAGTTCAAGATTTACTCTGGGAAAACCCAGTGTTAAGAACACATAGAGCAAAGCCCTGCTTTCTGTCAGAGTGACAAACCAGAAAGCCACATACAATTATGTTAATCTCCCACTTCAAATCTCCCTTGCACAATTGCATACCACTGCTTTCTGTGTTTCGTTTAAAAGTCATAGAGTTTACTAACCACTTAATGAAGCTGCATTCCTTAAATCCCTGACAGATTATGTGAACTTGTTTGGTTTAGAAACGTAAATTTGCCATTTCACTCCCCCCTGCCCCAATGACATCTTAGTCAAAAGCTGGTGTGCTTGGGGCTGGAGGCAATGAAACACACCTCTCCTCAAAGCAACTGCCTCCACTGAGCAGCAGGAAACAGGAAGGCAAAGAAATGAACAGAGAAAGGAAGGAGAACTGCTTGCCTTTCTGAAAAAGAAAAGTTATTTCCAACCAAGCTTATCTCTTTCAGTCCCTTATTTAGTTTTAATTGGAAAGAAGGAAGTGAAGAATATGAAAATGCTTTGAAAGAGCCTTGTAAGAGTCCTGTGTAATCGTCTGCATCAAAGATGACAATTTGCTGCATGGATGATTTCAGTTGAAAGGCTTTTCTAATGCTGTGTGTCCCAGTGGCCAGCTGAAACTTTGAAAATGGATCAGGACAAAGTAGCCCAGAAGAGCAAAGGAAGGGTTCATCAACAGTATCCAACTTGCAGACAGGATGAGGTCGGTGTTTCTCCTCTTAACTTTGAAAGGATATCCTGCTTAGACCCTGCATCCAGGATTGCAGTAGGCCATGCATTTTCTAGCTGGTGGCAGAAGGGGGGAAGCAGATGTGGACTTAATGACAGTGGTGCCAGCTGGCTTGTAATAGCAGCAGGCAAAAACCAGAGCACAAGCGGCCCCACATTCCATTTACCTGACCAACGACCCAGCTCAGTGTTTCTGATGAAAGTCTCAGCACAAGCACCACAAGCTGTCGGCAACTTTCTTATATGAGCATTAGCAAACCCAGGCACAATTCAGTGTGCACACAGTGGGCTTCCAAGTTTGAAATGATGCAGCTGATGGGTGTTTAAGCAGCCTCCTCTGTGTTCCAAGGCTCAAGATTTATGGTGTTTTGTTCCATGAGCACTAAAGAAAAAAACCCTCTAACTTTTAGAGCTCATTCCCATGTTTTCTATTAAATCCATATATCAGTAAGTGTCATTCACCAATACAAAGTCCTATTAGTCATGCTTCCAAGGAAAATGTCGTTATTGCTGTTTCTTAAACTACTGAATGATAGAAATCAGACCCCAGATTTTGTTTTATCAAGTCTGAGGTATTTGCCAGTTTTGCTGATTAGGGTATAATTCAACAGTATTTTATACAATTCTGACAGGTTTTAGTTATTGTGCCTAGTTAAAAGTCTGAGGATTGCTATTAAATAAAAGAGAAAGAAGGTTATTACTAAATCAATGGTGTAACCTTTGTGAGTTGCTTTTCATCTCCTCACAGATTTTACCATGAGAAAACTGACATGAAAACCAGAATAGGCAATACAAGGAAGTCATGTAATAAGCAACAGTAATTCACGTAGGTTATTCTCCCAAATGCCTAGTCAGTGATCTCAGATAGCTAATGTGGTTGAAATATGCAATTCAGAGCTACAAATAGTATGTTTATAAATCTGGCTATGTCCAATGCACCTTGGAAACAGCTGTGTGGGGGAAAAAATAGTCAGCAGTATATCTGATTTCAACTAAACAAGGTTGGAAAATGAATTATCTATTTCCTCTCACAGAACTTGAAAATACAACACTGCAAGGCTCCCAGTAATCATTTTAAATGTAATTAAATCTAATTAGGATTAGATTTTAATGGTAATCTGGGGGTATTACATTTGCATTGGTTATTCAGTGCACTGATTTACCCACCCATATGGTAAAACACTTAAAATAGGAATTAAGGATCAGCTACCATACGTTATGACTTTACATCTCTATCAACATCACAGGCCAGATCTTAAAATATTCAATCTCTGATACAAAAATCATATGCATATGATTAATTTTGAGCATACTGTCTTGCTCTGTGAAGCTCAACACACAGTGCTTATGTTCTCCATTGAAAAGTCATGTTTATGTGGGACCCAGGTAATTCCTATGGTAGAAAATTTATTTACTTCATAAACACACTTATCTACAGATGCTTCAAATTATATTACATCTATTCCATAAATAATCTCCAAAACTGATGTAGATATTTCTTTCTTAAACCCCAGGTTAAGGTACAAGTCATATTCCCCATCTTTTGTTATCATCATCTGCTCCTCACACAAATCTAAACATACCATATGAATTTTCAATGCCATTTTTCTCCAATCATATCAAGGGTTAATTGTTTCAGTAGGTTTGGGTTTTTTTATCAGGCAGTGACTGACTGTCCCTAGATATTTTCAGCAAGACATGACTAGTTAGCTTGGCCTCCCTACTATCCCCTTTCCTGCCTTTGGAAAACCAGAACTGCTTCTTTCTCATTATTCTCAATGTCTTGGAGGTTCATTTTCTTCTTAACATTTTATTCCTCAGACACATCCTTTCCTGAGACTGACCACTTGCTGGACATATTTTCATCAGTCCAGTCACCCATCTAACAACTATATCCAAGCTTGTACACTGGGAAGAAGCATGAATTAAGTAAAGGGATGCTAAGTGATCAGCAGCACCACAGCAGATGTGTCACTTCATCATCATCATCCAAAACCCTCAAATATAACATCTCAAATCTTCCTCTCTCATATCCTATGGGGATCCACTTTCATAAAAATAGTCTGTACATGACAGGGGCAAAAGGAAGGGGAAAAAAGCACCATATACCATTTTTCTCTCTCAGGGAGTAAGGTCAAAGAATTGCACAACAGAGAGGCCCATTAAATTAATGTACATATACCAGCACTAATTGCAGGCACACTCTTTGAAACTGTGAAGACTCTTAAGGCAACACTACAATGACTTCAACATCTGATTGTTTTTGTCAGGTTAATTTTTATCAAAAAACTAAAACTCTCTTAAAAATAAACTAAATCAGACTCAAAATGAGTAAACGTATTTCATATTGCATTTGGAGAAGCATACAGACTTTTATAAACTTCTGATGTCAAAACATATCCACTGAAGGCTTCTCAGCAGTGAAACAAAAAACTAGCAGAACTTAGTATCAGCTTCCCAAAACCTATTTCCTCAGCTGGCAGTGGCCATCCAGGCATCTTCTAACTGGAGAAGAAGGAACTGCACAGCATTTCACAGGCCACAGGATTTGGCACATGATCCTCTTGAAAGGCTAAGACAAGAATGATCCCACTACTCAGATAAAACAGATTCAGGTGTAAGGAAAGCACTGCAGCACCTGCCTCTCCTCCAACAGACCAGTATTTCTGCTCGACACTTTTCTAGGCTAATTTCTGTCCTCCTGTTATCTGTGAAGAGACTTCTCAGCCAAATGGCATAATTAAATAATCCATTGTGTCCTGAAATGTCAATTTGAAAAAAGAAATATACACATGCTCAGACAGATTTATGTCATAGTCAGAAGGGTGAACTTCCAGCCTGTCCACAGCCCAATGCCAGCAAAGGTCCTCTGGAAATAATGGGAGCTGTGTGTCTCAGAGCCACACAGTTTTGCAGTTTTCAGTTTGCAGCTCTCTGCCAAGGTTATGTCAATCCTCTTTACTATGTTTGATACAAGAAGGAAAACAATGGAGGTGTTTAGAAGATTTACTTATGATTTTAACTTCTTATCTGTATCATCCAGGGATTTCTTGAAAATGATGACTAGATGCTGAAGGATAAAGGTAACATAGGGTTCTCTAGTGGAACTTTCCATCTCACAGTACAGTTTAATGAAGATTCCAGTAGCAAATCCTAAGATTTTAACTGAACACAAGGAGACTTATTTTTATACATCACACAGACTCTACTTTTTGAGATGCCAGTTTGCATATAGGCAACGAAAAGCCTTTTGCCTAAATAAAGACATTGGAATAAAGTGTCAGTTAATAGCAATTTCATCCCACTAGTGTTTTTGCCCATACAACCTAATGAAGAAAGATTATTTAAAGAATAGAGCACTGAAAAGGAAGAAAAGAGTGAAAAGGAGAAAAGAACGACAAAGAAATCACAATGTTGTACAGAACTAAAACATCCAATTATGCTTTGATCCTGGTTTGAATTTTAAATGTTACTGTCATCATTATTTTCTATCACACAACTTCTTTCAGTGATTACTTGATATCTATGATGTGTGTCAAATGTACAGAAAAACAAAGTATGTTATAGGTAGAAGTAGTAGCTTATTTTGCAGACATAACAAAGCCCATCTCTCAAACATTATTGAGAAGCCTGTCAACAAAGCAAATCAAGCACCAAGTGGAAATGAGGCATAGTGCTTAATTCTCTCAGTCAGCATTTTCTTGCTTGCCAGGAACACCTCTCTTGTGTGGGCTGACAAGGTGCAAGCTAATTTACAGATCCAGGACGAGTCAGCTATATCCAGATAGCATTGCTCTCACATTAATTAAGAGGAGAATGAAAAGTAAAGTTCACCCAGAAATAGTAGTGAATGAAAAAACTTCAAGAAAATGTTGACCGTTATGAAGAGCAAACAAAGCATTGGATCATCCCATCACTCAAATTAGTGTTTTTTCCAGATTAGACTTCAGAAGTGTTATATCAAGCCCACAGAAAAGGTTACCTTGTCTGGACCATGGAGCTGCCCAAGCTTTCTAGATGTTGTAAACACTTTCTTATAGAACTCACAAGACAACACTCAAGGTATCCAAGACGCTAATACTCAGAACCTATAGAGTTCATCATGTATATTGTGCCTCAATTTCACCTGTCATTTCTTCTGCTTAAAAATGACAGGGTGAAGAAAAGAACCAGCCAGCATGTCACATCTCCTGCCTTCCACACTCTCCCAGCGTGGGATGCAATGCTCTGCTCCAGTCTTGAACTGAGGCAGGCTAATGTCCAGAGGATGAGGGCATCCCCATGGATCTCACAGGCTGGAGGACTCTCTTCCTGTTTGACATGTGGCATTATCTCCTATAATTCTTCTTGTTTTCTATGGCATACACTGTCTAACAGCCTGGTATTATTTAATGTTTTCTAAAGCAGATTTCAGAACAATATTTTCTAATTAACTACTTTTTTTTTTTTTCCCTGATTAACCACTCTTTCTATTTATTACTCTCATAATATAATTCTCAGTTACAGAACAATTCTCAAGAACCTGTGCAGTTACAACACACATTAAACTAATATTTTACACAATAAAGAAAGTAATGGGATGAAAGTTAACTGAAATTCCCCTTTCATGCTTTCAGAGCAGAATCATTAATAAATATTTAAAATAATACCAGTACCTCACTTTAAAATTAAATAACAAACACTGCCTTAATATTGTGTTTTCTTTGAAATATATTTATTTACTCTAGCTAGCTAAAAGAAGGATGGATTTTCTTGCTCTCTCACCCCATTCCACAAGTGATCAAAGACGTTTGTCATGTTACAACATTTACCCACAACAGCAGGGTATACCTCAGCAGTGTGCTCCTTTCAGATCACTTATGTCTGCTGGAGGGGTGACTCCTTTAAAAAGAACTCAGTGTTTGGTAAATCAGGCCTTTCACTGACCCATTCTCTGTGGGTTCTCAGAGCACACAACCTTAGGTCCTGTCTTTACTTGAGAGGAGCATGCTGCTTCTCAATCTCAAACTGATTCATCTCTTTCACATCATGCCTCCATGATACCAATAGTCTTAACAGTAAAGCAAAGAAAAGCATTCATTTGGCAACACATAAGCTTTGGGTACAGTATTAAAGAAGAAAAATTTAAAAAAAAACCCAAATGTTTTGAGTGTCAAAGGATATGAGCATGACTTAAGACAGCACCAAAGACTTTCAAAACCAAGCCAGTCTGTGGCTTAAAATTACTTTTTCCTTTGCCTTTCCCATCCTTTGGCCTGCCAGCCATCTCCTTCTCTTCCATTCTGAGCTGCCTCCCTTTTATGACACCGCCCATAGGCTCAAAAATTGAGATCAGCCTATATACATCATGTATGGATTTGCATAGTAAAATACGGCCTCAGCAACAATTTACAATATAATGACTAATTAGAAAAAGAAACTTCTTTTTATAATTCATTCTACATTTGATTGCAAAGTACCTACCTGAACATGTCTCCTAAGCCTTTCAGCATTCCTTTCTTTGCCTTAATTTTATCCTTCTCTTTATCTCGATCTTTCTTCTTTTCCTTTCCAGTTTTTTTTCTGTCACCTTTATCTTGGCTTCCATTCATATGTCTCTCTAATGAGTGGGATGGCTGGTCACTTGCTGTGGACACAGATTCTCTACCAGATCTTGAGCTCTCCTCTGTGTCTTCCTCCACTGAAAGCACATATTAAGAAACATCAATGACATAAGAACAAGAAAAAAGGGCAGACTTTTTGGTATATTCCATAAAGTATTTTGAAGCAGGATATATGCAAAACCACAATAAACTTTTTTTTTTTTTCCCTTAAATCAGTATCTGCTCACATGGTTTTCCAAGAGTCTTCATTAGAAGTATTAAACTCATAAAAGCAAGGAATTCACCTTTGCAGACCATTCTGCAAAACACAATTTGCACTTTATGAGTACTCTGGATAATGTATGGATTAATAAAGACGATTAACAAAGTGATGTTAAATTGGCCCATTTTGTTTCAGTATCTAAATCAGTTGAGGAGACATTTAGAAATATTTGCAAGAAGTAACAACAGCAGTGCAGCATGCCTTGTCCATAAATTCTTAGTAATATTCTCATAAAAATATGAAAGTCATTAGGGAGTGTTAACCCTTAACACAAGCCATAATATACTTTTTCTTCTTCTGTAAGTAACATAATAGTTTTTTTATGCTTCTTCATTTCCTGAAGCCATTTAGAACACATCATGCACTATGATTGTTATTTTTGGTGTTACTCTTGGTTGAGACGGGGCAGCTTGTGGGGCTCAGGTGGGGAGATTTCATCCAGCAGAACAAGTAAAATCCTTTAAGGGCAGATAACATGTTCCTCCTCTGTTTCTAATCCAAGACCAGGAGTCCCAAAGCACACCCAAGGTTAAATTTAACAGCCCACATGTATTTCAGAAAGTCTGAAAGAAAAATAAGTAAAAGAAAAAAAATCCACTGAAAACCCAAAAACTGCTTCAGTAGTTTAGTAAGAAAGAAATAAAACACTTCAAGCTGGTGAGCCAGAATACTGCACTGCATGGCTCGTGAAGCTGTGACTTTCCATGAGCTCTAACATTTTATATCATCACATTTAAGTAGGGCTCCAACCACCTCCCAACTTTCCAAGAGACTGCACAAAGCAGCAATTAGGATCACAGATGCATACTTAGTATTGCCTCCTGTAGTTCCAATGAATACAAAAGCTCCAAACAACTTTTGGCAGTAGAATTTGAAAAATACAGTCTTGCCTTATATATACACAGTGAATGGAAAAGAAAAAAAAAATAAAAATAAATTGTACTCAGTAAGATTTTGAAATGGTCATGGCTTATAGAAAGAAAAAAAATTGGTTTTTAGTTTCACCTATGTTTACTACTTCTTAATATTATTATGCTAATATTACTCAAGACCTCAGCAACTCTTCTACAGCCAATAGAAGAGTGTAATTCCTCAGAAATTTCTCATATATATATATACTCATATATATACTATGTAATATATATACTATAAATTTCCCATATATAGACTACTGTAGAACATAAACTTGCTTTTCTTAGTCGTAGTTCATCTTCACCTCACAAGTAAATCATTGAACCTGAAAAATCTACAAATCACTGACTGAAAACCATTTAATATAGTGTCTTCTCTCTCTCATAAATTTGCTTGCAAAATACTCTTTATTCCTTAGTATTATACTCCATAGATGGGTCCAATAGATTTTGTACTTATTCCCCAAGTATCAAGTTTTCCAAATATTCTCCAACCCTGGATGATAACATAGACATACTTCAAGAAAAATATACCATGTCAGATACATCTCAACATCAGTAACTATTTTTGAATCTTAACTAGTACTCTGAAGTACAAACTACCAGAGTGGCCAGGCCTTGGCATTTAGTTCAGGACTGCTATGAGTAAAGCAGATGATACAGCTTCTCAACTGTAGAAACAGTTTTAATATTCATGTTATCGTATTTTAGGAAACTAATAGGTCCTATACATGCCTCTGTACTAGCTGTTCTTGTACTTTTTTTGGTTCCAGCATTTCTTAATCAGTGTCTGGAATGATATTTAGTTATTATTAAAAGAATTGTGGAAAACACTTTGGATGGAATAGAAATGTTAATTTTTTACATGTTAATTTATAGCTACAATCTGTTCTAACTAGACATTTAAAAGACTGTACTTGCAAATGAATATAATTAGTAAAAATATAAAAGTGTACGGAATTTCTGACAAATTTTGAAGTCAACTGTTTACTTGGAACTTCACTACTAGAATTTTAAAGATGAATCCATTTTGACCTATGTTTGTACATACTCATAAAACAATACATTAAATAAATCATAAATATGTATTGTTTACTGTGCTATGCTGAATTGTGGAACAACTTGTCATAACAGTATGTCATGGTTTAGGAAGGGTACTCCCCAATTTGGTGCTCCTACTCAGACTCTCCCAAACACAGCCACCCACTCGCTCCCCCTCCCTTCCCTTGCCCTTGCAGCAGGATGGAGAGGACAGCTGGAGGCACAAAAGGTAAAGATCACAGGTTGAGATGAGAACAATTTACTGGAAATGGCAATGAGATAAGAAAACCAACAGTAACAGCAACACTACGAATAAAAGAGCTCACAAGAATGATTGGCACAGAAGTTTGAATCCCTGACAATGCCTGACTGCTCCCTCCACTACTCTACAGGAGTTCGTAGGGACCTCTTCCCCCATATCTGGAAAATGATGTGAGGTGGTATGGAATAACCTCTGGGTCCTGGCCATGTCCCCTCCTGGCTACTGCAAAAGCCAACCCCGTCCTGGCCAGAACCCAGGACACAAAGCCTTCACTACTATTTATTTTGCACGATCCATGAAGAACATTGTCTCCTTTCTATATTTGTGTTGCAATTAATATTTGTCTATCATACACATGATAGCTTTGCTTGCAATTAACTCAGTAGCTTAGACTGAGGCCTGTGAACTGGGTTGCCTGTTGTCCTGGAGTAAACACTGGTTTCTCTACTGTACAAAAGAGATTTCCAGTTTTCTTAAGAAGACCCAACATGAAGAAACTTGTTTCACTTTTATGCAGTGCAGTCATCCTGCAATTAACATACACATAATTACTAGTGTTTAGAAAAAATGCAAATGCTGCTCAATTAACATTCAAACCCAGGCTACAAATGAAACTTCTAATTTTTGTTATGTTGCAGTAATGACATTAGGTTACTGCAAAACACAGGATGTATTTGTTTTGGTGCTGTTATTTCCTTTTTATCCTGCAACCTCCTGCCTCCCCATTCAGGATGCTGAAGCCAAAAAATTAAATTGGAGTATACTTTAAACATCAATTAAAATGAACACTAGTGTCATTTCATGAACCATGCTGCACTAAGGAGTACTACACAAACAGGTATTATGAAGCTATTCTCCTAATTAGCCCATAAAATGGAGAAGATGCACATGAGGAATCAAAGCTACTTAATGTGAAACTATTTTGTGCTAAGCTTCTAGGCCTCTTATTGTGATATTTAATACAGCCCGAGATTCCAGCAATTAAGATTCAGCAATAGATTAGAAAGCTTTGTTGATGTCTCCCAATCAAAATGCCTTGTTCTTCTTCATCTCACTAAAGATAAACATTTTACTTCTAGTCAGCTCTTTCAAGTATTAAGGAAAAAACAAAAAAGGAAAAAAAACAAACAACAACAAAAAAAAACAAAAAGAAAAAACACCAGAAAAAATCATCTGTAAAAGCTGAACGTCCACACCTCTTTCCACAAATGTTCCTTCTTTACAGCCATTAAAACTCACACACATCTTCTCAAATACCTGAAATGTTACCTCAGAATCAGTCAGTGACATCTGATTTAATCCTACATTTAGTAATTTAACAGCACATTGTTCCAAGGACATTTGGAAGAGTCAGCCCCTTTGTCACATATGCTACCTGTATTTTTTATGGCTTTTGTACATGGAATGATGACATGTTAGGAATTCCTGTATACAATGCATAGCAGTGCTATTATTTGCTAATCCAAAGTGAGTCACTGTCTGGAAGACAAAAAAACACTTCTAGCACTGAAACACTTGGAAAAAACAAAAAAAATTCCAGTAAGACAAATGGATCCAACCTCAAGGGCATCAGCAAATTGACCACCAGCATGTTTGCCTGGGTTTTATAATGAGAGAAAGCCACATTCTAATTTCAAACAATTATGGAATAATTAAACACAACTTAAAAAAAACCTTAGACATCGTTATGGAAGCAGTGAGGCATTAGTTACGTTAGAACCAGATTGTTAAACTCCTACATATTCATATGTGCCCAAACTTTGTCCAGCTGAAGACACCATTTGGTAAATTCTCTGGAACTGAAGTCCATATAGAATTTGCACAAAGTGGAGCATACTGCAGTGCTTTGAGGTTTAATGCAGATACAGACATTCCCAGGAAGACATGCAACATAGGGCTGGAACAGCTCTTAAGCTCCCATGGTCACCATGAGAAGCAAAAATTCTCAAGGACTGAATTCTGTCCAATCTATTTATCATATTTGCTTTGCTTCTGATCTGCTTCTGTGAATCTGGCACTTCAAATTGCTGGAATACCTCTTAGATGTTTCACTACCATATGTGGAAGCTATTAGAACACAAGAAAATGTGTAGTTCTACACATATATAGCTTGGTCACACTTTGCTCAGCCCTTCTTTACCATGGCATCTGACAATCCTTGCTCTTGCTCTCTCATGACATGAGGTAGCTTTTGGTCCACTGGTGCAAGACAGCTTCATCCAGAGATGAAGGCAAAGACCCACCCCATGATATTTTGATTTCAGCCAGAAGGCTCTGTCTGGTTCCTGCTTGTGCTGGTTCTGGGTGGTGTAGGGTTATTTTTCTCCCTAGTGGCTGGTATGGGGCTGTGTTTTGGATTTGTGCTTAACACAGGGTTGATAATATAGAAATGTTTTTGCTATTGCTTACACAGAGCCAAAGCCTTTTCTGCCTTTTGTACAGCCACAGAGACAAGGAAGTTGAGGATGTATAGGAGGTTGGACCAGGACACATGACCCCAGCTGAACAAGGGATATTCCAGACCACATGGCATCGTGCTTAGTGTATTAAGGACCTAGTTCTCCTGGGGATGCCTAAGCACTTGCCTGCCCATGGGTAGCAGTGAATTAATTCTTTGTTTTGCTTTGTTTGTGTGTGTGGCTTTTGCTTTCCCTATGAAACTGACAATATCTCAATCCACAAGTTTTCCAGCTTTTACCCTTCCAGTTGTCTCCCCAGTCCCACTGATAGGGGAGTGAGCAAGCAGCTGCCTGCAGGAACTAAGCCACAACACCACTGCTCCCATGTGAAGGATCTAATGGGCTCCAAATACTTCCTTGCTACTCTCCATGCATTGCATCAAAAGCTCAAAACCTCTTACTAGAATCTCATAAACCTATACTCACCCTGAAAGCGCTTCACAATGACAGCTTTGCTATACTTTTGTTCAATTGAAGTTAAACCATCTGTAACTTCTGGACAAACCTTGGAAATCTGAAGCCTCAAACTAGGATATTGCTATCACTGGGCTCACACCAACAAGGCCTTCTATAAAAACATGGTCTTATGGCCCAAAGGACCAGAGGCATGCAGTTTGTATGAATGAGCAGGATCATTACACATTTTCCCACACCTACTCTTCTACTGGCCAGAAACAGATTGACAGCCAGCAGCACCACACCAGAATTTAGCCACACTGCTGTGTGGAATTGTTAGGTGCTGGAAAAGCAAAGCAGAATTAATTCCATCTGTAGCTACCTTTGAGAAAAGTGACTGGAAAAATAATCTCTCTTGTGGCCTCAGAACACTCTTAAAAAGAGGCAGATAAAAAAAAAAAAGGCCAGGAGTTTTTAAAAAATAAAAGAGTGGTTACAGAAGTAACTTATAAAACAATATTGAGGAATGATGCTTACGAAACAGAATTTCTGAAACTAAATAAAAAGAGTTTTAAAAATGAAGAATTTTTAAAAATTCCTTTTCAAGTCTCCATTAAATTCAGGCCAAGTACTTTACCAGTTCAACCTTCCCACCATCATCTTCATTCATAAACTTCTAAGTAGCAGCAGGTTGATTAAAAAAAAATTCTGCTGGTGTGTGACAAGTTGAAAGTAGTGCAACATGAAGGTTAAAAATTCAATGATTTTAAAGCAACCCCTGATTGAGGTAATTTACCATTCATACTATTTTCATTCAATATGAGTTGTCATTTTACCAGCCCATTCTTACATAGTTCAATAATGATAAGGTTAGCTTTGAAGTGATTCTTTTATGTTAATGACATTCTCCACATGTTGGGTCATACTTCAGGTTAAATAACTGAAAATGTAAATGAATGCCCATTAGGGTGGGTAATAGCTGATCATTAACTTTATATTTTATTAGATCTGCCAACCTTACTCACTCTAATTAAAGGACAGTGATTTCTTTTTATCCCCCCAACACTACAAATGTAGTATTTCAAAGTTAGATGCCTATATTTTTGTAACATAGATTTAGTGGGTTCGCCTTTCTGTCTAAATTTTTTCTAGTTTACATTAGTACATTAATTAGCCATCTTACAGAATATTTTGAGAATAATTTAAGTGAACACATTCCAAATAATCTTATTCTCTTATTTTGGAAAGGAAGAAAGCTACAGAGTGTGGTGATCTGTTAAAGCAAATGAAGGGAAAAAGACTAAATATTGACAAAGTTAGTTCTATTCTTTTAAAATTCTAAAATTACGTTCTACCACTTAAGTCGATTTCTAAAGGAATTAACCTATCCCATCAACACTCATTATGTAAAATAACAGTTTACTTACAAGTTTCCATGCCTTCATCATCATCATCTGCTACAGGTTTATCGTATGACTTGTCTATGGCAGCTCTGAAGCTTTCGTTGCAGCCTCGTCCTCGGATAATTCGTGGGCGTGGGCGGTGGAAAGGAATGTCACCATTCAGAGTCACCTCAGCAACGGCTGTCTGCAGACTTTCTAACGAGCTGGATTTCTTCAGACCTAACGAGGGCCCCACATCTCTGGTTGGGGAACCTTAGTGATTTAAAGAGGGGAAAAAAAGTAATTAGAATTAGTATTGAGAACATCATGCTTGATTATGCATATCCATCCTGAAAGTCTTTGGGGACACATTTAACATTATTCACATCATCTCTCAATAATCTGCAGGGAATTCTCCACAGATTTGTTGGTCTCAGAAGCAAATGAGTATGTCAAGTCACAGTCAACGAAACCGACAATGTTAGCAATGTCTGGCTTTTCAAACCAGTGAAGAGAGACCAACATCCATTACTATTATTTTACACAATTTAAATTAAAAAGAAATCATGGGGCTTTAAAAACTTAGCTCATACAACCAGCTCAGACACATATCTAACAGCATCTAACAAAACAATTGCTTATTTTTGGTTTGAGCAGAAGATTTCCTCTGTACTAGCAACTGATGAACAGAGAGCAGCTTATGGGCATAAATCCTACTGTGTTCAGTGTAACAGTCTTGCAAAGTAGCCTGACCTCTCGCTTCAAGGAACATGCTGTTTGTCTGAGTTGTAAAGACTTTCATCAAATTACTAACAATTTCATAATTAAATGCTTCTGAGAAGTATCAGCTGATTTGCTCAGAATTTGTGAAATTGCTTAACAATAATCTGTGGAAAGGACCCAATAAAATGGGCAATACCAGTTATCCCACAGGAAAATAAACACACTCCTGGCAGTCATGAGGAGAGACTGTTTGGGCAGCACTATCACAGCTGGGGCTGCAAGCAGCTTTCATCACTGCAGCATGTCCAGAGATGTGCCAAGGAAGCCTCAGGCATTGTTCTGCAAAAGCCTCTCTCCATCCGGACTTTACTTCTCAGGTTTGTGTACAGCCTTTGTTCTCAGACAACCACTCACACTGCAAATCACCTCCCAACTGCACAATTAGATCTCATACTAAAGTTAAAACTGGGAAGAATCTTTCAGGGAAAATTTAAAAAACACCACATTTTATTGAAGTGATTTTATTCAAAAGCACAAGTACAGTCTTAGCTACATTTTCCACAAAACTTGGGACCGCAAAGCAAGATGAGGTGGGACAACATCATCATGGCTACATTTCCTGAAATTATGATACCAGAGCCCTCACCTATATTATGAAATTTGCTTTTTTTCTCTACCCAAAGGGAGCACAAAAGAGAATTGCTGTGGCACCACAACAGTCCCAGGTGGTAGGCTGATATCCAGTTGACATCAGTATCCTCATCTGGCAGAAATAAATTTCACAGCCAGCCACCACTGAGAGCCAGAGCCAAGGCTTGAATCACCAGGAATTCCAAAACTAGGAACAGTACATTAGTAAGCATAGGTGTGAATAAAGGTGTAATAAAAGAAAACTACCTCTTTTAAGTGTTTATCTCAGAGTAATACAAAGTTCTGAAGATGATTCCTATTCTGGTAGATATCAGGAGACAGAAGGGAAACAGCATCTGTCACTGCTCTTTATGAAAGGTATGTGAAATTACCTTAAATTGGGGAAAATTTCCACTGCACTACTAAAACTATTCAGTATTAGCTGGGGAGGAAAGGAGGTTTTTTGCCCCCACAGAAGAGATGCTGAATAGCAGCATGGCAAAGTTTCTCCCCACCATTTGTTACCTTGGTATGAGAAGAAGAAAAGCAGTGAAAACTATAACTTTCTATTCAGCTATTAAAAGTCTGAGCAATTGCATTAAACTGAAATCACTCAGATCAAACAAATTCAAACAGCAGCTGTCAAAGTATTTCCCTTCAGCTGCCCTACTGGTAAGATTAACTTGTAAACAGAAACAAAAAATTCATACCCTCCCAGGTCTACACAACTCCTGCAGTTTGGTTCCCCCAGCACTCTGCAGTCCTGCTGCTTGGACCCTTAGTCAGAAATAAATGCACCCCAACAAATGAGAAATTTTATCTTAATGAATTCCCACCTCCTAGAAGGAGCCACCCTCTCACACACAGCCTGTACTTATTAGAGGGCTGAGGGTTCTGAGGATGGCTGGGGGTAGGGCACAGGGCCAGCTGCGACCAGGGAGGATTGGTGGCTTCCCAGCTGTGCAAACATGCTGCAGTCTGGAATCACCAAACTTCTGAAAATGGCCTCAAGTCTAAGGCGAGAGTTTTACAGAACATTCTGACAAGTAAAAGCACTCCAATTCAGATAGTGCCCTATAAAGCTGTCCGCTTTCTAGCCCATGGTCAAATCTGCTATTCCTCCACTAATGCCTGCAGTACACAAGAAATGAGATTTTATTTTGCTTTGTACTTTTCAAGATTGTATTTTATTTTAAATTGTCTTTGAGACGGAAAAAAAAATGAATGCTCCATCTTGGAGAAAAAAGAGGAAATGGGACAATCATATATGAACCAGCTGTTTGACAGATCCAATTTCATATACAAAAGGAAAGGGTGTCCTCTTACATAGCAACTTACTGTAAACTTCCTTATTCCACATTCTGTTTTGCAACCTTTCAAATTAAATGCTCGTATATCTTTTCCTAATTACTGTGTGGCTCTTCTTGTAAACAGTAATTATAAAGAAGGCATTTATGTGCCCATTTGTGTTCAATAAAGACATTAAAAAAAGTTCCATTTCCTGACACCCAATACAGACCTTTGTGAGAACTGTATTTATGTAAGTTGTGTTTTCCCAAAGGATATCCCATCTGGGATATGACCTAATGTTGAGTACCATAAAACTTGTAGTGGATTACATAAATTATAAGAATATTTATTGAACTTGGGTGGCCATGAACACAAAAGTGAACAGTTGCAGAATCTGAAATGGGGAAATTTCCTTTCACAAGCAAATTTATCAGTGTGATCATAGAGCTATGTATATTTTAATACCTTCACTATCTTCTATGGCTACTTCACAGTAAATCTACTATTATCAAAATATACAGTTAGGTGTCCCTGTAAATTGTGTGTTAAGAATTTATTACTAGCATTCACCAATCAGAAAGTAAGTTGTTTACCCATAATCTGGTAAAAACCAGAAAACTTTCTTTAAAATGGATTCTGTTTAAAATTTATGAGTCACATCAAAACGCTGTTTTCTAAATACAAAAATGTCAGCATTTTCTTCCAGCCTTTACAGCACTGGTGGTAATCATCAGAAGCGTTATCTGCTCAGAATGAGTTCTATTTCTATTTTGACACCAGAATTTAAAGTAGAAAAAAGCAGAGGAAAAGACACATCTACCTAAAGCATATTTATATGACTGAGGATGAAAGGGATTCTTTTATCATTTTTAAAATTTGAAGTTTATCAAAATCTCCCTTTCCAACGATTTTCTTAACAAATATCCTTTGAGGTAGATTCATCCCTCTGCATCCCAGCATTCCTCCTGCCGTGACTGGCACCTTACATTGTCCTCACAGCTTGGCAGTGCCTCTCCCTGCCCAGCACAGCCCCTGCCCACTGCTCATGCACCTCCAGTCCGTGTCCCCAGCTGGCCAGCCCTTGGGGACCAGGGCCAAGCCTTGCCTCCCAGCCATGCAGCCACCCCTCGTTCGTGCGTGACTGTGCAGGTGCCTCTCCCACAGTAGGGACACCTAGGAGACACTGAATACACAGACATCACATGAAGCCTGTGTGCTGCTCCCTATCCCAATCCTTTGTTTCTCCCTTGTGCTGACGCTGTTTAACAGCTCGCTGTGCCTCCCCTTATCTCACCCTAAGGTAATTATTTATCCAGTGACACCAATCCGCTTGGGCGATTTGCAAAGGCGAAGCACATGGTGTCAAGGGATATATGATGTTTCGTCCAGTGTCTAATTTTAGTCTATAAAGCGAATTTTTCATCAGCACATTCTTTTAAATCATTTTAAATGACCATTTTTTTTCTTCCTGAAACATTATTTTTATGAGCTGCCAACTCAAATGCTACCTGCAACTGATGGCAAAAACTTCTCTGGATTTCATTAAACCAGTTTTGTGAAGGTGTAAAGTCTACTTTCTAAACACTTTCTTGAAGGACATTATCAGTAAGTCTATTTACTTAGTAACATCTGCTCCATTACATTTGATAAATTTTTCCATTTCTAGTTCAGTTCAGACACTAAGAGATTAACACCTCATCTGGGGAAGGCAGGGGAGGAATAAAGCAAGAAACTGCATCAAAACCAGTTTAATTTTGAATCCATTTAATAAAAGCTTAATTAAAAAGCATTGTGTAAAAATAAGTCAATAAATAATTTAAATAAATGTTATTTGATTTTTTTTTTCTTTTTCATTTTCATAACATGCATATGAAAAAATAACCACCTAGAGCTATAGTATGCCTGGGACTCTATAAATGAGCCATGCTCAATTGCTACTGAACATACTTCTAACCTCTAGGATGAACTGTAAACATTGCAAGGATTAGGTACTTCAAGTGAACTATAGAAAGAAAAATAATTAAAAAACTATAACAGTAACTAGGGCTGGAGAGTTCTGTGCTCTCCTTTTCAGCCAATACTATTAAATCCAACTGTGACAGTAACAGAGTTTGTTTTTATCTTTTCTAAAGTAAATACATGTTGAAGTTTTCTGGCTTCTAGAGTCCATTAAAGCATAGTTCACCACACATTTGAAGCTTTTTTTTTTTTTTTCCTTAGAACCAGACAATTTTTAAGCCAAACTACAGTAAGTGGTTTGTTTAACAGCGACATCCATCTTCAGTAATGGGAGATATCCAGTGTTTATATACAGAACCTGGTTAAAAGCACGCAAGATAAATGAAATAAAAATACAGCAAAAGGTGTTTTCCTTTTTTCCAGCCATTGAAAATTTTTTCCGGCACATTTACTGTGCACAAAATATGTAACTGCCTAGTCCAGATGGCATGGTCATGCTCTTTCACCCAAGTTGTCCAATCTGTCTCTTTTTTTGGAATTTAATCCAGGTGTTACACATAGAGGAAAACTACACTCAATTCATACCACCCTCTACTGATACCACCAAAACCACTATGCACTTTTAAAACCTAAGGATTGTATTTTACTAAAAAGCACAGGTTTTACACCATTCTAGCCACATTCCATTCAACTACACAGGTTAATAAGAAAATGAAAAATAATTCAGAATGATTTTGAGTTCGGTCTTTAACTTGTTTTTATGTGAATAATGCTCAGAAGTGAAGGCAGTTCCTAAGCACTCATTATTACCACAACCATTAACACAATTCATACATTCACATTCTCATGGCTTTAATCCCCCAAAACATTCATATATTATGATTTTGTTTACTCATTCTTTTTTTGCAAAGCTGCAAGTCTGTGGCCATATTCTGCAATGTTTTAAAAGCTAGATGACTTATCTGTTCAAATAAAAATGATAATTTTATCACTTGATTACTTACAGCTTTTCAGTATTCCTATTCATGTTATACAGTCCAGTTAATCAGAGATGCAGTTCTGAATTAGTAAATGTGAATTCTGTATGGAATGCACTATTCCTCAAATCAAGCTAAAATAAATAATATTTTCAGGTTAAAAAGGTGAATTGTTCCTAATTAGAGCTAAGTAATGTTATGGTGTCCTCTGGATCTAGCGTAATTACAAAAGCATTCCATAGGTCAAAAGCTAACTTATATTAATAAATTATAAAGGTTCATAATTGCAGTTGGTGCATTATTTTAATTACTGATAAAAAAATATGCCTTGAAAGCCATTTCTCATTATCATTTTGTGAAACATTACAATGAATGGTATCTGGAAAGATTCTATTTACATATTCTTTTGCTCAGTTAAAATGCTCAAGTTTCAGCTCCAAAAGCAAATCAACTTGCACAAATAATCTTCAACTCAATGCACAACATGTACCTGATGACCACTTAAGGCAAAGGCAGCGGTTTTCTAATTAAAATAATTATTTCCAAGCACTGTGTTAGCACTGTAATAGCCAAACACTCGACTCTTCTAAATCATCTCTCTGTGCACTACAGTTTGAAGCTAGGAGAAGATTTTCCAAGATTTTTTTTTTGAAAGGACAAAAAACCCCAAACAACTGAATATTTATGAATTTAAAGTGTAGAAACAGGTGTCTGCCTACAATCACATGCGTGACCTGGCTGAATATACTACCCTAGATACTTATCTTTATAGAAAAAAATTATTTTTCTGTAGGACTTGATTATTCACAATAGAAGGCAGCCATGCAAATACTGGAATATTCATGTTTTCATGCAATTTGACTGGCAGTTCTGTAATTGTGGTAAGCTGCTTTGACCAAGGTTTCTATAGCAACAGCCTTACTGTCAATTCTTACCTGTTTTCTGGTCATCCATTGTACTGAGCTTAGTCTCGTCAGCTACTGTTAAAAGGTAAATGCATAACGGTTAGCCCAGTTAGTGCCCATGCCCCACATGCACTCAACATTCCTTCTGGTTTGCATATTTTCCTCTCAAGTTAGGGGACCTTAGAAATGTCCTACTTCATGCAAATAAACTGCAAGATTAAGCAAACATTCTGGGTAGAAGTGGCAGCAAACTAGTAACCTTCATGCAGTGTCAGTCATGTTCACATCACAGGCAGGTACAGTATGTTATTGACACGTTAGCACACGGCAACTAGTCGAGACAAGTCAACACCTCCAACCTGACTGCAGCCTGAGGAGTTGGTGAATTAGGGATTGTAGGCAAGACATTCACATGTAAAGGAGGGAATTGCATTATATTTTATTATTCTGCATAGGGAATTCTTTGTGTTTAAACCATCAAAACTCACTGTTTGAGGTTACTAGAGTCTGCACTTCAGAATCTGAATTCAATGGCAGAAAAATTGATGGGCTTGATAGCAATTACTTATTCTCAGTTGGTTTATCAGTTAAAATGATCACTCTGATTGCCTGTCTTAGCCGCTGCTGCTTTATAGGGCTTCTGATATAAATATTAAAACTTGGGTCTCAAACAGATGTCAGACAAGGTCCCAGTTTCTAATTCTGAATTCATCTACAAAATGAGAGGCTACAAAGGACCTTTAAGGCTAACTGCATTACAATGATGGACTGAGAATAAACCCGGCTACCCAGAACACCACACAGGGTACAGTTTTACACAATTATTCTATATGGATTGGTAAATGCATTTTTCACCTCCATTTTAAAAAATACTGTTTACTGCATTTAGGTATAACCATATATCCAGAGGGCTATGATATTTGAATGTATGGACATTTACAAACAACAAAGAACACCCAGGCCACTTGGCAATTCAAGTTAGTACTTTACTACCCACAAGGAGACATTATGTGCTGTACTACTGCACATGCACAATCTGTTTGGAATTATAAAATCTATATACTTACAACATGAAAATCAGGTTCAAATAAAAAAAAATTGAAAAAACATCACTCACTACCTAGATCCATGCTTTTGGATTTTCGTGTTTTAACAAACTCCAACTGACTGGCATCTGAAAATTGCTTTGTACGCTTTTCTGACATGCTCTGGCGTCCAAAACCCTCTCGCTGGAAGGCAAGTACTGGATCAACATCTGGACTAAGAGTGCTGTAGGAAGGGAAAAAAATCATGGGAACATTTATCAAGATCACGCAACCTTTCACTCTTCAGAGAAAATCATTTATTTAGCACGTGACTTCTACCAACGATTAAGTTTTAAATACACCACTCCAAGTATTCAGTTACACACACAATGGATTTGTCTTATTGCATTAAGAAATTCTAGTTAAAAAGTACCAAGAATTTCACTCACAGTTTTAATGTAAAATATACACAACTGGTGCACTTATCCTATAAGAACATAAAGTCCAACACAGGAATAATTTGTGGGAGAATAAAACAGTTCTTTTCTCTTCCTGAGAAACAAATTTATTCTGTTGATAGAAAGTTATCTCGTCTGTCTCTATCAGAAAATGGTTTTAGTAAAGCATAAATAGAAACTGTCCTGCCGGAAGCCCGCAGAGCTTTAAACTTTCTAATCTAAAAACTTTGCATTAAAATTTCTCTCCATATGTGAAATTTCTTGTAGATTTTTCACAGCTTCTCCTGCTTTTAGCCTGGCTATGACGAACAACCATATTTTTACTCATTGCTTCCCCACAGAGCAAGTATTTGCCACAATGGACCCACAATGGAATCAGAGATGGGGGAACTGTATTTGGTTCTTCTTTCTTCTGCAAGTTTCTAAAGTGACCTCAGCTCAGTGAGTCAAGTTTTCAGCCACTCAGAAACATGATGAAGATAGATTTATTAATGGTGCTCAAACACTGGCAGAATCATGAGTGCAAGAATGCAAGCAAAATTTGGTGTGCAAGCTAAAAACATTTTTTTCAAAAGGTGAGATTGCGTGCTGCTAGTAAGCAGTATGAAAGGAAATTCACAGAAAAACCTTCTGGCTCCTAGAAAAGGGGACAGTATATAGACCTCTACTTCAGCTGGCACAAAAAGAAATCAAAAGCATGAAATACTGAAAAAAACAGTATTTTGGACCATTGTTATCTATAGATATCCTATATATAAATGATCTCTCAGAATCCCCTCTTTGAATATTGTTGTACTTCAAGATAAAAAAAAGTTAAATATTTTTCACTGAGATCTCTAAATGGATCTCTAAATGCCACTCAAGATATTCTGTTTAGTTTAGTACCATGTTCCTAAGGAATCATTTTTACTCTAAGGGCTAAGTATAATACAGCTCTCATTCCTAGTGAGAAACAGGAAAATAGTGAATTTCTGCAAAAAGCAACTTACACATCTAAATTCTGTAACATGTACATGTATGCCATGTACTCTAATTTACAGAAGTATCTTCGATCAAGAAACATCTGGGTATCAGGGAAAACAGTGAAAAAGAGGTAAAGAAAAGTGTCCAAAAGCATAAAGTACTATAAAGGACGAAAATCACTGTCTTCATTACCAGGCAGCCAAAAAGAAATTCAGTCTAGTAACAGCAGATTTACAAATAATAAGATATGTGCCTGTGAAAAGCATATAATACTTCAGTGTGAGCAGGATCAGAACTTATGTGAATAAAGCCAATGTCAAGTGCCTTTTGACTTTCATGTTTCTGGCTCAGGCTCATAATGTTTTACATTTAATTACTGCAACTATTTCAGAGATGTCTGTGCAATTTAGCAATGTTCTCAAGCATATGCTTAAAAGCTCTGATGAATCAGAGACCAAACTCAAAAATAACTATTTAGTCCTAACATTCACTCCCACAAAATAGGGAAAAAATTATCTCCACATGATAGAAAGATAAAGCAGACAAGGCCAATATACACTTCTAGCATTTATGGCAGTGCAACACGTAGCTGAGTAAGACCCACCTAAATCTGAAAACGTCCTCCAAAGTGACTCAAACTGAACTTACAGGGTTTCAACACCTTTCATAATCAGATCATAATTGATTTTCCCAAGGCCACACAGAAGTTTCTGGCTCCCTGCTAGTCAGCCCTGTCTCTGAAGGCCAGAAAAATGTGGTTTTACTAAGTGAGAATTTTTTTCCAGCAACATCTGTTAGCACTGGCTCACGTTTGTTAAAATGACTGGCTTCATCTTGCTGAACAAAATGTATCCTGTGACACTTTCTTCAAAAGAGGTGAACTTATAAAATTATTTGTTTTGGCTCTATGCTTCTTTTTTCATACAGGCTGGCTTTGATCCACTTATATAGAACTTCTAGTAGAGCAGAATATCATTTCCAAGTAAACACAGTACACACTAATATATTGAACTTGAAGTCCTAAGAACAGACTAAAACTAGAGTGTCAAATGCAACTTGAAAAGGACACCAGAGGTCCCAGAGAGAGCAGTAGGGTCTGGACATGGCATCAGCAACTGGGAATTTGGGAGGCTGGAACCCAGCACTTCCACTGACACCACCTTCAGAGACTTTCTGCTTTTCTGATCTGCCCTTGTCTCACCTCCCTTCCACACATACTAATGAAGGGAATTATTATTACATGTTTGCACAGTATCCTGCACCCTAAAGGTGCTACTTAGTGCATTTATTTGAGCTTTATGCACAGTTCTGAATTTTCATGTGCTGTTTTACTTCTATTATTAATGATCCAAGAGTGTGTTTCAGTAATTAAGGAAGGAGTGAATCAAAGGAGTCTGAATGTGCCTACATTGTCTAAAAGTATCCAAAAGTCCTCATGAAGAGCCACAACTTCAAAAGCCAATGAGCACAGAGCAGGAATTAATGCCCCTAAAAATGCCTTATTTTAATACTTTTTAACTACATCAATAAAAGACAGAGGTGAATTTAGTGCAAGTCATTAAGCAATGCCAAATGCAATTTACTATATTCTAGAATACTTAACAAATAAGATTTCTGGAATGACAGCTGATCCTTAAAAGAATGTAACCGTCTTCTGACCCTCAATGTTATTAAAATTCCATTTATTAATCCTGTCTTATTGGCCCTTTGTTTTCATAACATTTTCATCAAGGATTAGGGAGATATTGTGAGGCTGAAAAAGCTTACATTTTCTTCTGTGATTCAGAACAGCTGCCATTCTTGTTTGGATAACCCTTCATCCATATTCTTAGTTTTACCCTTTGTGCCTTCCAGCAAAATCATACAATGCACCTTCGTTTTACAAGTCTTCCTTCATCCATTAGCAACAGGAAATTATAGCAACAATCTAATTCTATTGCTATTTACTTTTTTTTTTTTTGACAAATAGAATACATTAGATACTATTACTAAGCATGACACTGATCTAACTCTTTCAAGTGCCATTGTTTCTGAAGATCTTTACAGTTTCTCATACACACACTTAAAATTTTTTTGAGTGTGATAAATTCTATAATTTCTAATCCCTGTCTTTACTGTAATTTCCTTTACAAAGAAGTGTATGAATAGTAAGTCACACTGCAGAAGTCAATGCAAAAGCATCTGCAGTTTTCAAATGGACTTTAACTTATTTCACAGGATTTTGCTCATATTCAGCTAAAAATACTCCCTCAGAAATAAGCCATTATGTGCAGGCTTGAGTACTATGCTATTTAAATGTCTCAGATTCTCAGCTCTAAAAGCTTTTACAAAAGACAAGTGGACATTTCATGGACCCAGATTACGGGTATGACTTGTCCATAAGAAGGAACTGCAACATCAAAAAAAAAGTAAATGAGAATGAAAAAATTACATTTTCATATGATCATTAAAACGGAGCTTAAAATACAGCATTCAATTCCTGGATATAAGATGAAATAAACTAGTTTAAAGCAGAGAAGAAGCTGACAGGTGCATATCAGCTGGCAGGTGCTATTGCTGTTTTATTAAGATATTGCTGACACATTCATAACAGGCTCAAGAGACAAGAAAAATAAGAAAATTCATGTACTTCACACTATTTGTGGTAATTATCTAGCTTCAAGAAGTAGCAGCGTACAGAGGTGGGCTTTTATTTTGCTATTACTATAGATAATTACAGGACTTGTAAATTAAATCTTAGATCTGTATTAATTGTACTAACTAAGCAATAAACAGTATTTCTTTGCCAGGAACTTAAGCAAGTCAATAATGGAGCTCAATACATTTCTCATTAAGGTTCTTATGTTAAAATGTGTTAAAGTAATTGGAGAGTCAACCTAAGACGCACAAAAGTTATTTTTACTATGGATTAAGTATATAAAGTTACTTTCCCTAGTTTTAAACATGGAAATGTTACTTTCCATATATTCAAATGTAGAGCTATTACAGTATTTTGTCTTTGCATATCATCTAACAATATGAACAGTAGTTCTTCACATAATGAAGAAATCTTAACTAGCCCTTTTTGCACAAGGATTAACACAGAGAAAAAACAAAGAGCTTTGACCTCTAAGTAGATTTAAAAGACTAATACATAATTAGGAAAAGCAAGGAGGTATACAGATGTACTGAGATGCTCCTAGATATAGCGTGGAATATGAAAATAAAATCTCTGTTTTATAAACTTTGAAATATTTACAGTGAGGTTTATAAATTACAATTTCCAATCAGTCTTTCATCTGTCATAAACTCAAGTGTTTAAATTTTGGTAAGTTTATTTTTTTACAAAAGCTAGGTCAGTTAGCAATTAAATTAAAGTTAGATCATCAAAATAAAACAGCTATGTACTGTCTAAGTAACATTTCCACAAATATGCTTTAACACAGCCCAAAACTGCAACCAGAAATATTTGTACAGACTTCCTCCCTGAAACAGGGACCATTACCAGTTTGAAAATAGTAAAATTCAAATGTGATAAAAAATAATTAAAATTAACAGTAGCCAAAAATGCAACTAAAGGAAAATATGCAACTACAGCTCTCTCTTTTTTTGGTTCCACTAAACCATGTTCTTACCAGTCTGTTGACTCATTAATTGCAGCTTTAGCCCATCCACCAGTATCAACAGTGCCAAAGCCAACATCATCATGGGAGCTGGATGATGACTGGTCAGAGAGATGAGGAGGAAGGACCGACAGCCTGTCATCTTCAATAATGACAGTTTCATCCTGGGGCATGTTCACTGTTGGAGACAGCTGATATTTACCTGGACAAAAGGGAGAAAAAAAACCCCAAAACTAAATAATGGCAGCATGCAGAGATTGCCTTGAAAAATATTACATCACAGATAATAAAATGTTATGTCAAACTGCAGTGCTACTGACAGGAGTGACACAACATAGATAATCAAATTAACTACGTCTCACTTTGTGCCCATGTTCCTGTGCAGAGGTCTGAAAAGTGATGCACACGAGCTATTTCTGTGGCCCACTGCAAGACCACAGGGTCACAGAAAGGTTGAGGTTTGGAAGAGACCTCACTTCTGGTCCAACCCCTTCCATTCAAACAGACACCTACAGCCATGTGCAGGACTCCAAACAAATTGCTTCTGAGTATTGCTTCTGCACCACCTCCCTCGGCACTCTGTGCCAGAACATGGTCATCCTTACACTGCAAAAGTGTTTCCTGATGTTCAGAGGGAACCTCCCGTGTTTCTGTCTGTGCCCATAGTCTCAAGTCCTGGCTGAGGATCTGTTCAAAAGCACCTTTCCCAGAACACAGTATGTCCTCTTATATCCCCTTGTTTGGTAGAAACAAAGAATGTATTCCACAAGGACTAACAGAGGCCATCGCTTTTCCTTATCAGTCTGGTGGCCATGAAATGAGAAATTGTTCAAGTGATGCTGGGAAGTGGACACATGCAAAATGTGGAGAAAAAAAATTTCCAAATTCTATTATCAACAAATTCAAGTAAGTTTTAACACTTTTGTTAAAACCCTTAAACAAGAGCCATCACATACATGATAGGGACTGTATCAAGACTCAGCATTAGTCTGTTCAGTGGCAGACTTCATCAGGTAAATTTGTGAGAGTACTAATTAAAAGATGGTATGATCTTACTAAAACAATTTGTAAAATTGTCACATCTCATGAGAAGAAACACACTAGCTTAATCAACCATTAATCTGACAGCACTGAAAATTATTCTAAAACTATGATGCACCAGAGTAATGCATCACAAAACTTCTATTTCCATAACTTAAACTGCTTCTATGGACATATCAATTATTTCCACACTTTACTTTCACTACATATATGGGAAAAAAATATGAATAATTAGGGGGAAATAAAGTTTTCCCTTTTTTGTGAAGGTTTCAGTTACCATCACTAGCTTTGCACACAATTTTTAATGAATAAACAAAACCCTATGTGTAAAGTGGCAGCTAAAATCCTCACTGCACTAGATAATACATATAGTAATCTTTCCAAAGAGGGGAAAACTGGGTTCAAAAGAGATCATTGAAGATGGCTGAAAAAGTGGCTGGAAGTAAAAGGAACTGCATGGTGAACATCTCATCACTATCAAAGTGAAAAGAATGTATGCAGTTTGCATAACAGCTGATTCTGCCCAGAAATAGTTCCTTTGATGGACAGGTTAATGTTTAGCCTGGTAATGTACTTCTTTCCAAATATAATGTCTATACAAGACTGTTAACTCTGTAGTTAATAACGTCTCCAAAGAATTGATTGTGAAAAGGTATAACCTTATGGCATTCGGCAGATTGAACTTCCCATTTGAGAGGCTACAGTAATTCAGTAACACTTTTAACTTTTCACTACCTTCTTTGTATCTGACAAGGGTGAAGACTGACATTTTAATAGTTGCTTTGCAATTTAGGAGAAAACCCATCTGACGTGCCTATGCTTTTCATTGCGGATGAAGCTAAAAACAGGTGAAAGGCTTCACCTCCAGCAGATGGTTGGACAGACCTCAGCACTGGACTCAATCCATCCTCTGCAGAGAAGCTGAAGTGGACAGAAAATACCCCTGGAGAATTAATTCCACAAGTGTTGTGAGAAACCTTACAAGGAAACATCAAAGAAACTTCAAACCCAGTAATCTTCAGTATATTTGACTGATCTACAAATCTAAGGCATTGCTCAGTCTGTCTACAAACCTCTTCAAGAAAATAATTTTCCCTCAGGCTAGAAAAGTGCTATTTAAACTATGAAATTAAGACTCTGACTACAAGTCCAGTTTTGCATATATTAATTCAACTTCAGTGAGATAGTCTGTAACAACATAAAGTATTTTGGACACTGTACTAAGCAAGGTAAAACATTCTCCCTTTCAAATGTTTCTCATCTTAGGACAATGCTCAAATGCTCAAATTTCCTGGTCAAATTACCAATCTAAAGAAACACAGCCTGAGGACCACAAGCTATAGGGAAAGAAAGGTTTCCCATCTGTCTATGCAGAAAAAGAACTCCAGAGCTCCAGTACCAAATGGCTGGTCTCCAAGTATATGAGGATTTTCATCCTAGAAGGAAAAATATGCCAAGCAGCATATTTCAAAAAATATTATACACCTTCAAACCTATTATACTCCAGAAAATAGTTTGTACCTGAATAAAACCACCAACATAAAGGACTTCAAAAAAACCCTGAGCATGCACCATACCTAGTATGAATAACAGATTTATTTAGGAAGAACTGAACTTCTCCAGATCCTTTCAAATCTTGAAATTCCCTGAAGTTCTGTTAATATGTTACCTAGGATAACTTGGCTCCCATACTGACACCGCATTGTCATGGAACTCTTTCTGGCTTCATCCTTGTGATTTTACTATTGCTTTCTCTTTAAAGGATGGTCTACAAAATCTCTTGAACACTCTCACCGTATGTTCCAAACCCAGTATTACCTTATGAATGACTCATGAGCAATTTGATACTGTGGGATTCAGACCAATAGTAAAATGAATGCCTGGAGAATGACTAAAAACAAAAATTTCTCCACTGTATGCAGGCTTTGGATTTCAAGAAAGTGCTCAGATCTGTCAACTGTTGCAGAAGAGCACCACATTTTGATGAGATTCCTAGCCAAGGAACTACTATCTGATTGTAAAGGGTTATTTTCATTTCACTGAGACACACACTCTACAGCTCTAGCTAAATTTTTGTCAGTAGTGCTTCCTCCTAATTCTACCCTTAAGACAGCAATTATTTATGTAGAGAACAGAGTATTTCCTGTTGTGTAGGAACCATCAAATTTTACAAAGTTCTGGGGGATCCTTCAGGATGAAAAGCAGATTCAGTGCAAGTGATTGTTAATCAGTGTAACCCCCCAATAAGTAACTTCTGTTTAGTCACCGTTAGCAACAAAACCCACCACATTCATAAAAAAAATATCAGCAACTAGAAGAAGGAGATGAAAGAGGACTTTGTACTAAGCTGTTGAATAAGAATAATTTATATAGGCAGCAGCTATATATTTGTGTATTGCAAAACTCAGGAGCACAATGCAAGATATACAAGAATGGTATGTCAGAAGAAGACTTGAATTTTTAATTTTAGAGCCAAGCAAATGGGTATAACACAGTTGTTATTCTGAATAATTTGCACCCTGGAAATGTTAAAATATATAAATAACGGGTTTATTACAGCCACCTAATTCTTAAAAGACCCACTTTGTATAAATAAAATATCCCATCTCTTCCAAACCAAAAACCTGAATACAGAAAATTTTATCTTTTCTACATCAGAAATTTTCAGTGAAATATTATCAAATAAAAAATCATAAGAAAATCTATAACAGCAATAACCACTTAGAAAAGTACATCAACATGAGAATCATCAAAAACATGAAAATATTCATGTAACCTTATTGCAGTTAGCAAACATTATTTTACATAACTTAAATCACATCCCAAAATTGGTATTTTATTCCCACTCTCACAGCAAGGCTCTGACAGCCAGCTCTTCCTTGTCAGTTATGAAAGAGTAAGGAAATTGTCTTAAATACCTTTCCTGAAATTACATTAATGGTATTTAGAACAAAACACTCTTAAAATCTTTGTTCTAACTTTAAGCAATTACTAAAACAAGCAGGCATTTTCCTGACTTTGAGATTGTTACTTTTGAATAGTCTAACTTAGGAAGGAAGAAAACTCAAACCCATCCAAGAGCAAAAGCAGCAGGAAGACCTACTGCATTCATGAAAACAAACTGTCATCTCCTCACTAAAAGTACCGAGAACTTAAAGTTACATAGTTGAATCCATTGAGGGGTAAATCAGAAGACATCAGCTGATTCAGAGAGCTCATAAAAGGGCTTCTTGCTCTGGGGACAGCACTCAAGGGAAGCAGAGCTGCATAAAGCACTCTGTTGGGCTTGTTTCCATGGGCAGGACTGGTGTGGGAAGGTACAGACCTCCAGTGTTCTCCAGCCAGATTGTTCTTAGGATTAATCCTCACTTTTAGGCCAATGTTCAAGAGAGGAAGAATCATGTAACACCACACAAACATTCTCAGGAAAAGGAAAAAAACCCTGCTTTTTTTGTCATTACCAATGCCAAAAAAGACAGGGATTCCACTGCATAAAAATGACTGAGTCTTAAAAATGTTAGCTATTCTGAAACAAGCAACTGTACCTATCTCTCTCAATAGGCAATACCTCTCTGTTGTACGACACTGCAAGAAAACTTGCATGCAAAAGGTTATGAACACTGCAGTTTTAATTTAGTGACACTGATTAATTCAGAAAAAATAGTCTATTAGAAAACTGACCCTTCCCCAAAATCTGGGTTTAAACTTCACAGGTCTGTGAAGCTGCTGTGATTGCAGAAGGGAACAGTCCAGTCCTCGAAAGGCTGGTTTTTAGTTACACACCACTAGGTCACCTTTACTACAAGGTCCAGGCACAATTTGATTTTCCACTAACTTGCTTCCACTAAAGGTTCAATGGATTAAAGTCACAACCAAACAATTTTCTACATAGTTTCTGGTCCCTGAAAACAATTTAGAAAAACAATGATTCACAGGAAATCAAAACATTAACTTCAGGTTATAAGACTCTTAGAAAATGAAGGATTAGATGTTAACAACCTTGAAAATATTTTTTTTTATTTTATTTTTTATTTTTTTTAGTTTAAACATCAATTACTGGCTACTGCTAAAGGGATGACACCAGACTGATGAACTACTAGCTCAATTTGGCATGGCAAATCTTGTGCTCCTCTGATGTAAAAGGAAACTGCATTGCTGACACACATGCACCCAGATTCTCTCAGCATTCCTTTCCCCATCAACGGACAACGTGTTCAAGTGATAATTTGTTAACACTTATACGAGCTCTGTGTGTCAATCCTCTGCAGCACTGATGGAAAAAGCAGAAGGCAGTGCTTTGCAAATGTTTTATCTAAAGCCTTGACACCACAAGAACTAGTACTTCCTATGGGAAAATAGCGCTAAAGACTTCAAATTATTTTATCACTCTACAAATTTGTTGACAAACAAATACAATTTTTTCTAAATTTTTCTCTTTGAGAGCATATGACTTTGGGTGACAAGGTTTCACACTGGCTTGATTTTCATGTGCACATTTTTTCTTCCAAGCTGCACAAAATGAAATAGAATAGAATATGATATGTTTCTAATTACTATTGCCCAAATGCACAAAAAAGGACAAAAGACTTATGGAAAGAAATACCCTAAATAGCAAACTTGTGGATTTTCAGACAGTTTAACAACTGTCCTACCACAAAGAAAATGCAAACCCCATAACACAAAAATTATTTTAAAAAGAAATTGTGGGAAAAAAACCCCAAACAAACCTAATCCAAATAAAAAAATATAGTGTGAAAAATATACACAAACTGTTGACTGGAAAAGCCTAAATGGTAGACTACTTTTCTGAGGCTGAAAACTAATCTAAAGCAATTGAAAATGAAGTTAAGCTTTGCTTCATATCAAGTTTACAGCAGCATACTCTAATATATTCTGTGTATCTAATACATTAAAAAAAAGTCCTAGATTTAATAGCCATGTCTTCTTTTCAAAACTTGCAACTCAGGCGAACAATTGTCACGTCTTCTGTCAGGTGTTATTTTCATCAAGCTGCTTTTTGTGTTTAAACTTGAAAATCCTTTCAAACTAATCCCATCCTAGTCAGTAAATCCAACCACTCCTGTGTCAAGGCAAGTCTTTATTACCTAGCTCTGTACATCAGAAGTTGAATTGCTGAAAAGCAAGCGCTAATAACCTCATTATCTACTGGGGCCATGCAGATGGTAGGGCCCAGAATCTACACAAGGGATGTTTAAAATTAGTTGTGAGGTTTTAAAATTGGTGTCCTATAAAGCAAAAATTCAAATACATTAGTAAGTCCCCTAATAAGCATAAATGGATGCAAGGTTGCCTTATTTATTTTTGTATTTTAATAGGACTGAAACAGAGAAGAAGGAATGATGAAAAAAAATTGTGAATTTTCATGAGTCACTGACTTTGATGCAACACAGCGATTAGACCAACCAATAATTTATAGTCCCCAATCAGACACTGAAAGCCCATGTTAAATACTACTATTATTCATTCTATGACCCGTCACAGGATACAAAATTCACTTTAGAATCCAACTTTACCTTCTTCCTCACATTAACTATCCAGAAGGCTTGCGTAGAAGAATTTTAAGGCATGTTTTAATGGTCAGTGCAACCTCCATATTCCCAATTCCCACATAACACATTAATCACCCTTCAATGAATCACAGAGAGAAATAAAAACATGCCCTGCTTAGCAGAGCTGCTTTGCCTCACCCACTATCCTGCCCAACGCCACGTTCTTTGTGGGCGACTCGCTGAGACCCTCGATCCCGCCGTAGAGGGAGTGGGAAATCCTCCGCTCCCGGTCATCCAGCAGAGTCTCTATGGGCAGCTCTGGCCCCGAGGGGCTCCCAGGTGATTCCAACTGCAAAGAGAGGGGAAAATTAGTGCCCAGGGTCCCCTTAACCACATGGGGGAACTGTAACAAATCGCCTAAGGCCTAGACCTGTCTGAGCACCAAATGAGCTAGAACTTCTCATCCTGGACAGAGATAATTTGCAATGACAGCTCTGCCTAATGACCAACTTTCTAACCCCTTTACACTGCACCCCCCACGGTGCCCTGTCATATTTCAAAGCCTTCAACAGAAAATTGGTGGAAAAAAAACCCATTCCATTTTGGTGTCTCTTTGTTGGATAATTTCTTAAACAGACAGTTGGGCTGTTTTCAATACCATCAGTAGACAGCTGGGCCATCTTCCACACACACTGACAGCTGAACACAACCAGGCCCTTGTCAGGAGCATGGAACAGGAGCTCTTATTTGGAATTGGGCTGCTGCTGCCACAGTGGTGCAACTTGCTTTCAAATGAAATCATCACTTTCCAAAGTTTTGTAGTTAGGAACAAAAGGAAAAAAACGCTAAAGTTGTCAGACTTCACCATAATTTTATTTTTGAGGTTTTTTCTCTGTCTTTCCTAACTGTAGAGTAAATAGGTCTTACATGCTTCATTCAGCCTGGAAGCTCCTCTGATCTCTTGCTGCAGCATCCAGGCAAAGACACAAAAAACTGAACTGTCAAGACCTGGGGTGCCCTCCACCCCAGCCCTCAAAGCCCTGGAGCTGCCAGGTCCCTGCCCACAACTGCAGCCGGACCCTCCAGAGCATCACAAGACAGACGAAGCATGTGGTGGAAGTGACGGACACAGGCTGCTTGGCCAGGTGCACAGGAGAGCAGAAAGGCTGCATATACAGCCCCCCGCCCACCCCAGCTGCTCTCCTGCAGAAGACTTCCCTGAGTGTCTTCCCAGCCCAGCCTTTGCTTGCAGAAGCTGGTCATCCCTTGTTTCCCTACAGCTGCCTCTCAGATTTTTCAAGAGGACAGGAAAAAGTCAAGTTCTCCTTGGTGAGCCCCAGAGAAGCAGAGCTCAGGAGAACACATTACCCATGAGAAGCAAAGAAAGTAACTTGGTATCATCTACCTGGATTTAGCAGCCCCGTCAGTCACAGCTCTGCTGTCAGCACAGCCCCCTGAGAACGAGCAGAATGAGTATCTGTGCACTAAGAGGGGTCTGTGGATGCCCCGTGTAGATGGGCCCAGCTGCTCCCTGCAGAGATAAGAGTTCCCACACCATGGCCCAATCCTCACACCATCCAGCCTTCCTGCTGCCCCTAAAGCTCTTGGCTCACCTGGGCTCCAGCACCCTGCTGTCCTCTCAGTAATGATACCAAGGTGCTTCACCAAGACCATTAAACCAATTCACCCAAACACTGTGAGCTGAATTCAGCTCTATTAAAAAGTAAATATCTATTAAAAAATAGATGTATTTTGTAGAAAAGTAGTATGAACTCCAATATCAAAGCAATAACTCTTCTCACTTCTTCATGCCTCTTCATTTTGAAGCATATAGTTAAATCCTAAAAACAGTCTCCTTACACAAATCCCACAGCATTTATTTCATATATATCGAAATACAGTGGGGACAAGATACTGAAAGATACTGAGCTTGCTGCAAACTATTTGAAGCCACTGGAAATGCTTATTCCAAGTACTGACTGACCTCCAAGCAAGCACAAAAGTAGTTCATAGTTTCAGGAATTACAACAACAAGCAACATGTTTGCTGGTTGTTTTTTCTTTTTGAAACAGCTGTCTATTATTAATCACTCCACCCGCATTCCCCACACAAGTAAGAAATGTATGCTATGAAAGAGTTTAAAAAATCTGCTTCAAGGGCTACAAAGCACTTGGCCCCATTCTCCAGCAGAGGCTTTGAAGTGAGCCCGATGGACGGGTGACTTCTGACACGCGGGCGCTGGCGCCTGGGGGTGGAGGGTGTCGAAACACCACATTACGGTCAGGGAGACCGCGACTGGGAGATCGCAGACTCTGTAAAAATTATTATTTCTGTTCAAAGCCATCATCTGTTTAATATAAATGAGATATTTAATGAAGTTCCAAATTGTAGACTTATCTCTCCTAGTTTGATAAGCACCGAGGAGATTTACTGCATCGGAGGGTCAACACAATTACAATTGGAGGCACGTCAAGCTGCAGGAGAATAATAAACTTGCAGTGCAAGTGAATTAGACTCAATAAGGTTCAAATTGTGAAATGAGGATTTGTTTTATTAGTTTTTTTAAATTGCAGATTACAACTGACAGCTTTACTGAAAAGTAAATTAAACAATATTTGCAGACTCTGTTATAGAGGAATCTAAGGCGCATTTGAAAAGAAATGTTAACTTCTGAAACACTATATGAAAAAATGAGCACAGCAACATTAGACTGCTTGAGAGCATAAACTTGCATGATAAAGGTACTAAATTATGAACTACCCTTTATTTCACTGCCTTTAAATAAGGTGTGAAAATATCAAAGTGCTTTGGGATTTATTCTCCCAGTGCTATATTGATGACTTTATGTAACAAGTGTCCAGCTTTTAGTGAGTCCTTCTTCGTGTGACAAGCCATCAACTTTCAGGCTCACTTCTCTCTCTCAAGAGATTTTCAGAAAGACACTGACAAGAAGATGGTTCAGAAGCAGAGAAATATAAAGAAATTCACTCATGGTAATACAGTAAAGTACAGAGTAAATAAAAGAAATAGCAGGAGTGTTGCATTTATATGGCCGTGTTTTGTACAGTGAATCATGACTTCCATGAGTAAAACTTTTTCTGTTTCTAATTAGCATCTCAAATGATGGGTTTAAACAAAGGCATTGACAGCCAGCTACACAAATATTTTACAGAAAATACATTGCTTTTTACAAAACACCAAAAATTAGACAACTGGCTGTCACAAAAAAAACCCCAAAATGCCTTTTCCTTACATTGTTAACACAAAGTTTGTGCGAGAAACAAACCATAGAACTTGGAAACTGTGTTGCAGGCAAGAGAAAAATTAAAGGTCCAAAGCAAGATTGCAGTTCAAATTGATTATGTTCTTCATGATGCATTTCTAATATAGGGCTAGAATTACACATTCTAGTTCCTTCTCTTAGCCACTCTTAATGCTATATTTTGATATAATTTTGATATAATTTGATATATATTTTTGCTGTAATTTGATTTGATTAACTGATAAAGAGTGGGTCATATAAACAAGTTATACAAATTCCTAACTTCATTAAAGGCCTGGCAAGGAAAGAAATCTGCATGGCAACTGGCCCCCTATCAACAGCTACTGGAGCACCCCTTGGTGTGCCAGTCCAGTCACAGACCAAGTGAGGGTGGATGAAACCACTGGAGATTATCTAATTCAACCTCTTGCCCACAGCAAGGTCTGTAAGAGAAGGTTGCACGGTGCCCTGCCCAGCTGGGTTTTGAAATCTCCAAGATCAGAGACTCCTCAAACTCTCAGGACAAGTTGTGCCAGTAGTGCCTCTAGGAAGGACTGGTTTTTCTCATATGTGTGAAGAAATTTCTTGTATTTTGGTCTGTGCCTGTTGCTTCTTGTCCTGGCACTGGGCAGCCCTGAAAAGAGTCTGGATCAGTATTTTTTATATACTTTTTTATTACTCTCATCAGGTATTTATAAACACTGACTGGTAAGATCCCCTGATCTTTCTTCTCTCTAGACTGAAAAGAGAGATCCCTCTCTGGATCCTAGCACTGATGTACACTAAATGATCATATTCATAAAAATGCAATAAAACCTCCCATACTACAGATTGCCTGTAGCTTCTTTTCTCTCCATTCTCTTAAACTAAAAAGATCAAATTTTTTTAAATAAAAAAGGTCTCTACCCTGACCCTTTGTCATTCAGATAAAAACCAGCTGTTTGCTAAAGCACTGTCTGTACTAGCTAGCCCAGCTGCTGCTTATCTAGATGATAAAAGGACAAATATGGTCCCTTTTACTTAAACACCACCATCCATCCTATCTGAAGTTATGTACATAAATATGAAAAAAGTTTATGCGCAAGAAGAGTGCCAAAATATGCAAAGCATAAACAATCTTTTTTTTTTTTTTTTTTTTTTTTTAAATGAAACAAGAATCAGACTCCCTTTTTCTTTCAGAAAATAAATTATCCAAATATAGGCATGCAAGCATTATGGGTGTTAAAGAAATCAGTATACAAATCTGCCATATATGACACTGCATCCAGAATGCTGAAGCTCTTCCTGTCACACAGAATTATTCTCCAGGCTTTCTTTATTCCTTCTTATCTGTGTACTGTAGTTAAGATTTCCAAAATACTACAGTTTCCTTTTCCAACACACACATGTTTAAAATACTACTAGTCCATATCAAGGCATCAATATCAAAGACGTTAAAGAATCTAAATTTTCATAGGACTGGACTAAATTTTCATTTTGAAAAATTGAAAAAAAGTTGAAAACTGGCTAAAGAACTGGACACAAAGATTGATCTTAAGGATGGATAAGAGTTGTAGATTCCCCTAGGAATCAGAGCTGGCAACAGCTTAAGTTGATAAACAGCTTTATCAATGAGTTGGAGATGGGAATGAACAGGGAAATCACTGTGTTTGGAGAAGATGCTAAAGACTTTTTGACAGTTAAATTCCAAAAGGTCATCACAAGACTAATCTAGTGAGAAGGAAATAAACAAACCTGTCACATAAATTTCAGTGTAGGTAGTTAGGTAATGCATGCAGGGGAAAATGATGCTGAATATTTTATACTTGCATACATACTGGAAAAGAAAAGATGCTTGCTTGTTTCTTTTATTATGAAACCACACATTTGCAAAGTCTCTCACTGATCTATCAGTCAATTTATTTCATGAATGATGAGGTCCTTATAAGGTCTGTCATATTTTGCTCATTTCACATGGAAAAAAAATGAACAGACATGCATGAGGAAATCTGGGGATCCACACATCATTTGCAAACCTTCATTTCAGGCAGGTTTGGCAAAATATTCATTCAGTCCAAAAAAAAGGGAGGTCTAGACAAGAAAAACCCCTGAAATTTCTCACTTTGAGGAAAATGGTGATGCTTTCTCAATTAATGGCAGACAAGTGCTGCCTGCCTGTGACATGAACAGAGTGAGGACGAGCAATCTGTGTCTCTAAGCTGTCCAGGTTGCAGGACTGAAAAGTGCAGGATTCCAAAAGTAACAATTACCTTTATTTTCTTGAATCAGCACATGGAGCTGCCAGCTGCAGGGATGTGCCTGGCAGTCATGCCTGAGTGCTGAGCACGTTCTGGAGATGCAGCCGCCAGCTGTTTGCCCATACAGGCTAATCATAACAGCATCACTAATTAACAGAACACAGCACAAGGAGCTCCACTGTTTTTCCTTAAATCTGAGAAATTTAGAAAATCTCAACCCTAAGTTAAAGATCTAAAAAGCTGATGGCCACTTCTGAAAAATGAGGTGTTAAAAACTGGCCATATATGAATATCACGTCAAAATTACTGTTATTCTCTCCATTTTTCCCACTGTTTTCACAGCTTTGGAAATGTGTATTAGTCTCTCCATACTTATGCAGGAAAGTTGAGTAGTTAACAGCAAGGATGGAAACTGAAAACATAGAACAGAACTGAATGTTTAACTTTCTTGAAACTGGGGGCAAGGGAACCTCAGATATAGCTAAATCCCAAATTAAATGTTTTTGTTACACTAATCTAACAACGTCCATCAAATATTCAGTGTGTGATTTTTTCTGGAGTGGCTGAGATATTAAACACAGTTTTGCAAGGTTTGTAATAGTTGAGCTTGCAGAATTCTACATTGCTGTACTCTGTATAGACCCAATGCAAACAGGAGAAAAACTCAGATGCACAGCTTTGGTGTGGAGTTCATTCATAACTAACACTCCATGCTTATATCAATATTTACTACAAGACAATTCACTTGAAAACCCGGATGGATTACACACTATCTCCTGGTGAGTCAAAGAAAATTCTTTCTACAGGCAAATATTCAGCAAAACCACAGCAGCACAAAATCTCTTTTTACCTTCTGGGAAGTTTGTGGTCTCTTTTAACTTTACATTTATGGAAAGCTTGATGATATAAATGATCTCCTCCCTGCTTCTCTGAAGTCAAGATAATACTCTTATGGTGTTTATGTACATTTATATTGTTATGATAATTGTTCTGAAGGCTTAGTTTACAACATGAGAACTTGTGAAGCTGTTTGAGTATAATGATGGCATGGGAAAGGAGTATCCAAGGTCACTTCACAAAGTTTTGAAGCAGTTTCATGTTCAAGATGCCAAAGAAAGCTCTCTGACAAAGACAGTGCCTCTGCAGCAGATCAGAAGCAAATGTTCCTTCCTGTCTCAACCCAGGACAACAGAGGTTGAGATGTCAATCACTTGTAGACAGCAAACAAAATACATAAAGTACACAAAAATCTCAGTCTAAATTGAAGCATGCAGAAACAACAATCTGCAGAACTGTGCTGCAAAATTAATTCTCCCTCCTAAACAATTCTTAGGGCTGATTATGACAATAGACATTAAAACCAAAAGAACAGTTTCATATCAATAACTGCCTTAAAAATCCAATTCAAACTCAGTTTTACTGAAGAAAGAAGCAGACTGTGTAGTCTATCTCAAAGGAAGTCAGTTTGACTTTGCAAATGCAAAGCAATTACTGGACTTGAAGGCGAGGGAAAAAAGGACTTGGGATTTTTTTATCATCCAGACAGCAACTGCTTTTATCATCCAGATGTTTAGCACAATTATTTTTGCATTGGCATTATCACCCCTCGTACAGATTTCCCTTTTGAGCCACTTGTGGGTGTTCCGTGGCATGGCAGGGAATCAGGCAAGGACTGACATACACTGGAACAGAGCAGAGCAAACACTGTTCTTGGTGACACACAAAAGGGAATATAACCAGACAGTTCCACTTAACTGTAGTTCAGACAAACAAGAAACAAAGCTATTTTTTTGTCTACAAAGTGGGCACATACAATGCTGAATCAACAAAGGAAAGAAATCAGCTGAACAAGATATCTACTGGTTTTTTATGGTGATTCCTCTGAAGAACAAAAAGAGGGAGAAGTGCATAGAAAACACCAGAATATACTTTCTCAAAAGTTGAACATTTCTTTTTATATTTAATTAAACCAGTAAACTCCCATTTCTGAGGAGCTGGGAGTGTTTAGCCTGGAGTAAAGAGAAGGCTGAGGAGAGACCTTTTTGCTCTTTACAGCTGCCTAAAAGGAGGATTTAGACAGGTGGGGGTTGATCTCATCTCCCAAGTAACAAGTGATAGGACAAGAGGAAACAGTCTCCAGTTGTGCCAGGGAAGATTTAGACTGGGTATTAGGTAAAACATTTAGTGGAAACTATAGTCAAGTTTTGGAACAGGATGCCCAGGGGTCTTTAAAACATGTGCAGATGTGGCACTTGGCAACATGGTTTAGGGGTGGACTTGGCAGTGCTGGGTTAATGGTTGGAGTCAGTAATCTTCAATCTAAAAGATTCTTTGCTTCTATGGTGATAAAAAGTGGGAGTTTTTAAGATATGGGTCTCCCCTTTTTAGGCTTTTGCTTCTAATTTGCAAGCCGCTGAATTTGCCATCAGTCAAATGTAATTTCTTTTTTGTTCTAATACTAAAAATCTTTCCTGGTGGCTGTTACTGGAATGTTCCAAGGGGACAATTTGGATTCCTGTACATCTAAGTGATCTATGTTGCTGAATTAAGTATAATACAGCCATGGTTGCATGACATGGCCAACCACTGAGGCGAGGCTGTCTCCAGCCAGCTCTCGGGCCACAGAGCACTACTGAGAGACTGACTGAATGCCAGACTCATATATGGTATTCCTGCAACATTCAGAAATAACATTATCACAGCTTATCAGTACTACATCAGCTCAATAATACCTGAAATTCAAATTGGTAACAATCTTGAAGAAGGATATAGGGTTTAATTGCAAAATATCAAGAAAAAAAACTCTTTGTTTTTAATTTCATTGAAGTCTGGGCATACCAAGACTTCCAGAAAAGTGACTTCTTGCATACTGCCAGCTCGGCAGGTAAACAGCTTTATGTCCATGCAAGTCATCCTTTCATCATATTAAAATATAAAAACAGTATTGGCATCGAATTTCCTTTGGATGGGTGTGATAAAAGCAGTAATTCCTAGGAAAAATTACATACAGAAGTTACTTTGTAAAGATGATTACTACAGCAATAGTGACATATCAGTGCTTTCCCAATCATTATGGTTCATCTTGCCAGCTTCTTAAGGAGTTGGGAAAATGCACAAAAAAGGGTGAAGGAGGCCCAGAAAGACAGGGTCTATCCTGCCCTTGTGCAGGTACACTTCAGTGTATCTAAATCTGTTTCCACAATCAGTTCTTTTATCTTGAAGCACATATACTGCAGTCAGCTGTGCTGCTTTTGGCACATGATTTCTGCAAAATAAATCATACTACATGTCAAGCAGATATAGGGGACCAAGCTGTTCTTGAATGAGTAAAAAATGTGTTGGATTCAAGAAGAAATGCCTTTGTTTCATCACTGCTAGATTACCTCCTTCATGTTTGCAAACATTGTCTGGATTAATTCAATTGAGAAGATTTTCACTAGGAGAAAAGGGATCATCTTCTACATCCTTTTAGGAAAAAAAAAATAAACACAGAAACAGTCTAAAGTATTTCACCCTTTTTATGTAGTAACATGAAGTAGCATCAGAAATTGGGTAAAAATAAGGAGCAGTCTCCAAAGGACGGTCTGAATCAGGGATAGGTAAGGTCTTCATCACATACAAAAAGGTCAGAATTCCTTCACACTAAGCAAGAAACACTCAAGCTGGCTTTCTAGCAGTGTGCATATATAAATGTGTGTGTACAAAAGCTTTGTAGAAGCAGTTAATGAAGACGAGCTTAACACTTTAAAAAAGCGTAATTGTCTTTTTCAGACATGATTTTGTAATGCACTATGGACTGATTTTTCCTGAAGATTAGATTTATGCATTAAAAAGAAAACCATTCTTTTTTCCCCCTAGGCAGGAGCACCGATACTAAACCAATTTGTGCACATCGTTTTTGAAGCATGATGATCAAGAAATAACATTCCTGATAAGACCTAACTATATTAGCAAGAGTGAAAGAATTGACTTTTAGATTTCTAAAGAAGACATGCCTTTCTGACATGCCATTCAGCTTTATTCTATTTAACTCAGTCCTTTCTCCCATTCGTTCTGAAGTCTAATTCAGCCCTCCACAGCATCTACAGTCCTTCTCATTATATGTCCAGATATTCCTACTATATAGCACTACTTACATTAAATAGAAAATAAGTTATTGGAAATCATGAATGTATTTGAAAACATCAACACATTAACAATGCACTAGAGAAGAAAAAAGTCGCAAATCATCAGAAGAAAAACCACTTCACCCTGAATTCTGTAGTTCAACCTTCCCCACAATTAAGGCCAAGACACTACACAGTTAAATTCCAAAATGACTGAATTTTTTGTATAAAGTTTTGCAGAATCTATACACGAAATTTTTGTTTAGATAATATATAGTAATGAAATATAAGAGCTCTACTCTTATTTTAAAAAATGAAGTGAGAAAGAAACAAGTCAGTTAACACAAAGTCTATAAATGAAAGATCTAATAGACCTCTATAAAAAACTCTGCTGAACAAAAAATCACATAAACAGTGAGATCCAATTGCAAAATCAATATAGTTTTATTCAGTGTTTCCTGTTTTTCATTGACAAAAATAACCAAAAGAAAAACTTTATTGATCAGTAATAATGTTAGCATGTCCAACACTGAAATTCAGATCATTTTGTAATTCTCTCTTTCTTTAGCTTCTCAGATATTATTTTTCAAGTCTCAGAGGAAACATGACATCTCCTGTAAACACAAATGCCTCAGAAGTCAAAATTGCCAATCCCAATACCAAAAGCTCATTACCTCATTGCATTTACTTATTCGCCTCGCCACAATAAGCTGAATCATTCCTCGTTTGTTTCCTTCTGTAGACATGGATCTCCTTAAGGTTTCCATAGCATCTTGATTTGTTTTGCCCAATAATGATTCTCCATTAACTGCTATTAGTTGATCATTCACTCGAAGCCTGCCATCCTGGAAAAGTAAAAATTATAGATAGCTACATAAAACACACACAAAGGAAGCTTTGTCTACTGGAGAGAACTAAAAAAATTATAAAAAAAAACACATCAAAAGAAACATATTCAACCAACTATACTTAGTCCTAAGGGTTTATGGCCAAATGAACACTGCAATAATAGCTTCCATTACAGCCACTATAGGAAATGTCTATTCCAATTACAGATTTGCACTGAAAGCTATTATCATAACCTGTTTGCTCAAACAGCATACTAATGGAACTGTACTGGAGACAGCTCGTTCTTTCCCCAATCGGTTCTGGCTGTTTAAATCCTGGGACACACAAACATATGAGTAGAAATCTAAATGTTACCTTTGATAGTATAATTGGAGAACACTAGAGATCTCATTCTTAGATTTATGGTTATTTTTCAAAATAACTTATTATGGAAAACTGAGGAAGACCAAAGTACACAGGTGTTCTCTCTTACCTTGGATGCTGCTCCACCATTAATAATGGACTTGACGAAGATTCCTAAATCGGCATGGTTTTCTTTTGACCGGTTACCTTTGACACTCACGCCAAGCCCAGCTGACCCAGAGTCATTCAGTGGAACTTCAAAAGTCAGGAATTCCCTGGTGCCATCAGGTGTGAGGACAAGCTCCTCTTCTTCTGCTTTCTGTTGGGGAGATTAGCATGGGATTATAGAATAGCATTTCTCTAGGAATTCTTTTCCCCCTACAGCTATTAGCATTCAAAACTCTGCTTTTTACTACAATGCCACAATATTTTACACAGTAATTAATGTGAAGAAATGTGCAGGAATAGTGTATTTTCAATCACCTCCAGCTGACGCCTAGGTTCAGAAACATCTTAAATTTGTGCCTAAGTGCTTCTCTCTCTAGTAAAGTAATTGAATCACACGTCATTACTGAATCTGCCATCAATACTAACTCACATATAAGCTGCTATTTCATTAGCCAAAAGACAGTTTTATCAGAAATATTTTCATACTTGCAAACCAACAGAATTTTTAAAATACCATCATCGTCTACGGAGATTTGCAGTCTTGGGGAGAAACTAGTGCAAGGAAATTAAATTAAGAAATCACTTGTTCACCTCATTTTATTTAAAACTATCTGTGTTAGGAAAAAACAGAAAACTACACTGAGATCTACAATAGCACATCTCTCAGCTATTGCCAAGCTTATCATCAAATCCAGCTCTGAGTGCCAGTTTTCCTGAGTTCCCCAGCTTTGCCCTTCACCTCTGTCCTCTTACCCACCTCTCTGGATCTTTATTGTCTTCAACACCCAGTTTTAGCCTGGCTGGGAAAATCCCAGGTTTTAAGCACCCTGAATTACAGCTGCAGGCCTGCCACAGCTGCCAGCAAGGAGCTGCTCAGTGACACCTTTCCATGCACCCAAAAGCCATACGAGCACAGGTGACCAGCCTCACACTTCACCTCCTGCCAAATTCAGGGTGGCAACAGGCTGGGACCAGAGGCCTTGCAGAGCAGTGCCACACATGGGGCAGCAGTATGGACACAGGGGATGAAAGTGGCCATGCCCTGAGGAGCAGTGCTCATGCACAAGAGACTTCTGCCAACAGGAGGGACAGGTGGGACAGGCTGTTCACCAGCCCTATCCCTTACAGTAGATGCTGGTCACTTGTTTCTGATCCTCTCTCAAATCCAACGAAGTGACTATAACCACTTTTGGTTATAACTTTATCAATCAAAGAAAAAAGTCATGCCCTTAAAGCCAATTCTCTGCAAAAAGATGATCATGAACCCGAATGTGCTGGGCCTTTTTTCCTCCCATATGAAGGATAAAGAGTAAGAGAACATACAGCAGAAGGTTCACACACTAACGTCCAGCATCGGCAGTTCTTCCCTGAAAGAATTAATCTAGCCAAATTTTCATAATCTTAGCAACATGTCACCTCTGTTTCTGACACTGATTTTATACCAACTTTTCCCACATCACTGATCTATTTGCAAAGCTCACTCACATGAGTGAAAAGACATATGAGAAGTTAAAATGTGTCTGCTGAGCTGTCCCTATTTCTTAAGACTTGAGGAAATGCAAACACAGCCTATGGGAAAGATAGATGTGAAAGCCATGTGGAGTACAGCAGACTGAGATGATCAATTTGGGCACAAGCATGCTAGTTGTGTCACCATTGACCTAGAAATGCAGTGCAAAAATGTCACGTGGGAAGGCAGTCAGACTGCTGAGAGAGCCGCAACAGCTGAGGGAAGAAAAACAGGAGCTCTATCTTTTCCCACTTGGTTAAAAGTGTGAACTTCCATGTGTTCATCAGCCCTTTCCCTTGCACTAGACTCCTTTTGTTTATAACTAAGCACAACAGTTCATCAATTAAAAAAAGAAAAATAATCAAAAAATACCACAAAAACAACCACCACCCAAAAAATTAACACCCTCTATCAACGTGCCATAGCTAAGCTGGTTTGCTTGTGAATCCCTATTCAAACACATCTCTTGGCCACACAAAACAGCATGATTGGTGCTAACTGTGAGGAATGGAAAGGTGTATTGTGTCCAGAAAAACACTCTATTTAAAAGATGTTTCCCAAATTATGGGAAAAATTACCACCCTAATTTTCCTGCTTGGCTCACAGAAGCACTAGCTCCAGCACAAATTTAAATCCACATTTTGTCGAGAGGCTGCAGAATAAAACAATCTGAGACAGATGCATGCTATATTTTAGTTTCTGCAACACTGATCACTTTCATATTCCTTTAAAAAATAGTAGTAGAAATACAGCTCACGAGCAAAAAAGAGAGATAAAGCCAAGGTAGGATGAATGGCTTATCCAAGAAAGCAGATATGCTTACTGAATTTTTCTTTACTACTGTTAACATAAATTTAGAATCAATTGCCCTCTTCCTACAGCATTTCCTAATCTTCAAAAAAATCCACTGAAACTTCAGGCAAAGCAGTCTCCCTTCCAGGGCAGAGAACTAAACAACTTCCTTGCACAGCCTGTCAGGTACATTTGTGTATGACAAAGGGTCAATTGGACTGAGAATTTCACAAGCATCCCCAAAGCCTTGGCTAATGGCCTCTACCCTACTTCTCTTCAGCGAGACCAAAGAGCTGCATTATCAGCTCAGTACTGGTTTTAATGTGAGGCTAACATTTACTTGTTGCCTGCAATCTTGAGTAAGGAAATAAGGCAGTATCAAGCTACAGACACCCAAGTGTGCAGGTGAAATGTGAGGCCAAAACCTGGAACAAAGTACTACATAGCAGCTGTACGAGTGAGCAGATCATGCTCATGACAAAATGAGAAACAGCACCTCAGCACTGGATCAGAAGTACCCAAGGCATCATAAAATTGCTCAACCAAAGAAGAAAATTATCATTACTAGGCTATGGCTAAATTTCTTTAGGGACTTCATAGGGTATCTACAGTTTTTCCCATGTAAGCACACTCGCTTTACCAAAATACTTGTGCCTGGAATTTTAAGGACGTAAGAAGCCTTTTGCCCTATAAACTGTGTGTCACACCTGCCAGTCTCATATGCTTCAATGTAGAGTTTAAAAAAAAAAAAAAAAGTAGAACAAATGTGAAAAATGTGGCTCTCAATAAAAACTGAACTATTAACTTTCAAGGGCTATGGATATGAAAGTAGCAAACTTAACATTTGGGCCACACCATGGTATCAAAGAAGGTCTTATTTACCATGTATAGTAAGATATATAAAAGATTATATGTTATATATATATATATATATATATAAAATATGTTATATATAAGATATATATTATTATATCAATAATGATATATTGAATCAAACTTCATAAGACAAACCTTGGAACAGGACCATATAGTGACAAGGAACCTCTAAGCTTGCCATACAGGAGCCAATCACAGAGAAAGGAGCAGGAAGGTTCTTACTACCATGTTCTTTTGAACCAAAGTTGTAAAGACAAAAACAAAACAAAACAAAAACACCCAGCAAAATCTCCTGACTGAATCCTTTGTTCTCCAAAGCCCTTTAGAGTATAGAAACACTACATGTACAGCAACTCTCCCCAATCAATATAAAAGAAGCTATTATTAAACAGTAAAATTTCCACTGAAATTGTGTTGAACATTAAATATTTAAATGTAACAAATCACAGAAATTCCCTAATATGTCTATGAGACAGCATAAAAATGCACTAAAAATCTAAAATGCAGCATTAAAAATTTTCAGCTGAGAACAAAGTCACTTCTTAATTGCAGTAGTTTCCATTTGATCTTGATAGTCTCTAAATTAACAGCTTCACTATGTCAATCAAACACCTCAACACTACTTTCATGATTAGTTGATCTGTAGAAGAAATATATTTTGTCATATATTTTGACAGGCCAACAGTAAACATTCAAGCAAAATTATGTACTGTGAACCCTGAACAACAAAATTCAACTCCCTTAAGATTTTTCATACACTATATCCAAAACAATTAACAGCAGAACAATATTCTGTTCAGACAGAGGCTGCTGAGGAAAAGGTCATGTGAAATAACTTCAGTTGGATGAATGAAGCTGTTCAAGTATGTAATTTGTAATAAAAATTAGATTGGTGATAAAATATGTAGGTAACTTTTTTGGCTTCAAAATCATATTTAGCATCAATTTATGCTAAACAACATTTGAGATAAGTTTTTTTAATTTTTAAATACAACATAAATATATTGTAAATTTAAAGATAAATTTCCTGACTAGAGCAAACTTATGGCAGTGTTTTTGATATATACAGAGATTAAATAAAGTCGTATGATAATCAGGGCGAGAATTGTTTTTCTCTTCCATATAATATTATCTTCTACATAAGCTCTGATCTGATCATAAAATCAGATTTAATTTTATAAACAATATTAAAATAGACTTTGACAGTTAAGGGTACCATTAGTTTTCCCATCATACTAGTAACAGCATCTTATCTTTATACTTTTATCATAATATAAGAGAATAAGTTGTGTTGGAAGGGACCCTCAAAGACCATCAAGATGAACTCCTGGCCCTGGCCAGGACACCCCAAGAGTCACACCATGTCCCTGAGAGCATTGTCCAAATGCTCCTGGAACTCTGTCAGGCTTGGTGCTGTGACCACTTCCCTGGGGAGCCTGTTCCAGTGCCCAGCCACCCTCTGGGGGAAGAACCCTTTCCTGATATCCAACCTAAACCTCTCCTGACACAATTTAAGGCCATTGCCTTGGGTCCTGTCACTGGGCACCAGAGAAGAGATCAGACAATGAGGTCTCCCCTCAGTCTCCTCTTCCCCAGGCTGAACAGACCAAGTGACCTCAGCTGCTCCTCACACGGCTTTCTCTTAAGACCCTTCACCATCCTTGTTGCTCTCCTTTGGACATTCTCTAATAGCTTCATAACTTTCTTATCCTGCAGTGCCTAAAGCTTCACATGATTTCCAAGGTGAGGCTGCACCAGTGAGGAGCAGAGCAGGACAATTCTCTCTCTGGGGGTTCATGTTTTCCACACTGCTGCTTGGGACTTCTTCCTCTGCAGGACCTCGTCAGGGTTCAGCTGGTGAGTAAGCAGCATGACATGCATGAAAACAGGAACTGAACAGCAAAAAATACCTTCCTCCCACCTTGAGAAGAAGCAATTTTCAGTCAAGTTAGGACAGGTTTCCTATATGCTACAAATCTGGCAGCATTCTCTCCAGCGAAGTTAATTCTCCTGCAAGCTTAGACCTGCTGCCTTCTCAGCAGTCACTCAGTCACTGAAACTTGTGACTTTGTATACATTATTTTGTACACATTACTTTGTGACTATGTATACAAAAATGTTCTCCTGCTCCCTTTCACCTGGCAATTAATGAACTCTTGCATCTCCACTCTTGAAGGGCAACCTGTATTTCCAAGTCATAAATATACCACAATGATGGCATTCATAGGATTAATTAACTATAGCACAAACACTACCTAACAATTTGAATGATCCCACTGACTATTCAATTTACCTGTCTCAAGTTCTGTGTCCAGACTTCTAACATTACAGCCGTATTAGCCACTGTTTAAATACTATTTTGTTAATCTATCAGCCTTTTTCCTCATAAATGTGTAAATTTACAATTGAAATTTACAATTCATCCAGACGCAAAACCTGAAGTTCTCAAAAGATGAATTTGGTGGTGGTAAGAGCTCCAACTCAACAGCTTTTTCCAAGATATTTTCAGTCTTTAGAAGATTTTAATCCAGCATCCATTATTTAATTCTTTCTGATACGGTACCCACAATACTAAGGAATCATAAGCCCTATAGCTTGGGAAACCAATAAAACTTGTCTCTGTATTATTGTATCACAAAATAGAATGCAGCAGGATATATGCAGGAGAGATTTCACTTAGCTATTGTGTAAAGACATTCTTCACATCAGGGATGACTCAAACTGTTCTGTCCTTCAAGTTAAGTGGGTGACACTGCTGTCTTACCAGGTCACCCTCTACGCTGAGGTACACAAAAGAATGATGACTCACTCTCACCCTATGCCATCACATATAGAAATGTATAATACATGAAACAAACAGCTCTAAGGAAACAAAACTGCTTCTTTGGTCAACAACTGTTTTGTGGGGGGTGATGTTTAGTATTTATAAAAATGTAATGTGTTACTGCTGGAGGTACTGAAAACAGAGCAATGTAGGTGGCCTGAAACACACCTCCTTAACAACAGTTGAGGCCCCTCCTTGGGAGATCTAACTGAGAGCTGGTTCATCCCACTATGGGTAGACATTAAATAAAAACGTAACTAGAGCAACCCAATCAGCAGAGAAGATCCTGCCTACTGATCCAGTAGTGGCATGCACAATCCAACCCAATTTTTGCCTGAAATACAAGGCCGTTTATTCTTTTTTGTCTGTGTTTTTAATCAAACAGTTGTGCTGCATTGTAGGTTTTGAGAAACTGAAGTGTCTACTTACCTAGTTATAAAATTATACAGGGTTTAAGCCAACTAAACTACCAGAATTCTTATCTTGCTTTCTTTTTTTAGCTTTTCCTAGACTAAGAATTTTAATATCTGTCATATGTTAGATAAACACTAATGAATCTTATTTGCCTGTATACTTTGCTCATTATTCATATTAGCAAAGTAAATATGTCACATCTGGCAAAGATTGCATTCATTCAAATCAAACAGCAGCTGCTAAATATCAAAAACTAGATCTGAATTCTGAGATTTTATGGGAAATGTGCTCTGCTTTAATCTTAATCCCATCAAGGAACAGTTTTTTGAGTATTAGATGTGGATTAACTTTGGTAAGTATTTATAAGCAAAAAATGCTAGCTCATGAAAGTACTGTAAAACAGCCCCACTGTATTTCCTGTTATGTCCATTTTAAGGATTTAATTTAATATCAAAAAAGCTGTTCCACATTCAAAAATAACTTCAGTTTAAAGGTTTGGATGGATTAAGAAATGATTTAGAAAAAAATTAAATGCTTTTCCAAAGCACAAAAATTCTAGCATGTGATTTTCATTTAGAATGGAAATCAAAGCTCTGCAAAAGCCTATGTTTAAGTACATCCACATGTTTGTTACTTCTGTCTATAGGAAATCTATTGCTCCTCTATACTTACATTACTCTCCCTAATGTCAACACTCTGATCTGGGCTGCCACAGAAACTGGTTTAATTAAATGAGATTCTACATTTCAAAAATTGATCAGACCATTAAAACTACATTCTGTTAGTTCTTACTCTCAGAACTAGCCCCTGAGAGGGGACTATTCTGTTGCAGGTACCATAATGACTGTACTTTATTCAGGCCAACATACTCTGCTCAAAACTGCTCCTATTCAAACTTTGTGTTCCTACTATATGTCCTGAAACAAAAACATGTGATTGTAATGCTAAGCCCGTTTCTTTACACTTTGCTTATCCTAGAGAAGTGAAAACCAAGGGATTAGGTACACAGCAGGTGTCTGTTCTGCCAAAGAAACCCATAAAGCTACAGCTCTCTGCACTATCCCTTCTTCAAGAAAAACTTCAATGCCCAACACACTAATGACAGAGAGATCCCTAAAAATCCTTATACTTCTCTCCCTGGCCTATCGGATTTACAAGACCTGAAAGACTACAGAAACAGGTAGTGTCTGGAAAAGACAGCCAGGAAAAACAAGTTAAAAGAGAAATAATGCCTTTTTAGAAATCTATGGCAAGAAACACATTCCCCACTAATGTAATGACAGTAGGGAGCATCTCGAAGGATCTGAGTTTCAGTCCTACTTCTGCTGCTGACTTTCAGGCAACCATAGCAAACCATTTCATCTCGCTATTTTCCCTGCATTTAATATCCAGGGAGAATCAACACCAAGAGTCTAAAGGCAATGATGCAGTAAAACAAGGTTTGCACCAAATCAACAAGTTTGTACACGTGGATGTGGCTTCTGGATGACTGCAATGGTGGCACTAACACAACCCTGTCACAGTGGAGAGACACGTATGTTGTCTTCCATGGAACTGGGGATTTTTCAGCAAGGTCTTCAATGACAGTGCTCAGAAAGCAGCCACAGCTGCCCAAGGGTGCTGCACAAAGCCAGTTTAAATGTGCCACACCACATCCCAGGTAAATCACTGGCTGCTAGCAGTCAAAACTGAGCCTGAGGGTCAGTTCTAAGCAGAGTATCATGCAGAAGTTTATGTGGCTTATCACTGAATGTTCCAGGAAATTCAGACTGGTCAAAATGCACTCATGAGTACAGCAACTTAACTGTTGTATTAATTATTCACTAGGAATTAATGTCTTATCTCCAGTCATAAATGTGCCAGAACATGCAATACTAGAGTATCTGCTATGGTAAAAGATTGAAACCACAACAGTACCTTGCAGAAATCACACATTCACTACCTATTTCTTTCATATGGACAGCAATCTGTTTCTTATGTCAAAACTTTATTAAAATTATTAACTGAAACCACTCAAAATTGCACTAAAAATGCTTTTAACACATTGCAATCACACTTGTGCCTCATACACACTTTTTATCTTCTTTTAGAAGACAAAAAAGTACAAAAATATATCTGCAGCATTCCTAAGCACCATGAAGGAAATAACAGCATCAGCTTAATCATCAGTCAGACATATCCTCTTTCAATAAAACTCTGTATCTGTTGATAACAGCACTGCTGGTGGTAGAGTCTGACATTAGTCCATCTATGGTCTTGGCTCAATGTCCAGACATTTGATCACCAAGCTGAAGTTCTGTAAAGGTGCTAAATAGGAAGTGGTGGGAACTTATTACAGCTTTTAAAAAACATCTATGGATACATCCCTAGTGACTAGGTATCTTGAATTAATACAAACAGCTTTTGAGAAAAAGACAAGCACACATGCACTCAGAATACATCTTCTTAAAGCTCAGCACTGATCGTGCTTTTTTTCCACAAGAATTTTCTATCCAATAATCAATACAAATCATGTATTTTCTAGGCATTTGCTAGTATTGCCTCTCATACTCACAAGATGAAAACTTACAAACAAAAAGCATACAAAAGTAAGTATTCATTAGTTCTTACAAAATGCCTCTGACAGTATCACCCCTTTCCAATAGGCAATGAATTTTTGCATTAAAAGGGTAGCTAGCTGATTTACTCAGTCACACACAGAAGAATAAGGTAAGAACAGCAATTGGATCTGAAAAAAACACAGTGATCAAAATAAAATTTATATAATAACTACAGTATCAAATGTTTGAGTTCAGAAGAAAACAAAAAGCAATCCCACTTGCAATTTCTATCAGTGCTGCTAATCATTTATATATTGTTCTAACACACCAGCCACTCTTGTTATGTCACTGTTACAAATCCTGCACTCAAATTCATAACATTCTGCTCACTTACAGAAATTTGACAGAAAAACAAATGAGAACAGAAAACTGAAGCTTTTCCACGCTTCTGAGTGCAACAATCATGAAATGAAATCCTGAATTCTAACTCTGAATCTCTTCTTATCAACAGACAACACTCCTTAGAAAATACTTACTCATATGATAATTATTATTTTTCTAGCATTATGGTTACATGAAATTTAACTTGCTGTTTCTGAATTCAGGAAACAAACAGTGAATGACTATTGTAAAAGCAAAATATTACTGAAAACTATCAACCTTCAAAGAGTATGAGGAAAAATTAATTGGCAGATGTTTTACATAGCATAATTAACAGTTCATTTCAATGCACTGTAACAGCATTAAGATAATTATGCTTAGAAACAGAAATGTAATAATGATAAATTACTAGTTTTTTCATATTACGGTCAATCTCCTACATTCCAAATAATCACTCTGTTTAGCAATAGGTGCATCTGTTCCATGCTGTCATCAGCTATACCAGTGGCACAAACTCATGGCTGGGTGAAACAACCTCTCAACCAAGATAAGGAGACCTCCTTGTTTCATGAGGAAACAGATTGATGGCTCTGTTCATAAGCAAAGCAGAAGGCAGAAACACCAGTCCTGTTTTCACCAGGGCACAGTTACTGGATAGAAGCTGAAGCTGCATCAGCAATTTGCATTTCTTATGTAAAACTGGAGAGCAGAGCTTAAATTGTGTGAGCCTATCAAATTACAAATCCTCTCATATGGAAGTTTAAGAATCTGTATTTTGTGATGGTGCATAGAAAAAATGAATTCATATGCTTTTTTAGATGGGTTGTAAGGAATAACTTTATTAAGGATTTCAGGCCACATATTAGGAAAAAACTACCTTAAAGGTGTTCTTTAATACCTCTATGAGGACTAACTACTGTATCCAAGTGCTACAATATTTATGCAAACCATTTCAAAGCAACAGTTACATGAAGGTAACCCCTGAAAAAAGAATGGTAAGTTAGGCTTGATATTTGTGATTTTATTTCAGGCTTTTTACTTTCAAGGGAGTTGGGTTTATTTTTTTCATTTCTTTTTTATTTTAATTTCAAAGGTGCATTTTCTTTCTATTTCTCTGCAAAGACATAACAACAACAACAAAAAACCCCCACAACCATTTTTCCTTTAAATGAAAAACAGACTTGCATTACACCTCTCTCATTTCTGTAGCTTCACTGCCTTCATCGTGCTCTTTTGTTGGTTTTTTTTGCTTTGCTTTCTACTATCAAGTCCTTGACACTTGGAGACTAAAACCTCTCTACTAACAGCACAAAGATCAGAGCAGGCACAGAAATAGAAATTGTGAGATTAGAAATCTCAAAGACCTGAAAAGTAGACAGAGGAGAAATAAATAGGTATTGAGGCAGAACCAAGGAGAATAAAGGAAAGCAATGAGAAATACTTTCAAAAATAATAATAAAGAATGTGTGACTGTATTATTAATGTGGAGCTCAGGAAAATTAGTTCTGTAAAATTGAAGTATCACACTTATCCAAAGCTAAGTAGGTTGGAACAAGGGACATAAGTGCAAAAGCCTTGTGCATTACAAATACCCACAGAAACCTTTCACATTTAGTCCCTTTTTTTTATTCACATACTGGAGTCAGTAAATATAAACAGACTTAGTGTTCCCACTATCAATCACTGTTGTTCTGAGCCTTTATAGCAATAACAAAAAATCCCAACACATAATGAATGAAAAACAGAAGACATTAGGCAAATTTTTTTGTATTGATCAGGTTTCTAGCTTCATTCTCTCAGTAACCATATCTTAGTCAGTCTTCATATGTTTTCCAATTCATGTCCATATTTTCAAGGCTTGCTAGGCCTTTCTAGCTGATTTTCAGAAATCCCTAGCTACCCAAAAACTCCCTGCCCCTCCTGCATAAACTCCTGATTAACAAGCAATTTTTAACCCATATCTAAAGAGAACAAATGTGAGATACCTATTTTATTTTGCTCTTTCCTTAGAAGAAGTTAGGGTGTTGGTTCCAAGAATGCTGAAGAAGGGTTTTCACCATGGAATTTGCTACAAAACATTAACTTTGCAACAGATGAGCAATTGATTTCTATAAACACCTTGTAGGCAATCTGCTTTATCTTAATGAGCTTTTGGGTTAGAATTTCAACTCCTAAAACCAGGATATTTTTATAAGGCTGCGCCCACAAGTTATTCTCATTGGTATTCAATTACAGATAGAAATACTATCCTGGGCTTTGATCTTTGATCTCCTCACATATCAGCAATACGTGGTAAGAAAGTATCAAGATAAAAACATACATCCTCTAATGAGATGCAGTGAAGAGATACTGCAAGGCACGTCTGAAAAAATGATACACCCACAGTTTTGCAGAGCCCTGAAGCGGATGACTTTCAGAGAGAAGGACACTAAAAGCCAGAAGGATAGAAGTCAATATTGCTAACATTTAACCTAAATTCCCATTTTTACAGTTACATTCCATTGGCCTAAAAAATTAATAGTATCAACCATCATACCCTTGGTTACCTCATTGAGTTTGCTCTAATGTATCTTTACCTAGTTCTGACCTTTTTATTCCAAATACCATCTTGCCGTTGATGGTAAGACATTCTGAATTATCTAGACAAGCTCTTTTAGTTATTCAGCAGCCTAACTCATTTCAAATCCCAACATGAATCCTCTCAATTTCTCCATGATCTACTTTATTATTTAATTTTTAAATAGGTACCTAACTGAATGAAGTTTCTTGAAGTATGTTTTTAATTAAGATCCAGTATATCTTTAAGATAATATATTATTGTTATATTCTCTAATTTCTGTGTTTGTATCTCAGATTTCTGTCATATAATCATGATTTAAACAATTAGCTCCAATACGTAACCCAAGCTAAATTCTACTCTTATAATTTAACTTTAGGCCTTTGGCTGTGTAAAAGAGATGTAATTTCAAATAGCACTTGAACATACGTAGTAAAAGAATTGCGTATAATTTTCAAACAGCATTTGAAATTACATTAAAAAATGTAATATTTTTTAATTTTCAGCATTTAAAATGAAAAGCTACAGAGAGCCATCTACAGTATATAAGATGAAAGAAGGATCTGTAAAACTTGGATGGAGAAGTGCCATATCAATTCAAAAACATTTGGGAGTCTTCCAGTATGGAAAAGACAAAGCTCTTACCGTTTCCTTTGGAATTTGTGACTGGCTTTGTTCTGCATTCTAAAGGAAGTAAAAAAAATAAATAAGAACACAACTACAAATGACATATACTATCTAACAGCAAGGGGATAAACAAAGAGCTCTAATTCTGATAAAAAAATTAAGGGTGTTCTTCACACCCCTGACTGAAATTTTGCTAAACAACCACTACATGAGAAATGAACAGAAATAATTCCAGGGTCCTTACGATACATGCACCTGACTCTACCTGGCTAGAAGGGTGGTGACTGTCTGGCCAAAGAAGAACCACAAGTTCTTGCACCATTTTCTGTCTGGTGGAATGTTCTCATTCAGGGAAGCTCCCTCCTGGCTTTTCCCTTCTACTTTGAAGTTTCCAGAGAATGACCTCAGCAGCCCAGATGAACTCTTCCAAATATTTTAAATGAGTACCTATTTTTTAAGAAATCCACTCTCATTTTAGCAGAGGATTCCCCTTTTGAGCCTGTCTGGATGAACTAGAACTGCAGCTCTGCATATCCCAGGACAAGAGGATGCATTCAGTTTCACCAGAGACAGGACCCTCCTGTACTTTGCATTCCTCACCTGTGTCTCGGGGTACATAAGGCAAACACACATCATTGGAAAATGCATCCCACAACCCATTCTGGAAACACACATAAGGAACTATGGCTCTTCCAAGCCCATACCCATCTATATTAAAACCCATCTGAGAACTCAGGAAACACCTTGGTGCTGGCTGGCTGATCTATAGCCAACCAGCTTTTTCTTTCCATTCTGCTGGGCCCTAATGAAATGCTAGGGTTTACTGGACACTTTTGCTTTAGGCTGGTTTTGCAGGAGAATCAAATGATAAGTTACAAAAATGTAGTGGCAAAGCAGTAACACAAACATCCAGTGAGCTTCAACCTGAAGGCAACCACCAGTAAGAAAAAAAATGAAGACAGCTACAAGGAAAATGTAAAGGTTCCACATGTACCAATGGGCATATTAATTCTTAAGGTACTGGAGACTAATGCTGCCAGCCAGTATCTGCTGGTAGTAGGAATATAGCTCAAAAGCCAAATAACCTAAATCAATCCTTCAGAGGATTCACACAGTCAGTAGCAGCTCTAAGCAAATGCTTCACAAGCTATGTGAGGCAACCACCGTACTCCAGGAGCTCTACTTAACCAGAGTAATCCTTGGCCCTTTTTTAAGATGGGGCAGGGAGGGAAGACTTTTAAGAGATAATGTGTCATTAGCTCACATCAGTGTGGACAACCCCTATTACCTATCTGGGATTAGGTAAATGTGGAAGGAGTAAAATGCCCAGTATTCTGGAGAAACATGGTCATTCTTCCAGATCTCACTCATTAGAAAAGCTGACTTCTGTCAACTTGATTTTATTCCCTGCTTTCACATTCTTCTCACTTTTATCATACTCTGCTGCACTGGATCATCACACACACACCTGACCTGATCCACACAAGCTTCAGAGATCCCATACCAACCTAAGCTGGCTCAGCTTAATGATCCCCTAAGTTTTAGCCACAATTACACATTTTCAATGTATTTCAATTGTATTCAATTACAATAAGCCCCTTACAGATAATAATAACAATGTTAAACTCCATAACTTTCCTGAAGTTTAATATCTTTTAACTAAAAAGAAACCCAAATATGTTTAATTTTTTTCAAAAGTCATTCAAGAAACCATAACCCAAAACATAAAATCTAAACACCTGTTATATTTGGATTACTATCTATTCAAATGCTGGCAAATACAAAATGGTTTTAATATTGAGTGTTCTCAGTAAGAAACAAGTCCTGCCCTTAATAAGGTGGAAAACATCAAACAACATGATTTTCTATATACAGTTTCTGAGACACATCTCATCCAGTTAATACTTTAAAGTACACAAATGTAGAAAATATGAGAGAAATAGGGGAAGGATGCAAAGACAAATTGCTCCTAACTGGCCAGAGAATGTCTGCATGTGAAAAAAATGAATGGACATGATTCAGGTCATTCACCTCCCTACTTCAATATTAAGTTACTTTCTTTTTTTCTTGGCTTTTTTGGTTGGTTGGGGTTTTTATTTGTTTTGTTTTGTTTTTTTCAAAAAGCCAGTAAAAGTCATTGGTGAGAAGAGATGGTTGAAAAGACTTGCTTTATTTTTTTTAAGGATTATTTCTTCCCAGGGAAGAAAGAACAGCCTTTATGATGACTTTTAGTTCAACACCTTCCCCAGCAATTCTGCTCCTGCTCTTTGTCAGCAGTCAGCAGCGCAAACCTAAGAGTTCTTCATGTCAGAATGCAAACAAACAAATCCTTATGCAAAAGAGGATCATCACACACAGGTACTGTCAGATCCTCAAAATACCATTTGTTCAACTGGAGCTGCAGAAAAACACACCAGTTCAGATCTGATGGCATTGCACTGTGCAGAGCCCACCTGCTACCTGACACAGCCACAGCAAGGTCTGGCTTCCCTATGCTGGACTGCCAAAGTAGTTGAGAGAGGATTGCCTGAGCCACAGCAGGGAGGCTGCTTGAACTCCTTCAAATGGGCTGACTTGCTGTTATTTTAAAACTAGATAATGTATTGCTATTAAATCTCTGCATTACTTACACCATATATTTATTTACAGTTATTTAAACAAAATCTCATGTCAAATTATGCATTAAAACTTCCTCATTTTACCACAGAAATAATATACACAAAATTAAGACATTTTCTTACTTCTAAGTTTATTAGAAATCTCAAAAAGCATTTTCATTCACCTTTATGAAAGATAGCAGTGCCATGAAAATTATACCACAGGAACTTATAAACAGATTGCTTTCACTGTTACAGTGATAAGGTAGGCTGTAATAGGATTTCAAATTTTTATTTCTCTTCATTTTATGACAGCTTTCACTTCAGCACTTCAAGGCATGTTCCAAGAATTTTAAGGTAAAAGTTGGTTCATTTGAAACCTTCCCTGCCACTTTGACTTCCTAGGTTTAATGGTAGTTTTGAAAAGTAAAAGGCTAATGTATAATATCTTGAAGTGGCCAAGCAAAATTAATTTTCTTTCAATTCAGAATAACATAAATCCAATAGAAAAGTGAAGTTATTAATTCATCATACTTATATTTGTCTATCTTCTCACAATAATGCAGCCAAATAAGTTATTTTAGAGTTGTATATAGTTACAATAATACAAATAATAAATAACTTCAGCAGTTTGAGTACAGAAGAAAGTAAGACTGCTACATTCAGAGTCAACCCTTTCATAACAGAAGTTATCTTGAATAATTATCAAAAAAATATCAATATACATTATGCAAGTGGAGCAGGTACAGTATGAAACATCATTTTATTCCTATTTAATGTAAATTCCTTAGAAATATCTTCTGAATTGCCCTGCTAAATTAATAACTGCAGGGTTTCCATTCCACAGAGATTGCATTTATATTCAAAAAAGGCTACTACTTCTTATATTTTCCACTTTTTGATAGAAAGGTATTTACATATCCTATTTTGGCATAATATTATATGTTTGAGAACATATTAGTGAGCAGGTAGTGGGACAAATGGCAGGCTTTCAAACATAGATTTGTCCTTACGAGAGATATGAAATAATCTACTTGTCTGCATGCATCCAAATAAAGTCTATGCAATAGCTTCTCCTATAATAAACATTTTCACTCAAAATAAAGCTCTCACTTGTACATTATCAACAAACACTTAATTCCAATAGCTAGCAGATCTTGAAGAAAATAGAAAACATGCTTAAAAAATTATCTAAATAAAGGAAAATAGCTTTTATTCTTTTTCTTATATTCAGTGCTGGCCATGCATGTTTACTAACAGGAGACAAGATCAAATCATTTGCTCATACTCATCTAAATCTTTTAGCTGCTCTCTATTTTACGCACCAGTTCCCTTGGATGGAATGTTTCTTCCTGTCGAAAAATCAAAAGGGCAACGGTTCCTCCCATCTTGGTACTTCGCAGCAAGGACACAACTTCTTCTTGAGTTTTGCCTGTTAAATCAACTCCATTTACCTGTAAAAAAGGAAATGTTAGACATCAGCAAGGCTCCAAAACAGGGAAACCAACAGACACCTATAGCAAAAAGTCATGTGAATCATATGGGACACTATTAAAAAACTCTCACTGGAGCAATCTGCTTATTAGCTCACATTACAGATTTCATTTAATAGAACTAATTAAATGGTCATCCTTTACATACAAATAACAAGCTAGACATTTATACTTCCCTCCTTTTCAGCAGCAACGCTTTAGTCCCCTACACTCCAAAGCCAACTAATCCCATTTACCAATATTTCTCACAAGAACGTCTGCACAAGCATCCTTCAGCAAAATCAATGTATGATCCCAAACTGGTCCTGTTTCCATGTGTCTTGGTGCTATACATACCTTCCAAATATATTTAGCACAACGAATTGTGACAAAAGTAGAAATTAATTCTTTCCCCATATAACCTTGGGGTTACTACTCTTGCCTGTTCAGTGGTCCAATCCCTTGGCCTCCACATGCCACTGATCAGGACAGGGAGGTATGGAATATGTGCAGGATTTCCCACTGTATGAGCTAACTTCAGTTAGGGGGTAGCCAGGGAAAGATCGAATACTCTTAGGCTTGCCTGCTCAAAAACATTTTGGAAACGAAGGCAAATCAACTAACAGTGTTAAGCAAGGGAGCATGGTGCTCTGAAGTCAGCAAACCAGCTTCTTCCTTCTTCCCTCATAAGAGAGCACAGCTCACACAATCGAGATGCCCTAGCTGTCGTCTTAAATGTTTCTCAGTCCCCTTCTACTCAAGTCATCTGGGTTACCTTGAATTACAGCAATTATAGGGGGCTATCCTCCAGCAACAATTCAAGCTGACTTGGCCAATTTTGCAGTAAAGTGAAGTTAGAGCACTGAGAGGCAGTTACATACCCTGCTGTACCTCCGGTGTCATTTGGCTTAGGGACAGCAATGAAGAGCTGTGGGTGGTAACATCTTATATCACTCCAGCTAGATTTGCAGAAAGATCTCTGCAGTGCACCTAAGTGAAATTTAGTTCCCTTGAGGACATCCTTACTTCAGGAGGGAAGTGGCCTTGATTCTTTGTAGGACCCCCTCTTATGTCTCTTTCAGTTAATTCACTAAACGTTTTCAGGGTATTGCCTCCCATCCTTGGCAACATCTTCAGTAATTTCTGGTCTGTCACTCCATGCTGATTTAATTCTACTACCTAGGTAACAATCACTTTGCTTCATTATATTCCTAAACAGCAACACAAGACTATGACACTGTATTCACATAAGGACAGGTAAACTTATGTTTTTGTAGTATGTCTGGGTCCAGCTCTTCAAGCAGTTATGTACTTAAAATGCTCAGCAACTTGATCTCTTACCTAAAAAATAAAGCCAAAAAAAGGAAAAAGAGAGAAAAATTCTCCTATAACATAAAAAACTACGAGCCTCTGGAAGTGATCTAGTGTGTGGGCTCATGCCAAAACACAGACAAGGAACATGTAATATTTCCTCACCTCAATTAATCGGTCTCCAGCTTTTAATCTCCCATCTTGAATAGCTGCACCTCTCGGAAGGATGTTTTTCACATAAATTGGAGCAGAGCCACCAATTGGGACATCTCTTGAAGTAATGCTAAATCCCAAGCCTTCTGTACCTGCATAAAGAATGTACATTACTAGTTAAAATGCACATTTTATATTACATATTATTTTTACCAAGCAGAATGTATGTATACCTCACTGATACAATCCATGAAAATACATATAAGATGCAAGAATTACTTCATGACAAAAAAAAAGAAAACAAAAGATCTACAAGAAAGCTGTAGCTGACGCACTGAGTCTGGGCACAGGTGGCTCAGCAGGCACTCCTTGCAACTTGCTGTACTGATGACTTCCAAGTCATTGCCATATTTCCAACTTTCTATTTCAGATGAGCTGAGTGACAAGGAATCAGAACAAAGCATATCTGATATCCTATGACTGTCCTCCCCCTTGTCAATCTGGATCTCATCAATGATCTTTTCTTTCTCTTTTGCAGCTCTTTCAACAGTGACAGTCAGCCAATGCTGCTGGGAATGGGGCTCTATCAGCTCACTCATGGACACTGGCAGTGTGTCCCACTTGTGGACACTGGCAGGTGACAGTACTGGGGCACAGTGGTCACATTTCTCCTGTTCTGGGGACCTCAGGCTGTTTTCAGCCACCAGCTCCTCTGTCCCCAGGCTTCACCTCAGCACTCGCTGGGTTCCACACCACTGTCTATCATGCAGGCAGAGAGCAAACTCAGGCTGCCACTTCTGAGGTCCTGCTGTACATCCAGGTGACTGACTACACACAGCCAAAACAGACTGAAGCAAAACAAAGGCACTTAAAGTGACCTGGGGATATCCAGAGCAGAAATCTATTCAGTACAGCATATGAGACTTGTTAGTATTTCAGAGAAATTAAGTATACCATCAGTTCTGAGATTCACAGGCTGAGGACAAACACAAAGCTTTCCCTCTACACAGAAAGCTCATTTGTGATCCTCTCTTAAATACAACCTATCCAATGCTACCAACAACCCCCAAAACTCTACAAAAGCCTGCCACTCCCTCCCTCAACATTACATATCAAGTCTATTCAGGACACTTAATGCAGCATGAAAGTAGCTGGCCATCCAGTGGTGAGCACCCCAACACAGTGCTAGCACCTACAGCTTGCACTTTAAACTTCTCAGAGGTTGTCAGTGCACGTCTACAGTTCAAGTTGCCTTGCTAGGCATACACAGGCCCATCCTACATTAAACTGATCTACAATGTCAAACTGCAGTTAGGACTCAGTAATATCAGGTAGGTCCCTAAAAGCTACGCAGCACACACCTTTGTAAAATGTCATGGGGACAGAAACCAAACTTTTATGGAACAGTCACCGGCTACAAGCTCTGGGAAGCTTAAAAAACCGTGTGAAAGACAACAGAACCATTTCAGGTGTTAATGTATTTAAAAAGGAAAAAAACCAAAAACTGCAACAGCAGCCAGAGCGATGAGTGAGCCAAAGAGCTCTGCAGATCCCAAGGACAATGCAGAAGAAATGGGAAGAGGTGATGGAGCAGAGATTTCCCTGCAGCCCACAGAGAAGATGATGGAGAAGCAGCTGTCCCCCCGCAGTCCATGTAGGTCCATGGTGGAGCAGAGATCCACCTGCAGCCTGTGGAGGACTCCACACCAGAGCAGGGAGATGCCCAGAGGAGCCTGCTCCCTATGGGATGCCTGCACTGGAGAAGGCTCCTGGCAGGGACCTGCTGGCCCCATGGAGAGGAGCCCATTCTGGAGAAGGTTTGCTGGTGGGATCTGTGACCCTGTGGGGGACTGATGCTGGGGCAGCCCATTCCTGAAGGACTGACCCCACGGAAGGGACCCACACTGAAACAGCTCTTGGAGACTTGCAACCTGTGGGAAAGGTTCACCTTGGAGATGCCAGCAAAGGACTGTCTCCCATAGGAAGGAGCCCACTCTGGAGCAACACAAGATTGTGAGGAGTCCAAACTCTGAGGAGAAAGGAGTGGCAGAGACAACACGTAATGAATTGACTGCAGCTTCTATTCCCCATCCCTGTGCACTGCTGGGAGGAGGAGGTAGAGAATTCGTGAGTAAAATTGACTCTGGGAGGAAGGGGAACATTTTAAGATTTGGTTTATTTTTTACTACCCTACTCTGATTTGATTCGCAATAATTAAATTAATTTCCCCAAGTCAGGTTGGTTTCAGTAACTGGTGAGTGATCTCTCCCTGGTCTTATCTCAACCCACAAGGTTTTTGCTGTGTTTCGCCTCCCCTGTCCAGCTGAGGAGTGATAGAGCTGCTTGGTGGGCACCTCATGCCCATCCAAGGTCAACTCATCACAATGTTACATAATTCCTACAAATTAATTAATTTATGTTGCCTATGTTTAATAGATAAACCTACTATCCTGGAAAGCAGATTAATATTCACACAGGAAAAGAAAGCAGGAGTCAAATCTAAAAACCAGTACTCATACAGATTTCTGAAATCTGCACAATTGCATTTGATTAAAATTTAATACAATATATTTTATTATCAATACAAAAATCATGCTAAGAAGTAAACTGACACAGATGACAGGACTGGGTGTGACACTAGTTTTTAAAATCTTCTTCATCTTGAATATAACTAAGTGCTCCTGTATACACAGTAAGGGCATGTAGATCTTATTGTTCAGAAAATACAGATCAGTTCCTCTAGGCTAATTATTTTGGGACAACTTCCCTTCCTTCTGTAGCATTCAAGACAGTTGACATTTGAATTTGAAAGTCTTCATTCACTTTCAGGCAAATATAAAATTCATCTGCGCTGTTACACAGAGATAAAAAAAAATACTAGATCTCATAACATCCATATTTTACTTAGGAGACCTCCTAATTTTAATGATGCTTCAAACATTTATAGAGCTCTTTAATTCCCTGCAATATGTGAAGACGATCTGAATAAGGTTTTTTTAAGTCACATCTCAGCTTTTTATGGAATTTATCTTTTTCTTATTATAAGGATGAGCACTGACTACTTCTCTTTGAGCACAGGTTTTGTCTAATAAAATTTCTAAAGTAATATCAGAACGCAAGTGCACTCCCAGGACAATATTTCACTATTAATAAGCTTAATCCCTATTGCCTGATTACAGCATCATTACAGATGTCTGGTTCACACACAGCACTTCAAACCCCCATGGAAAAAACAGAAGTTGAAATGTTCACATTACAAATGCACACAGGATATAAATGCGGACTGTGGCATTTTCTGCTGTCAAATCTCCAGAAAGTCTTTACCAAAGCCTGCAGAACGTCACAAATCCACACTGAGCCCAGATATTAACAGAAGAAGATTCTAATTACTTGTTTCTGTGGAAAGAAGGGGCCTTGACTGGGCTGCGTTTTACTGTGCTGCTCTGTGCAGCTTTGCATGAAGCAGCTTTTGGGTGTAATTTTCCTTTTAGCGTTTCTCTGCTTCAGTTGGCTATTCACGCCCCATAGCTGCTCTTTGCTGGATGATACAGCTTCATAAACTCCTATGCTTATTATATATAAATTAGATGTTCACAACACTGGGAATAAATGGATACATCCAACCGAGGACAAAAATAAATATGACTTCTGTGACTGAATTGATTTTAATTTTTTTTCTTTTTTATACACATAACTGATTTCGTTCTCCCCACTCCATTCATTTCCATTCTCCTGTTGATAGAAATACATATGAGATCTTAATATCTTCCTGCTGCTAAAATGTTTTCAGTTCTTAGGGTGTAAAACTGCATTATAATAATGAGTGAACTGTGCAAGCATATTGTAGGCTCCTCTGATTTATGCTAGTAATACAGGAGAGACTGGACACACATATAGGCAGAACCACAATGAATAGAAAACAGAAGAAATTTCCATATTTTAGAAAATGCAGAAGTAATCCTACACAAAGCTAGGGGCTTTACTATGCAGTGTTTAGTTCTTTTTGAGCTATGTTCACCTTACTCTCTTCTAGATTTTAAAAAGGGTAAATTTTTGAAAGGGTAGAAAACATTTTCTTCCTTCTATAGCTGTCATCTCTGACAATGATCAAATTACACCAAGTGATAATAACATTTAAAAATTACCCACTAATTTGTGTAATTCAAATTCTTAGGCTTCTTTGATAAATCAGCAGCTCTCTCGACAAGTTAGAGTTCTCCTTTTTTTCTTGAATGTGATGCTGAACACGCCTTCTAAAGTCTCATTACCCTCAAGAGCTCAGCCAGCTCCGAAGTGAAGACAAAGTACTTTTAAATGAATAAAAAGGGCAGTTACAATGGGAAAAGATCTATTTTGTACAAGCAGAAAAGAGGCAGATTTGATGTGTCAGTTGCTGTTTAAGAAGAAAAAAATTCTTTCTTTAAGCTTTAAGGTAAAATAGCTAAAGGTAAAAATAGCTTTAAGGTAAGGGGGAGACGAAATCGATTCCTATAATTTAATTAAACATATTTTCAAAATGAACATCATAATTTTATTTGGAAGCAGTCTGATCATAAACTGACAGAATGTTACAAATTTTATTAAATTTTACTACAGGTGACTAGACTCTTATCTCCCAGAGAAGAACTGCTTAATTTATTTCTTGCTAGTGCTGGGATTACCTTCTTGATTGTGGAAAGAATGTGTCTGGCATAACATTTCTGTCTTTCTAAAGCTATCCTTTACAAAAAGTTATGCATTCCTCATTCAGCAGCAACTGCAGGTCTAAATTCTTAGTAGCAAAATGTGTTCCTGGGTAGAAATACAGACAGGATACGATACAAAAAGCCAGGATCACCTCTGCAGTGTTTTCATCCCTCTCAAAAGGACACTTTACTGGTTCAGAGACCAGTAAGAACTGAAGGATCTACACTGTCAAGGTCTAATGATACTTCTCTTACAGCTGTCTTACCTTTCAGCTCTGCAAGCAGTGCTTCAAGTAAATCATGCTCTTCCTTCAAGTCTAATTTAAGAAAATGCATATGCGTTCTCAGGAAGCTTAATACAGATCTATCTACATTTAAAAAACCACTACAAGCAAACAACAAGAAACACAGAAAATGTCACTTCTGAAACAATAGAAAACGTCTAAGAGCTGACAATTGGGCAATTTTTTTAGTGCTTATGCAAGAAAGGCAGAAAACATTTCAGAGCAACCTTAACAAGGAAAACTCATGTGAGTGAATAGTCCTCAGACAGAGTAAAGGATTGTTAGGAGAAAGTGTAGATCCTTCATGCGAGACAAAGAACAAGGTTGGTTGCAGATAGAAAAAGTGTGTGACACAAAAATTACAAAATAATGCACTTAATGAAATCACTTAATGAAAGTAGTAGATTATACTTGAATGGAGAATAAGGAAAGAGATAACATAATAAAACTAAGCAAAAGGGCCAAATGTTGTCTGACAATAATCAGAGCAGACACTGTCCTTCCATGCACTTCAACCTCCTGGTTTTTTCAGAGGAGATTCTGGAGATCCAAATACAGATGGATAACTGCTGAGCTAATTATCCTAGTGTTCCACATTGGAAACCAGGTTTTTTTTAAGGACTGAATCTCATGTAAGATTTGAACAGCAAGTATGTTCTTATTGTAAGAGGCATCACTAAACTAACCAAGACCATTTAACTGCTCCTAGTTTAAGTTCCATATATTCAGTATTAGAGCACATATAGTCAGACTTACTGTACATGCAAATGACTATGCAGAAGGCTGACTGCTCAGCTGTCTACAAAATTTCTGCAGCCACATGCACAATCAAGACTAATTGCATGCCCATTTTTATGTAGTTGAGTGATTTGGAACTAGTGAGGTTTTTTTCTCCAAGCAAAGCTCAGACCACTCAAGAAGACCTTTGATCAACCGAATAGAAATGTTCTTTTCCCCTTTTGCTGCAGCCTGCTAATAGTGATCACAAGTGGTTTTAAAAAATGAAAATATGAAACTTGATGCAGTTTATGCTTCTTCAGTGACTAATAATGCTCAAAATCATTTGCTTCACTTTTGAATCTCATTTCTCAAGGTCACTGAAGTAATTTAGGCATCTACATGCTTCATTTCAAGTGACAAACACTCTTTCTGCATCTGAACAGGAATTTTAAGCAAACATATCACTTCAAAAGAAATTTTAAACAAAAATTTAAAATGTCAGTTCAAAGTCTGGCTCAAGAAACCGTGTGGGGAAAACAGGAGAGTATAATGAAAAATGCATATAAATCTGTACACTTCAGATACATGATGCAGGATATCTTACAGACAAGTTCAGGGTTCTGTCTTGGACACTCTCCTATAGAAACCTGAGCAATGCAAGTAATTGTCCATAGACGTGCTCCACTCCAGAGCAAATACAATGACATTTCAAATTAGCATACTCCCAAACTATCCATGGCAACTTATTTGAGTCTCTAACGACTTCTTGCAGAAAGGAACTTGGGTGCTGCAGGGCTGAGTGTCACTGTGCCATGTCCCAGTCCCCTGGTGGGACTTGCAGAGTTTCAGACCAGCTCTGTATGCAAGATGTAGCATTATTAACCTCAGTGAAGCCAAACAGGAACACAAGAAACTCTGAAGAGCAAAGTGTCACAATCCTGCTCACATCTACAATTCAACCATTTTTCTCTCCTTCACTATGCAGAGGCACCTCCTTTGTTTCAGGACTCATCCTCTAGAACAGAGCTGTTATGTCCTGTTTGTGGTGGACTTGGTAACTGCTACAGCTTTCCTGACAGTTCTGTCACTCATTTATTTCCCTTTTGTTTTCTTGTTTTGCAAGAGGGAAGCCAAAAAGGAAGAGATAATCACAACTCCCAGGGTCGATGGCTAAGTCACCCTTAGTGGGGAAGTGGGGAGATGTGGACTGAACTCCTGATGCACTATATATTTCAGACAAAAAACTAGCAAAATATTTAGTGGAACTAGGACCAACTTAAGAAACATGAGCTCAGTGCTGACATTTTACTTCCAGAATTTTATATCTAATTTAGCTATACAAGCATGTAGTTATAGATAGAAATCATATGATGCAATGAGCATTATACTGAAGGGCAATCAAATAAGAGTAAGCTAATTTCCAGACCGAGCACTTCAGTCTTGTCTTAGTACAGCAGTATCAAAAGCAGTAGGTACGAAATCTGAGTGGCACAATATCCAATGGAAAAGCAGTCTTTTGAATGCTTTAGTGAGTATCAGGCCAAATGCTCTGAGAGTTACAAAGTGGTCAAAAACTGAGCCTTAAAGTCATTTGCTGTATAATTGGCTATTTATTATTTCTAAGTGTTGGACTAAATTCCTCTCAGTTGCATGGGCTCAAAAACTTGTAGACAAAGAAGGAACACTCTGGGAGTGTCCTGGTGCATATAAGGTCAAAGTTTGTCCTAACACTCCGGGTGTTCTATCAGTGGTCTTATTTTCTTTATTCATTAGCTGCAAAGAACTGTTTTTATTTATTTATACTTACTGTGTATCAGTTTACACCAAAATGTATATAAACCTAAGCTCACTGTCATGTCTTGCATTATCTTAATTTGTGTGAGCTATTAAGCTAGACTGCTATACAGCCTTAATGGCATTAGAATATCAGCAATAACCCCTACATCTATATGCTAAAAGTTCAGGCCTTGACCTTTAAGGCAAGATAAACAGATATCCATTTTCATTTAGAAAAGCCAACAAACATTCTGCTTTGACTAAAACACATGACTGACCTTCTCTTCTGACTTTATTAAATAGCTAAATCCTATGAAAGTTCAGGTTATTTTAAAATGCCAAATCAGCAATAAATATTAAGAAATCATAATTACAGAAGCACATACTACAGGGTTATTCTAGATTGTCATCCTATATCATAAAGCTTATGCAATATATAAAAATACAGCTGTAATAAAGAAGGTCTGTCTGTACTGAAAAAGTCAATTCTCATATACTACATCCATTATCAGAATGTACAGGTTAAATGAAAACTGAATTTCAAGATGACACCTTGCATGCCTTAATACACTCCACAATGATATTTTAAAGTAATGATGCTAACTGGTGAAACAACTACTGCCTGTCAACTACAAATAAGAACATTTGTTAAATATCTATAAGGCCGGTATTATTAAAACATCATTCCTTAGAAATAAGGACTAAATCAATCAACATCCCTGAACTGAACTGATAATTGCAACAAAATACTTGGGGCATCCTTAAGCATATTGTTGCTCCATATGTATGTTCTCAGAGTGATCAAATGTGAGTCAAAATAGGAGGCCATGTTCTTTCTGCAGTGAATATTAGCAAATGAAAGACAGCAATGATAAAACAGCTTCTTTCTTTATGCACATTTTTCTTTATTTTTGCCATGCATAAAACACAGTTTCTACCTTTATCTATAACCTGAGCTAGGTGCCATTCCACCATAAGCAGTATTTTCAAATAAGCTGACTGTTAGAAACAAACACCCCTTTAAACTTCTGAAATATATTCTAAATATATTTCGAAGTTCTTACTACTGTAAGTGCCATCAAACTCCTAAGATTTTGAAGTATCTTAGAGATCACTTTTCATCAATAGGTAGCATTTTTTACTCCAAACCCACCTAAGATATTAGAGCCAGCAAGAATAAATTACAATATAGCATTGGGAGGAGTATTTCTGACTCAGTATCCAGTGCAAGATGACCAAATATAACATCATATCACAGTCAAAAATCTGTAACACACCAAAATTATCTTCTTGCGTCTTATGAGGAGCTATAACACCATATTTGCTTCACACAAAAATACTGTGGTCCCAAATTATATATTTATTTGTTGGTGCTTTTTAAATAATATGAAATATTTATTTCCACATCTGGCTGAGACTTCTTTTGTGTACTGCCCAAGTAATATTTCTGAAGACTTCCACAGACACAAAAAAGCCAGGTAAAAATCACTGTAGTGACTGAGAGCATATTTATAAGCACACTGATTCCTTACTCAACTTGGAATAACAGCAAGTTTTTCCAAGTAGGCTGATCTGAGCTGATGGCCTAGAGAAATTCTTGAAGGAGCATCAACAACAGAAGCAAACTGTCAACTCAACCTTATGTCATCCAAGTTTGTAGAGCTTAAAATTCAGCAACCAGAAAGAAGCAATCTGGTGGTTCATGCGAAGTTCATAGAAAGGAAAGTATAATGATAATGTGACAAGTAGCCTGGTACCTGTGAAACTGTAAAATCTCTACCATTCAACACACTGTCTTCAATGTCTTTCAATAAAAAGACTGCTTAATAAATATTATTAACATTAAGCACATATAGTTTCTTAAGGGGAATGTACCCCAAGTTCAGAGAATACTGTCATATGGGTAAACTTTCTGCTGTGTAATGTAAACACTATTCTTGTTGCTGGAGACCAAATTACAGCTAATCTTAAATATGCTCATTTGAATACCATGAAGCTTACAGAATGTATAATCCTTTAAAAAAATCATTTCCCAGGAGCTAAGAATACTGGCATCTAAATGTCATTTTATTATACTTCAAACTATCTTAAAGGCATCTACACAGTAACTACAAAAAAATACCAAATTTTCTCACATCATAAAAATTTCATGGATGAATCAATCTACACATCTATATGTGCACATATAACACAGATGTTGAGATAAGCACACACTACTTCAAATAGTGTCTCTCACCCCCATTCAAATTATATTAGCAAAAGGGTTAAGACAGGAAGTATCACATTACATCTCAACCAAAGGTTTTAACATCACAGTGGAAAAAAATGAAAGCTTTAGCGGGAAATTAGAATGTCCAATTTACCAACTGCATCCAAAACACCCTTAAAATCTAAATGCAAAACTCAATTTGAAAAGTCATAACTCTGAAGTAGACAACATGGGCCATTTTAGCTTAGTTGTTATATTAAATAATTCACCACTCCCTGGGTCTTTGCTAACAGAATTTGAGGCATTTACTGCACTATTTTTATTAGCTGAAATAGCGTTAAAGCACTCCTCAAAATGGCCTTTTGCAAGCATGCTGCACATGCTGAACACAGGGTGGGTCTCCTGGGCCTGCTCTCAGGGACAACTCAGTGCCTTGGCTTCAAAAACCAACCCGTTGCATCCCCCGTGCTCCTGCCAGCCCTCCTGCCCAGGCCGGTGGCACACACACCCCCTACACGCACATCTCCTGCTGGATGAGGAGCACACTGATGCCTTACCTTTCCTTAGCTGTATACTGAGCCTCTTCCCTATCTTTTTGGTGTTATAGCCACTGTTGGCAGTGGAGGTGAGAACCTTCTGAGGTGATGGAACCAGGCCTGAGGGTGGTTTCCCTGATGAGTTCACACTATGAGGTAGCTGTGAGTAGGAGTCTGTCTGATCAGAGTGGTTCCCCGCTCTAGACATTCTTTGTAAGGTGTGAAGTCCAGAATTGTTAATACTTTTCCCATCAGCATACTGGGAGTCGGGGCTGAAGCGGCTGGAGTAGTACATGTTCTCACTCTGGGACAACTGTTCGTACTGCTCTTTATTCGCCGCAGGGACCACGTGGAACCAAATGAACGGCGTACGCATGGCTTGGCGAAACATATGCTGTGCTCTAGGTTTTAAAACGAACAGAAAATTAGCAAATTAGGACTGGCAGACCACGAGACATTATAAGCATAATTACTGATGTTAATTAAGCAACACGAGCTGACAGACACATTGCACTCAAGCATAAACCATAAAACTTGAAGCTGTTTGCCAGCCTATTCGGTCTGCTTTTCGCTAAGGTTTACTGCTTTAGGGCAACACTATGGTTAAACATGCTTAACAACTAATGTAGCAAATACTGGATTCAGAAAAGCAAACATTTGAACCACAGTCTTGAAATGCAGACAGTTCTACAGCAGAACTGCAGTGTCCTTTTGTTTTGAACCTTGATAATTGCAATAATTGTGATAACTGCTACCGCAGTGACAACAGAATTATTAGAAAGAAAATTACTAATTATAAAAAGACTATGTATTCCATAATTTTCTGATTATATGCAGCCTTGCAACCAGTCTGGCTTACACTTCCAGTTTTTTCAGCCAGTAGTCTATCAGAATACAACATTAAGAAAGAGGAAAAAAATGCTCAATGCTGTACAGACAGACACTGGGCTCAAGGTCACAATCCAAAGTATACAAAGTCAACAAAGTCTCTTCACAGACTTTACAAACTGTGAACCTTAGAACAAGCAGAGAAAAGCAGCTTTCAACCATATGGTACAGGGTTATGTTTCAATTCATTAGAATTAGGTTAGAGTCAGAAATTAAAACCACATTTAAAATATATATTAAGTATAAGACGATCATAAGAAATTATATTTGGCCCTCAACATGTTACAGATTTCAGAACAATATTATCATCCATGAATTCATTCATTACCTGCATACTTCTATTTTTGTCTTTTTCTTACCTGAGTGAGAACTACAATCTAATTTCCATATTACAAGTCTGATTTATTTCAAGATTCTACCAGGTACCGACAACCACTAAGAAAATATCTATCTCTCAAACTTCTCCAGAAAATTTTTGCATATACAACACCTTTAGTTCTCAGACAATCAAAAAACACATATTTTTAAAATGTAAAAAATAAAGTCCTCAAGTTGTCTGTTTATATCGAACATGGTGCCTTGCAGGTATAAGAGCAAAAGTCATACAGGAATTTCAGGAAAAACCCATTACCAATATAAGAAGAAAAAAAAATCTATAATGTACAAAAACAATCAAATGAGAATTACATATACTCCAATGACAATAAATATCCTGGTTTTTTTGGGTTTTTTTTTTTTAGTCTGGCCACTAATGTCCCTAAGTTATTAGAAAGACAAGCTTAGAGGTTGTTTACTTACCTTCCCCATTTTTTTCCATGGTGTAGTGTTAAAGATCAAATAATGCAATGTAGCATGTGGTAAGAACACTTACTGCTCAAATCTCCTGTTCCGCAGGTCTCCATCATTAATCCTGACAATACAATCATTCTCACGGAAAAGGTTTTCTTGTTCAGCTTTTCCACCCTTCTCCAATCGCTTCACCAGCAGCCCCAGGGTTCTGGAACATTAGGATTACAAATTATTACTATCTGAATAATTTGCAACATAGAAAATCCTATTGATTTAATATTTTTTCATGGTCACTACAGAAACTATATTATAAACCATCTTTATCTTGAAGCAGGACAGCACAGTTTTAAATAACTTCCAGAATTACCTGATTTATTATCCCTTTTCCATAAAACAAAAAGCCTAGGTGAACAAATATGTCAAAAGTCAGAATGAACAGGCTGTGGGATGACAGCACATCCATTCTTGAAAAAGGCCAAGATTTCTGTGTATTAAAAACTCCAAGAACCATTGTACATGTGAGAAAAGACATCTTTTCTACTAGTTAACTAAAGCTGAATAGGTTCCACTTAAAATTTGAATTTCTGAATTGTCAAGAATGCCACAGCCTTCACTACTTCATCTGTGAAAGTGGGGTCATCTCATGTAATAAGCAGCCTGTAACGAGGGGATGGATAGAGAATTCTATAATTTCATGTGAACCAAATGCTTCTATTTTTAAATCTTAACATTTTTTAATAAAATAAAAAAGAAATTAAAAATTTTAATGCTTTTTTTTAAATTCAAAATCTTAAATTAATTGACTGAAGACAATTTCCATTTGATAGTCTCTGTGCAATGACTCAGTCCCCTCTGTTTCATGCTTACAGTATCATCTTAAGGCCATTTTTAGAGAGAAAGGGTAAACAAATATTCAACCTGAAATTATGAACAAGCATCCTGAAGAATGGACTTCTGAGGTACTGGCAGGACAGTATGAAAAAGTCAGTGATGTTTCTATACCTGAACTCTCTACCCAAAGGAAAACTCAATCTTCAGGATTGCATTGACACTGCACTTGATTTCTTTTTGTTTAAAGAAGCTATACAGTGAAATCCCACAGGATGTATCAGTGGGTCAAACTCACATCATCCAAGTCAACAGCATTACGTTTTTCAGAATCCATTTCAAGGCACGGCATGAAAAATACTTGGTCCAAATCAGCAGGAATTGCAAGACCACACATGTCTTTTAAGCAAAAACCTTTCAGTGATCAAGCACTTCCATTCACACATAATACCTCAAAGTAAATGAGCAGTCAGTGGTGCATAAAAGGATTCCGCATGTGCTCAAAAGTTACCTACATACTTGAGCACTTCATCAAACGGGTCAGAAAAGCAAAATTAACTTATTTCTTCCACTTTAAATTACTCATTTACCAATTTACCGCCATCATAAATAAATACATTTTTTTTACAGAACAGTAATACATTTTCTCCTACAAGACAGATGAAGGAGTAGGAGAAATGATCCTAGTGGTATTTCCATTTTGGAACCACCTAGAGACTTTAAGATATAATGTTGAAAGGATCTAAACATGTAAACAGACTGTGAGAAGAAAAACAACATAAAGCATTCTGACAACACAAATCATCAAATGAGGCTTGAGTCAGACATTTGCATGACAAAAAAATCTACAAGTCCACAACAGTGGCACACTAACCTAATGACCATATTGTGCTTCATTTATTTTATTACAATTTTCTGATCATTTTTAGGTTCTGTAGTCACAGGAAGTAAAACAAAACAAAATCTAAAATATTGATTCAATCTCTTTTTTCTTTCTGTTCACTAAAAAAAGTGTTGAAGGCAATCTCAGATTTTTAAGACTGATATATGATTATAAAGCAATTACAGATGGTTTATAGTCGCATGAAGACCCAAACAGTTATATTAACAGCAAATGGAAAAATACTTGTATGGCTTCACTACATTATTTTTATCAGAATTATAGTTTTGACACATAGAAAACGTGTTAGAAAACAAGTTTGTGACTTCTTCACTTTTGAGTTGATGAATTTCTTTTTGAGAAGATTGTCTTTGAGCCACAAAGTGAAGTTACTAAAGAGCATAACTAAATGGGGAAGAGATAGGCAAAACAAATAAAGAATAGGGAATGCTACATTTAAGAGAAAACCAACAAAATACTTGAGCAGGAAAGGAAGGAGTTGTGTCTACTCTTCCTTTTCTTTCTCTTGATGCCTGACAGCTCTTTGATGCTGGTGTACTCCTCTGCAATGTCCAAAGACAATCCAGAATTTGGATGTGCATGCAATGCTTGCACAAGAGCATACACAGTAACAACATGTGTTTGGTTTATATGGTTAAATATAAAAAATAACAAAATATCAAAACAATATCTACATAAAGTACAGCAATCTAAGTTAGTGCAATGACAATACATGATACAAAATAATGTGGTTATTTCATCCCAATGTCTCCATGTACTTATGATTACAAAATAAATGCTCTCTCAATAGTTTTGACATAGCATTTTTCTTGAAATTTTCCTTTCTACTGTCTTACATTCTGAATCTATATCAAATTATTAATGCAAGATGCACCTTTATGCATGGTTTGACATTTCTCAAATTTATTCCACCTAGGCTCTAAAATCTGTAAAACAACTACTATTCCTAACTAATAGTAGAATAATGTAACAGATAAATAAACTACCAGTCAAAATTGTAAATAATCTCATTAAACAAAGGCTACAAGTTCTGCTAATGTAAGACTGCTCATCTCTAACACAGCATATGGTGCTCATGAGGATTTTGCTTTTTAACAAATGTTAGAGCTAGGTTAACCAAGGCATATAAAGCTAAAGTCACTGAGAGTAAATTCAAGGCTGGGTGAACAGACTGAGTTGAACCTGAAACCAGGCTCTTCACATTGTCTTTCAATTTATTTAATTTTTTATATAAACACATGGCAAAAACGATCCCTTGAAAGACAATTCCAGAAACAATTTCCCAAATGAAGGTTTGCATAGCAGAGAAAACTAGAACTACAGAAAATGTCTGTTCTTCAAAAATTAATGAAAGCCTACCAATTTCCTATAGTACTTCTTCAGTATATTATGGTTAGATGTAAGAATGCAACTCTAAAAAAAACCTTTATGGGAATTCATGTTTGTTGTTGCAAAAACTGGAGGTAAACAGAATAGACCTGATATTGCAAATATGCAGTAACCTAAAAACAAATTAGATTTTTTTCCCCTGCCATATGCCACCATCATTAATCCTGCAAAGTGAAGCTCTACTACAACTTCAATATTATGTTCCCTACATTAGGAAGATATAAATTTTGAAAGCATCTAAACTCATATGGTATGAAGTACCAAAGTCAGTATATACACTTTCTTAAAACACAACCATGTAGCATACAACTGTATTGGTATATTTGAATTTGCTTAATTTTGTCCAGTTAAAGTAAGTCAATGCAGTTTCTAATATCAATTTTTCCATGAAAAATCCTTTAAACTCCAGCTTTCTCAAGAATGAGATTAAGTATCACATAAACCTTCACAAAACACTCTGCAAGTCTAAAATCCTGTTGAAACAATAATTACAAATAAATTTGGTACCTGTGATGCTTTAGACTAACATTAGCTGAGACAGAAACAGAAGGGAAACTGCCAAAGCACAGAGCTCAACCTTTGTATTTGTTTTAAATACCTAACTGGGAATGTAAGCAGCTGAGATTATATTAGCATTTGCACCACTGTATTTCTGCAAGGTTCATTAATTATACTATTAAAATAAACTCAGCTACATGTGTTAACATTTCACTTCTCAGTATAAATTACAACCGATGATAAAACTAGAAATAAGCAGTGAATTTTTTATTGACATCTAAATTGCCTGACTTGGTTGGGGTAGTTTGTGAAATGCAAACTCTCCACGTGCCATCCAGATGTATGGAAATGATGATAATTTATCTTAATAAAAGCTGACAGTGTAAGTAAAAATAAAAACTGACATTGAGCATCTAGAATATGATTTGGCCATCATGGACCATTGTATGTACACATTGAAGTTATTTATCTATTTACCTGCAAGCTAACTGTAGTGTAATCAAATCAGACAGAACAGAAAATAGCCAATTTAAATGTTTATGTAAAGTCACTAACATGAAAAGGCAAAAAACTAGATTAAGGTACAAAAATAAGGATTGATTGAAAAGCTGATGTGCAGTGGTTTCATGCTATGAAAGATCTCTGAAAAGTTCTACAAGAACATAAACACAGTGTAAAATTCCTAGATTCAGAGGTCAGAGTAGGCAAATTTGCTTGTTTGTTCAGGTTAAATTATTGCAGCTACTCAATGCTAAATTGCACATATATTCCTTTACCCAATATTGCCATCACAGCACTGCTGTGGAGGCATTTAAATTTCAGGCCTGAAGTCCAGAACCAATTCCCAATCTTTGGTAACCACTCCTCAGCTTTTTAGCTTGAGTAATACTTCAAATTATGCTTATAAAACTTCTTAAAGGCTGAGATCAGACAGTTTGAATTCAGATACAAGAGTGAGGGAATGGTACATTCACTCCACAGAGAATTTCTTCCCCATACATATGTTCTTGAAAGCCATGGCTACCTTTGAGACTTAAAAGGCTGGAAATGCAGGAGAGGAATAAATGGAGAGGCAGACAGCACGGACCTCCTACTTGATCAAAGAGAGTATCAGACATCATTAGAGAAGCACATTGAAGGCAATATTATGGACTCTCACTATAGACAATGGCCATTAGATACTACTTTAGTTTTCTTTGTACCTTGAGTGCAAGACTAAAATTTTTACAGTGACACATGAGGTGAATTTATAAACTCTAGAAAATGAAGAATAGAAAAAGTATAAAAAAAGTTCAATTTTCTAGATTTCTTGTAAGGGTAACTGGGTTTGTGTATGCCTAAATGCCTACCTTCATTTGCGGTTTTTCTTTCTTTTTAACAAAAACTGTTGAATTTGTCTTTTAAACTGACAAAAATTCTCTTTTTTTTCCTTCTCTTTGAGACTTACTAATATATTAAGACATTTAGGATATATAACAAAAACGTTTCTAGCTGCAGGTTTTAGATGTAAATCATTTAGTTAATCATGGATTTTGTGGCAAACTTCAACAGGAAGAAAAGCTGGCAGAGGTGTGCATACCTGTCTGTATCAAAGTAACTTGTCTGATACTTATTGTTGGATGTTCATTGTGGGGTTTTCAGAAAAATATCCAAATCCTTTTCCATTCTGCTTTACTAAGTAGACTATGGGACTCTAACTTCCATATCATTATTCACAGAGATTTCTGATGTTATCTCATATATTCCTTGTGTCAATTCAATCTCTTTCCAAAGACAGACATGGCAGGATTTCAGAAGAGGAGTTAGGGTATGGAGCTTGAGAAGAGTTCAAAAGTAGAAGAGGCCATATAATGGTAAATTATGATATAATTACTGCTGAGCTTGCAGAGAACTTGGTGCATCCCCACTTAAACATCAACATAACATCCCACATCATCCAGGCTGCTCAAATGAGATTCTTAAGGGGCTATTTGCTCCTGTCTCTGAGAACTTAACAAGAAGAAAGGATTGGTAGTATGGCAATTTTGCACAAAGCTAGAATTTTCTTTCCTTCCATATTTTTCTCATTAATTTTCTCTTTTTCTACTCTTATCTGAACACTTTGCCACTTGCCTTCTCTCCCTCCTTCATTCTACTTTCATTTTCATGCCTCCTTTTCTGCCCAGCACTGCATCGATGCCATTGTAAAAATGTGCCAGCCGGTTTGCAAACAAAACTTTTATCCTTAAAAAATGCACAACCATAAGGTGATGAATATGTATACCCTCCTCCCTTCTGATAAGGTGAACAAAATCTCTTAACAAAATCATATGATCAAACAGGCCAATAAAAGACTGATATATTTCTAGAGGCAAAACCAGAAGGATAACAAGGAAACATATACATAGAATAACATTTCACCATGTCTTTAAAAATCAATAGCACTTTTCCAAGAGAAATTCAGGGTTTTTTCATTTAAAAAGCCTCAGTTTTACTGGGAACAGAAATAATTTGTAGCATCTATATAGATGAGGCAGAGACCTTTACAGATTTTATTCAAGATCAAAAGCCAATACTTAAAAGATTCTTATTCTAAACCCACAAAAGACTATAAAAAAGTCAAATATTTTCTCAATAGAAGTAATGAGCAGAGTTATGGTGCATAATTTTTAGAGTTTTGGAGTGTTTCCTTAGGGAGGGATTTTCTGGTGTGAATTTTCTGGTTGAAGAAGGCTCCTGCTTATTGTATAGAGAGAAAAAAAGGTGAATTGCACAATATGCTTTTACAGTTTTTCAAGTTATTGATTTAATAACCACTGCCTATTGAGTAACATTTTCAACAGCTAAAGAATGGAACTACAAGAAAAATAACTGAAAACACAGCATAATTGGAATTGAACACCAAGTTGGCTTTCCTGTAGTAAAACTTTATCATATAATTTTGCATGATATAGTTAAATTTCTTTTTTAAAAAATTACGTATTTTATTTCTGTGTTTATGGCTTTTTTCTTTAACATGGTCTCATTATGTATGAACAGTTTAAGCTTTGCCTTAGACTTGACAACCACATTAATAGGCTGGAAGCTAATTTTATTTGAGTTAAAATTCATATTCAAAATGTCAAAATATATATTTTAACATCAGTTTTATTAAACAACTACTTAGTAAGCAGTTGACATTCTTGTCTTTTCCTTGGCCTTCACACTGTCAAAATCCCAGATAACTGTATGAACATTTCAACCATTTCTAACTCTATCGGATTTACTTCTGAGTTATGTTTGAAGTACTGTTCACTCATGCCCTTTCCATCCCTACACTGAATTTACTGAATTTCAGATTATGAAGAGGAGAATTCCCCACTCCACAGAAAGCTGCTCTTAATACTTGTAGTCTCCAGACAAAGTAGCTTTAAAGTAAAAAAAAAAAATTACATTTTCTCATAATAATGTCAGTATGACTATGAAAGCATTGGGTTTTAAGTAACAACTGCAAATAAAGCTCTTATACTGCATTTTAAACCCCTTGAAGATATTTAGTATAGAAGGAAAAATACCTAAAATACCCTAGTACTTCTGAAAACAGCATATTAATATTTGAGATATATAACTCTATAGCAAGTTAGTTTTGTTATTTTGTTAGTTTTTAATTCTAAAACTGAAATTGCTACTGGGACAACAGACATAAGAACGTAACACCCCTTTTCATGTTCAAAGATTACTTTTAAGATATATACATTTGTTCTCCTTGTCATTAAAGAGTGAAAATACAGTGTGTACTTAGAATACGCAACACAAAAATAAAATTTGCATATATTGATGAAAAAGTATCATTTTTTCAAAGTACTTAAAAGTTTCAAATCTACCACTAATTAATACAAAAGTTTAGCTTTTCTTCCTGAGATTATCTTCATGACCCTAAACACGAAAATTCTACATTAGCAAAGTAAGAATTACAGATTGTTTATTAATACATTCATAATGTGTTAATAATAATAATGCATAAATAATGTATTGGTAATTATTATTTATTAATTAATAATTAATAGTCCACCTTGTATTTTTTTATGTTAACGACTTTCTTTACACCTTTTTTGTTGTTTTGAGGGGGTTTTGGGGGGGTTTTATTTGTTTTGGGTTTTTCTTTGTTTTTGTTTTTTGTAAACAATCAAACTTCAGGAGTTTGAGCCTGCAAAAGAGGTTCACTTTCCCCCAAAACAGAATGCTTCAGCTGGTTTTGCTACTTCATTTTAACCCCAACAGATGGGACAACATGAAGTTTTGAATGCGTGGCAATTGTTTCCTCCCCTATTCTTAACAAGCAGAAGCACAGAACGCTTCTGGTTTACACTCCTGCTGTTATTTGGGAACTTGTAGCTGTAAACAGTCAGCAAGGATATGTTGCACAAATATCCACCCGAATTAGGGCAGGGGTTTATAAATTTTAGGAGTCCAAAAGCAAATGTCTTTATCCTTCAATTTCCCCCGAGATTACAACTCCCAATTCTAACTCCTAAGCAGAGACTTTAAACTATAGAGTCCATTGCAAGCAGGGTCACTAAACTTGCATTTCTTCCTTTCTTAATCAGTGAGACTGCCTCTTGAAAAACAGACAATATTGTACAGAGGGCAAAGGCACACAATACCAAAATTAACATAACCGAGATAAAGCACAGCAAATTACAATGCAAATAAAATCCTACACGATACGTTACCTTCCGCCTCGGGCACTGAAAGGCACTACATGGATTCCCAAAGGCCCGCCGTCATTGGAGACTTCTACGAGCTTTACCATATCACTGTGAGACAATGACGAATGAGGGAATATGAACATGTACCGTGAAGGAACCAAAAAACCCCACACAAACATACACAGAAAAACAAAACCATTCCAGAAACCAAGCCATGGTGATGAAAGCATAGTTGAATACTACGTACCTGAAGATTAATCTGATGGCATGAAAGGAGATCAATCATCAAAAATAGTTCAATTAAGAGAACCGAGAGAAATCAAAGAATTCTTTTTTAAATTTAACTGAATACAAAAAAATAGGTCTCATCATCATCACTGCATGCATATTGCTTTATTTCTTTCTTACTCTGAAGTTAAACTGAACATTGAGCAGAAATACCTTAAATGCCACACACAATTTTTCCTCAGAAACCCAAAAGCTCATCATAGCACTAGCATTCTTTACTTTTTTATCTTACAGCCAATACTACATTTTAACATTAGCTTTCCCATAACTACCTCATAATCAAATGAGAATTATTAAATTTTTAATTGGCTAAATCCTTCCAGTTTTAAAACACATTAATCTGTTTTATTGTAATTCCGTGTATTTTTACTGGAAGATTCCTGCATCTCCTTATTAAGCAAAGTTTCCAAAGTAAGATTTAACTGTAGCATTCAAAACCAACCAGACGTCCCCTGAAGCAACCATGCATCTAGTTTTCAATTATAACTTTTGCTGTAGTGAGGAAAAAAGCAGAAGAAGAAAATACAGGTTCAGAAAGAGACATGTAAAAATTGTAGAAATAGATTTAGACCAAATCTATTAATGCATTTGAAACATGCCCACATCTGGAAAGGTGGAATATAGCCCATGAACCATAAAGAGCTATAAATACACAAATGAGAAAATAATACGCCAAGGCCAAACCTCTCAGTAAAACTGGAAGTGAGAGATCTGAACAGAAGCCACAATCTAAATTTGTGGCTTATGCCTCTCTCTGGTATTACATACTTTTTCCATATTTCCTGGCACTAGATATATATACACACAGATCATTGAAAAGCTTGTTCCTCATAAGAACACAAATAAAATTTAATCTTGAAATGGAGCAAAGAGTAAGACAAATGCCCTGTGATAGCAGTAAAAGATTTTCTACTTCCTTCAATAAGCTCTTGATCATATGGTGGCCCATCATGAAAGCTTGCAGTTCTTAATCTGCAATTTGAGAATAACCAGACCACATGGTTGGGAAGTCAACACAAATGCTGGGTTACAGTTTCTTTTACATTTCTCCTACCTTTAATCTTTCTAATATATTTTTAAGATGGCCTTTATATTTGATGTATGCCCCAATTGGTGTCTGAATTTTACCTTGATTTTTAAATAACATGAATGGAAGGTCTCTATCCTTATTGTCACTGTTAGCTCAAGAAAGCAGTGGAACAACCGGAGAGCTGAGACTTCAGCCAAAAACGTCTTATTCTTCAGACATGGACCAATGTTTTAAGACTGAGATCAATACAGCATTTCACAGTGTTCCATGTGCACTTTCTGTATAGGCTGACTTCATTTCCTTCTCACTGTATGTTAAGGCTAAGTTTTCATTGACTAGTGTGCAAAGCAGCTCACAGGGCTCAAGCAACTGCTCCAACCTCCAAAAGGAACTCCATAAGACAGTGTTTCCTATTGCTAGGCCTGTGATTCTCTGTGATCAACTTTTTACTGACTTAGCTATTAGCTTAGAAGAAAATTAAGGGCTAAGAAACACAACAAGTGACAATCTGTGTGATGCACCTGGAAAATAAAATTATTTTCCAACTAGCTTGTTCTAGTGCTAGAGTCCATAATTTTTCATTTGTTCAAATGCACATTTAACATCTCAGCGCTCATTTTTCTTACACTTTTTCTTTATTCAAAAAAAATCTACCCCAAATTCAAATGTTAAAATCTGTAAAGCAGAAAACAAGTGGAAATGATCGCTTCCTAAGAGAGATTCCTTCAATCTGGCTTCCTGATTTTCTCAGAAGTTTGGGCCAACTGCTTCAAACAAACATGCAAAGAAGTAAGAGATCAAAACAAAACATAAATGAAGCAGCATATGATGAGAAGTCAATAAGTTACTTAAAAGCAACACCAGGAAGCATTACATTTGACAGAAGTTCTGCAAATTCTATTTAGGAAACAGCATTTGGAATTTACAATGTAACAGATTTTGTAAGTGGAACCAAGTAAAATGCATTTTTCTACTGCCTAACAGATGTGACCATGATCTTTATCTAACATTAAAATCCTCTGTCCCTAATTCATAATTTAATTCAAAAATAACAGAAGCAGAAGATTTAATTTTATTTAAAATTTAACTTAATAAATTTAAAATATTTAATCTAAGGCTAGAAGGGATATTTTTTCATTAATTCCATAACAAGGTATGGATCAGTTGCTTTCAATGAAATGCAAAAGGTCAAGTTTGCTGTATCTTTTGATGACATAAAATATCATTGAGTGATTGTATTTTTAAATTAGGTGGAGCTAACAAAACACCAGTTTTCATCCATTCTTGAAGTACGAGGTTTTTGACCACAAACTTTTGACTCCAATATATCTTCCTAGAGACTGTGAACTAGTGACTGGAATTAAGATTTTCCCTTTTGAAATTCTTGCCTGTTGATCTGCTTGTACTAGCACTGACCCTATTCCTTCTGTCAAGTTTTCAACATTCCATCAAATAAGCATCTTTTTTGAGGCAGTAGCATCAGCTACTTATAAATGTCAAGTTTCCAATGCTCATCTTTAACATAAGCTTTTTAAAGTGTTTAAAATCTGTTTTAAAGAGGTCCGTTGTTTAAAACCAAAATGACACATGGCCTAAAAAAGATTGCCCCATTTTCTTAAGAGCAGTATCACTCATATTATTCTGAGTACTTCACTAGTCTGTGTTCAATCTTAAGACTTGTTAAAACAATATGTTCTGCCAGTAACTTACTCCAGGGAAAAATTGCTAGCATTCTCCAAACCAGTGTCTGCATGTCCAACAGGCTCAACTCTGCTGTTGTCCTCCTCTGTTCGATCTTCATCCTAGATATTAAAAAATATATAAGTTATTTAAACCTACATTTAACTTTATTAACTCATTTTAGTAATGATGTTTATCATTCTCAGATTTTTGGGGTTACCACATGTGCACTGGAAATGTTGTGCTTCCATAACTACAAAAATCTTTCCTCTTCTGTCTGAAACTGTTCTAAATTGATTTGTCACTTTATGCATTTTCGCAATGATATTTATAGTTTGGCCAATGTTATATCATAATTTTACCACAGTTATAAAACTTCTGTGCTACAGAAGCTATCTCAGTCAGCATTTTTTTACAAGGTTGACGACCAAAAGCACAAAATCAGCTGATGGTCAGCAGTGTTTGGTGAAACTCCTCCCAGGATCTCCCTGGGCAGGTTACTGGGAGCTTGACTGAACACACAAGGCAGATCACTGAGGCTCATTTGCAAAGACTTAAAACCAGTATAAGAAAATGCAGCTTCTGTAACTCCATGAAGTACCAAGAGCTTTTTAAACATTTTATCATGGCCTTTATTAATAGCTTGCCAGAGAAGGCTGCCAGCAAATAGCTACGTGAGGATCTAATGCTAACCAATTGATTTTTAGTTTCACTTTCCAAAAAGTACATAGAATTTTTGCCAAATATATAATTTCAATGTCAAAGTTGTGAATGCTGTACTTCCAAATGCAGACCAGGGTAATTCAAGGACTTCCAGTAAGAAGATCTAAACCCGTTCTTATACATATGTTAATTATTGGAAGCTTATACTTTTAAATACCCATGTAATCAAAAAGAAAATATTAGAGTGTGAACAGCAGGTTTCAGACTCTAGAGCTAGAGCCATCAGGTCAGTGAAATAATACATGATAGGTTATGAGTTTAGCACACAGAGACAACTTATATAAGTTTATAAGACAACTTATAGAAGTATTGAAAGGATGTTAAAGGCAGGCAGACACAGTTGGTAATGTCCAATTGAGACTTTCACAGGGAATCAGCAAAAGCAGGAGGCTGGATGCATCAGGCTTCCACGGGCTATGGATCTGCCTTGTGCCTCCTGGAAAGCAGCACGCTCTGTGAGCCTACTTGGAAGATGGATGATCCTGTGTCTCAAAAGGTGTTAATGTGCACCTCCTTGTCATCTCTCTCTCTGATAAGCACAAGGTAAATAATATATTTCAAAGGTTAACCAGCATCTTGAACCTGCCTAGAATTGTGTATCTACTTATATCAGTTAAAGTTCTATATGCACCACTGCATAAAGTTTAAAATTAAATAAATATTCAAATATCCATGCCAATTCTAAGGTCACATGCAAAAAAAGTTTATAAAGGAAAATCAGTACATTTGGAATTGTTTCATATTGAAAAGAGGCATTCCACATCTTGTTTCATACATCATCTTGCAAATCACTGTTGCCATGGGTTTCCTGGTTTGACGTTAGGGACACTTGGTTGTAGAAAACTATGTATTTTTATTGCACTGAAGCTATCAGTAGCCTGAAGAGAACGCTTCATCAGAGTTGCAGATGAAACCAAATTTTGAATATCACATGACAAAAGATTATCACAGATGAACATGACATTCTTAATATTAAGGTTTTTGGCAATGTGTGGTTTTTCCAGGCAAACATGCAAGTGCATATATATTTATTAATATATTTTTTAAATGTACATATATATATATATATATATATATATATACACACACACACGGAAGAAGAGATTGAAATAATATCCTATTTGTAGATGTCTCTGCCAAAAAATAAATGTCTGGCTTTATGCTGTGTCATTTTAGCAGACATCTATATATGTGCAATGTAAGCATCATTCATTTAGTAACACTTGGATCCTATACACCACATTTTAGTCCCAAAGTTTTTCTTTTGACTACTTTAAGTCTGCAAACAAAGCTTCTCTTGCCCCACTCAGTGTTTGCAGCAGTCCTTTGCACTTGCTCTTGACAGACCTGCCTTCAATGCCCTCCTAGGACACAGCTCCTGTGCAATGCTTGAGCTAAATCCTTATACAAACCCTTCATTCCACCCTTCCCAGCCCTGAGAGTATCTTTGCTCTCGTTTCCACCAGACCTAAGCCTCTCCACTTGTTGGACATTCTGTTTCCTTTCTTTCTGTCCCACCTGATGGTCCAGAGGTTTTTCCTGCCATGGAGAGGAGCATTCCTGTGCCTGACTTTGAGAGCAGCCAGTCAAAGAAAACAGCCAATTCATCTGCCTCCTGCCTCCATGCACCTTTCATTATTGGGGTATAACAAATCAGAAACTGCAGATCAAAAGCTACACAAAACAGATGCTATCTGGCACCATCACATCTACATTTTGTGCCTTTTGTTTCAAGAATCATAAACACGGCAAGTTTTGGAACCACACTGACTGTCAGTTATCCAAGCAATTAAGAAACAGCAGCTTCACACGCCTCTGTCTGGCTTTTCCTGGACAGCAGACAGATCAGAAACATGCATGTGCCAATAAATAGGTGCTTAGAGGAGGAATCATAATCCTAATGAAAGTACTACTGCCATGATCAACAGATGTATGATGTACCCTTTTAAAAATCTTTAATATGACAGTAATCAGACTCTCTTTTCTTCTAAAAATAACACAGATTTTGATTTATGTTGAAGTGAACAGAGAGAAAAATTGGACACCTGCAGAGGGATCTGAGTTAAAATTCTGATTTACTATGAAAAATAACTAACTAGCTGTGAAAATTTTTGCATCAAGCAATTATTTCTTTATTTGGAAAGCAGTTTTCTTCTGAAAGGCAAATTTGACCTGGATGAGGTAAACAAGGAAAAGGACATTTAACAGAGCAAGAAATGGAAGTGGTTTCTGTGAACCCACATACTGCAGATATTTCTCAGAAATAACTGATTTGAGCAAGCTCCCAAAAGTGTAAGGCTTTTTTTTCTCTATATAAAACCACTGATACCTGCTATATCGAAAGATACAGCTTTTAATGTACAGCTACACAGACAAAATGTGTTTTTTTCCAAAATTGAAGTAAGAGTAATTAAAAGATCCTTTCGTCTTTACAGCACAGAGGAAAATTTAAAGCATCTCTTCCAACGTACTTCTCCATATCTTGATGTGCTCAGTGTACAACTTCCCACTGTTTGAAAACTAAAAAGAAATCATTATTTTTCTAAGTTCTGTAATAAAATTAATGATGCAAAAACTGAAAAATTATCTTGACTGCTCAAAATGGACTATTAGAGCTAAAAGTTCTACCTATAAAAAGGTCCATTTCACAGTTCACCTGCACAGTGTTAATGAAATACATATCAAAAGTTGCAAACTGGGTTTTTATTTTTGAAGACAGCCTCTCTATCACCACTCAGGATTACAAAATCTGCAGAGTTAAGGAATGTCAGCAGTGTTCTTGCCAACAGAACCGTATCCAATATATAAGAACCCAAACAGTTCTTTGAATTACACTTTCTCAGAAAATTTCTGAATGAAATCTGCCTAGAGTAATTTCCTAAGCTCAAAACCAGCCATGCTTTCCCTGTCATACTGGAAATTTTAATGTCTATTACCAAAATATGAGCTCCTGCTTCCAATTAATGCACATTAATGCACAATTTCATCTTCAAAGAAGCACTTTCCCACTCATCTCTGCTGTTCGATACACTTCTCATGAACTCCCTAAAACAGAAGTAGAACTTCACATTCCCTTGTCTTTTGACAATTTTCTAAAGAAAACTCAATAGCAATCACAGAGTCTAAATATTAAATTTCTACATGTTTCATTTTTGCCTTTATTTCTAGGTGCCTGCTCTGAGAAAGTGAGACAGACCCAATAGGAAATGGGCTTGGAAGGCCTGTAATGGTTATGTAAATCTATCTTCTCTAAACACTTAACCCCATCGCTCAAAATCAACAGCAACACCTCCATTCTACCAATAACTGGGGGGGGAAAAAAAACATGGAAGTAAAGGTGCTTCACTTGGGTGGCTTGGTTGGGTTTTTTTTTGGTTCAGGGGTATATAACAACTAATTCATTATTGTCCATATTTTAGTGATAATGCCTGTATAAAAGAGTTTAAACTCTGCTTTCAAATTACTTTACCATTCCTTGGCATTCCTTGACTCTGCTCCACTGACCACCAGTACACCTATAATGTAAACAGCAACTGTTTTGTGCATTGAATCATTTCAGCTGGAAGAATCCTCTACGACCAGCAAGTCCAACCATTAACCCAGCACTGCCAGCCTGAAGGAGAGGTGCTTCAAGATTAAAGAACTGATTGTGGAAACAGATAGAGATACACTGAAATGCATCTGCACAAGGGCAGGACAGAAAGCTCTGTCTGGGCCTCCTTTATAGTTTTGTACATTTTCCCAACTCCTTAAGAAGCTGGCAAGATGAACCATAATGATTAGGAAAGCACTGATATGTCACTATTGCTGTAGTAATCATCTTTACAAAGTAACTTTTGTAAGTAATTTTTCTTTGGAATTAGGAATTGCTTTTATCACACTCATCCAAAGGAAATATGATGTCAATACTGTTTGCATATTTTAAAATGATGAAAGAACAACTTGCATGGACATAAAGCTGTTTACCTGCTGAGCTGGCAGTATGCAAGAAGCCAGACTTTTCTGGAAGTCTTGCTATGCCCAGACTTCAATGAAATTAAAAGCAAAGAGAGAGGGGGTTTTTTTGGCATTTCGAAGTTCCTCCTACTTCCTCCTTCAAGAATGTGACCGATTTCAACCTCAGATATTATTGAGCTGATGTAATGCTGATAAGTTGTGATAACATTATTTCTGTATCTTGTTTTAATACCATATATGAGTATGGTATTCAGTCAGCTCAGTTCCTCAGTAGAGGCTGTGTGGCCTGAGAACTGGCTGGAGACAGCACTGCCTCAAGTGAGCATCACAGTGAGATTCACTTCCCCAGGGAGCATCCGATACTGGGTTGTTTGTTTTCTACCTTTTTTTTTTACTTCAGCACAGTGAGTGCAAGTCCAGTAAATAACAAACTGAAAGGCTCCAACACCCAACAGGTGCTTTAGATTTTACTGCAGAAAAGGACAGATTATCAATAATGACAAGCTCCTGTCAATATTTTTTTTCCCTCAGCCAAGACACAAATAAAATAAAGCTTGTGCTATTAAAATATGCCCTTCCCTTCATATTTCCCATTTCAGTCTCTTGCACTTCTCTGTAATGATTATGGAAGAACAGACATACTCACTATTAGTCTCCTGGCAGCTGTGCTTCATAAATGTTTGTTTGGTTCTTGCAGCATAAAGTAGGTTCTCTCTCTCTGTATGATCACACTTGATGGGAAACAGCTCCTAAGGGACCTATTTTCCTGTGTCTTAACTAGCACAAATACACCAGCATCAGGCTTTTGTGCTAATGTTCTCACTTTTTGATTAACCGGCCAGATCTCCAGAGAATGGCAATTTTCAATCAAATCTGAAGAGCAGTTACAAAGACAACATGGGGAAAACCCAAAAAATATTGAATATGAAAAATACGCTATGTTCCCTCTTGAACATACATCTATATGCACAAATAATTAAGTTAGAGTTTTGTGTAATTCACAACAGCCCTGCACTTGGTGCACTGCTATTATCAGCAATCCAGGGACAGAGAAACCTTACATTAAATCATCATCCATTTAAACACAAAAAAAAAAAGCATGCAAGAAATTATTTAATCTTATGTGTATATATATACACATATATATATATGTAAGTTAATATTCTCTTTACATCTCAATAATCCCTATGTTACTCACTTCCTTCTGCAAGATGGTCACCCTGCAATTGGAAATGACAATATTCACATAGTTTTTATATGCCTCACTACTCTAAAATGAAATTTGCCTTGCTCAGTCAAATAGATATCATATAGACATAGAGGACTGCAGAATGGAAGGGATTTCTCAGGTCTCTGATGAATATCAAATTCATTCCCTGCTATCACAGGCAATCATCTCTTATTTCCCATTTATTAAACTGATCAAGCTGAGCCTTAAGCCCGGTTGGCTTCACGATAGCACTATTTCTGTTTTGAAGTGCCTTAAAAGGAAATGTTTTCACAGATTTAGAGAGAGATGAATTTGATTTCCTATTGTCCAAAAAGGAGAACACGAGAGAGCAGTGAATATAATTTGATACAACCTTCCTTTGGCCAACGTATGTGACAATTCATTAGATTTTGAATAACTAGCATTTTTTAATTCATAATGGCTTCTTAAAACATGTGTTAAAAACCTGGCAATGTGAATAACAGCTGGACAAGTCCTGTGGTACCCCAGTTATTTTACAGTGTGTATCAACCCAGAGCTTCCCCAAGACAGTGGTCTTTAGGGGCTCAACTACCTGTGATGCATCACTGAAATGTCACACATATATTCTGTAATGATTTGGTGGCACATACCTCTATCAAACAGCAAGTCAGGCTGGTGGCAGGAGCACAATCCTGCTTGTTCATGTAGCAGAGTTTCCATTAAAAAAGATTTTAACTAACTGCAGCACTATCTAGTAAATTTACAGTAGGCACTGCAGACAGCACCGAAAAAGTAAGAGAGCCTTTTAGGAGCTTCAGCAGGTTTAGAAGGTTTTTCCTGCTAGTGAATTTAACCCGAGACATTTTGCTGCTTCTGCTTCTTCACAGTAAAGAAAATCTTGGGTATGTCCTTACAGTGGTAGCTTATCAACAAACAGCAAGAAATGCATTGAAAGTCAAAAGGTTTTTTTGTTGTTGATTGAATGTGCTTCTTAATTCATGCATCTGAATAGTCTCTGCCTACCAGCAGAGAAAAGAATATTGAGGAAAAGGGAAAAAATTATTAACCAAAGATTGCAAACACACATGCCACTTGGCAACCCCATGCAAGGAAAAGAGCACCAAATGGGATCTGAAAGAAAATAGCCAATTAGTAATGTCTAAAGCACCACCAATTCCCAAACATTTTACAATGTGCATTGTAATTTTATTTCACAGACTGTATTTGCTGTTTGACTGAAAACTACAGGGTTTGTTTTCCCCAGACTGAGGTCATCCCAGTCTGGACTGCTTCAATGACTTCTCCTGGACCACTGACAGTCCAGAGTGGGAGGCAGAGGGAGGAAGGAGATGTGCTGCAAAGTGATAGCTACCAGAACAGATCCATACATCCAGGTTCCTCTACAGATGGCAAGTATCAAGTGGATAACAAAAATATGTAGCTGTTCCCACCAGATCATATTTAAGAGACATTTTAAAGAAGATTCAAGTATTACTGGAGCACAAAACTATTTTTGCACTCATTTTGCAACAGCTCTAAGTCCATATATAATATGCACCACTATAACACACTCATAAACACATTATAAAATAGTGCCCCGAGTTTCTGTTCACTGGCAAATGGGTAAAGTGTTGCCACACTGAACTTTCAAAAACACGTTGATGATATATTCATTATGTTAAAGAGAGACTTTAAATGAAGACAATATTGGGTCCTTTCTAATTTCCTACACTGACTTGCTATATGATAGTGGCAAAAACCACTTGAAAGTGCATTTCCTTATTAACATGATGGGCATAATATTACATGTTTGCAAAGGCAAATATAAGACTCTGGGATGTGACACTTTGAAAAGCAGAAATATTAAAATGTATCTCAAATGTCTCAGCAGCAGCTTAGGATACTAAGCCACAAAACGCTTCTTGCTCAAGGATACCAGATGTGTTTCATCTCTTCCTTTTCTTAGCACCTAGTAACACCTGCAGTGCATAACCTATTTTTTAAATATTTTATTAGATGCCAAGTATATGAAGAACTGTGAAACTCAAGGCATTTCATCACATAATGAATTTGTCAGACAGTTCACTTACACAGCAACCTGTAAATAAAACCAACCACAGCTAACAAGAATAGCCAGAAGAGATTTGGCAGGATCCAGACAAGGCTTCCCAGCACTTACAGTGCTGCCTGTTGGGGAACCCACTAAAATTAATCTTTAAAACCAAATGTAATGATAAAATCAGCCAAAAGATTTAATGCAACAATAAAGCACTAACCTCTCATTTGCTACATATTTGAAATATATAAAGCATGGATTGTCACACTTTGAATATTAAGCGAAGCATCCAAAGAGCTTTCTGAAGATCCGATCAATAACGAATTATAGACATGTCCATCGTATTACAAAGAAAAGTAACTCTCTCACAGACCCATGTACAACTATAACAAATTACTTCAAACTGATTGCTGCCTTAAAAATGGGTTCATTTTGTCTTTATTCCACTTTCTGTTTTTCCTCAGGATTCAAAACATATCTGTTTCACAGGTGTAAATCTGTTCTTTTTTTGTTTTAAATAAGGCTTATCTACAAAATATTTCCATGTTCAAATCTCTGAAATTTTATATTCTTCTCATACGATTCACAGACTGACATACAGACCACCAATATAAAACAAATATTAGGGTTCACATTAAACAGGAAGTCTTACTTAGATGTCAGAATCATGGGAAGTATCTTTAGAGGAAACAGTTATCAGTGTTACTTGAAACAAGGCTACAAGTATAGGTCAATGTATAATCTAATTCCCCTGCAAAGTTCAGCCCAAAGGCCAGGCCTGGTTATCATCTACCTTGCATAATGCAGGAATTACCTCAATTACAGAGACATCCCCACATGGTGAACCAACTTAAGTGTGGCATTTGGCATGTAACAAACACATTCTGGTTGATGTCTTCATATACCATTTATTTTCCCTTCCATCCTGGTAAGTGATACATAGACTGCTCCTAGAGACCACCCCTTGCTAACTCATGCAATACCTGCACACAGAGAGGAAACTGCCCCTGCTTTGGTAGAAGGTGCTTCACTTGAATTTTTTTCACAACAGGGGCGACTTTTACAAAATGAAGTCTAATCTTCTTTTAGAACTTGAGTTCCTCCTACTCCACAATGCCAGGTAATAGAGTTCTGGGATTTCAGGACCAGAAACATTCATTTGATATAGAGAAGTGGATGTTTATCAAAAACTCCACAATATATTCCTAACATGGATTGTTACTATGGCATCCAGGAAATAAATATATACATATATAGATAGATTTAAGCAGATATAGTTATAGATAGATATGCTTCTAAATAGATGTATGTATTTAGAAGGCCATGACAGCAAAGACATTATTTTGTTCTTAAGGTAGGAAAAAAAATGATTACATGGCAGTGCTACAACTACATTTTGTTTGTTTCTTTCTGTTGAGTAGTCTAAAGTAGGTCAAGTTAGGCACATCCATTAGTTCTCCTATAAATAGATCCACACTGAATTCACCTGCTTGTAACTAATGTAGAGCAACAGAATTTTAAATACTTTTCCCTTTAATCTGACAAGTTAGCTTATGCTGTATACAGACACCAGGAAAAAAAAAAAAAAATCATTAAGTCCTGCGTGATTTTTAAAGGCCAAAAAAAATTGACAATGGAAACATGAAATTGGGACACACTTTCCCTGCAGAAAACCAAGTGCACATGCCTCCACCTGTAAGTTTAGAGATCTAAAAGACTTCTGCAGAGATGTATTATAGATAAGTCACATAGTTTCCCCTTGATACTGAGACAAAGGAAAGGAGACAATTCTGTATTAATCACTTCACATTTTCCCTGTAACACTCCTGAATATATTATTATTCACCTCACCTTTTCAAAGACCGTGATTTTCATCCTTCTGAGGATTTTTTTTTAAAGATACAAAAAGCATTTCTTATTTAGCAACTTGAATTTGTCATTAGGCAATTTTCAAACAGGTCTCATAGCTCTTTTATCCTTATTCATTTCTTTTTTTTCTTTTTTAATCTGAAATGGTCCCTTGTTGCTTGATTTGCAGATCTGTATCAGCATGCAAGGATTTCACTAGCTTCAGCCAAGTACAGAACAGTTCGATCCCCTGGAGCACTGAACGTAAGAGTCAATTTAGAAGCAAGGTAAAAGTATAGCACTCTGCTCCTCGTCACACAAAACATCATTTTACTCACACAGGCATCTTAATAACAAAATTCAATTCTGGATCTTTTTCTCAGCATGGCTCACAACTGTTCAGAAATTACATCAGGAAGCTCACTGAAGACTTGGCTTTTTAAAAATTGGGTTAAAATATCTGTTTTCCAATAAGGCAAAAGTCTGCACATCGATGGGAGTTTAAACTTAGGACATATTCTCTGAGTTCTGTATTCCTTTAGGAAATGCAACTTACAAAGCTTTTGGTTTTGTGTTATTAACAATCCCCATTAATTTTGCCCAAAGAACCATAAAAGTCATAATAATCATGGAATAGTTTTGTTTGAGATGGTCCATTTAGTCCATTAAGTTAAAATCCCTGCCATGGGTTCAGGCTGCTCAGAGCCCCATCCAGCCTGCTCTTGAGCACTTCCAGGAATGGGGCATCCACTTCTCTGGATGTTCCAGTGCCCCACCACTATGACAGCAAAAAAAATCCTTCTAATATCTAAACTAGTATCTTTCATTTTTCAGCAATTCCCCCTTTTCCTATACTACATGTCTTTGTAGAAAGTCCCTCTCCAGCTTTAGTGAAAGCCCCTTTAAACACTAGGAAGTGCTATAAAGTTCCCCCAGAGCCTTCTCTTCTCCAGGCTGAGCAGCCCCAACTCTCTTGGCCTGCCTTCACAGCAGAGGTGGTCCAGCTCTCTGGTCATCTCCATGGCCTCCTCTGGACTTGCCCCATCAGATCTGTATCTCTCTTACGATGGGGGGCCCCAGAACTGATGCAGGGCTCCAGGTGGGCTCTGCTCCCCAGAGCAGAGCAGAGGGGCAGAATCAAGAGGTTTCCCTCTCACTGCTGCCCACGGTGCTTTGAATGCAGCTCAGGACATGTGTGGCCTTCTGGGCTGCAAATGTACATTTTCAGGTCATGTCCAGCTCCTCCTTAACCAACACCCCCAAGTCCTTCTCCTCAAAGCTGCTCTCAAATCACTCTTCACCCAGCCTGTATTTTGTGCTTGGGATTGCCCCAACCCAGGTTCAGGATCCTGCACTTGCCCTTTCTGAACTTCATGAGGTTGGCATGTGCCCACCTTTCAAGCCTGTCCAGTTCCCTTTGGATGGTATCCCTTCTCTCCAGAGAATAACCCACACCACACAGCTTGGTGTCATCAGCAAACTTAATGAGGTGGCCCTCAATTCCACTGGTATTTTAATATCTTATCGTCTTCCTTAAAGAAAAATCCATGGGTTTCCTCTCATTTAGACAGTGACTTATCTCCACTTCTCAAGATTTGCTAGGATTTGTTAACAGAGCTTTGGTTTATAACTTTTTTAATTTATACTCATACTGATTAAAAGTAAAAACACCTATACATTTGTTTCAAAAGGTCTTTTGTGTTACATATCAAGTAGATGGACAAACACACCTGAGCTAAAGGAGCCCTAATGTGCCTATAGCTTAACATTGTGTCTCACTGTTTCGTCCCTTCCCTCCCTAAAAGAACAAAGCCAGGCAAGCTTCTGGCCCCAAGTCCCAGAGAAGGAAGACCTGGAAGGGAACCCCAGCACTGTGGTGGTGATGCAGGACACCTGGCCTTGATGCAGAGGGACAAGGCACCCAAGCCTGCTCTCCTATGAAATTTTCAGTGATGAGATTTCATCATTTTGCAGTTTCATCTTTTACTTCTCTTTTGCTGAATTCACAGTTGCATTCCACTGTTTTTTCCACCTCATTCCACTGAGAAACTCCACTAAAATTGCTTCAGCTGAGTTTCCTTGTTACGCTGTAAAATTTTCTTTTTCAGTCTTTTGCACAACATGGATTTTACCTTAGGCACCAAAAAAATTCACCGTTTTAATAAGAGAAAATGCTATAGCATTTTTCATTGTCCTTTGCTCAATTTGTTTTGTTGAAATCAACATGAAAAACAATTTCAAACTTCCCAGTAAATGCTTCATTTACAAATGCTCCATTCCAAGTGCCTACAGGGTTACAATCTGGTTTATGACAATTTTATTCATTTTTTAATCAAAAGCATTAAATCAAATTTAAAATAAATACTACTCAGTTCTTTAGTAGTGCCCTCCAGCACAGTATGGAAAAAGAAGTTCATGGACAATAATGACTTTAGCTTCACTGCACTCACTGGAAGAAGATTAAAGGTTATTCTCCAAATTATATATTCGAGGAAACTGAGGAACCAAAGATTTCTTTCCCTATTTTTGAGATTCATATCCATGAAACAGATGCTTTCAGTTTTGAGTGATGTCTCTGAAACAGAGCCTTGCTTTATGAAAAAAATGTAAAATATTTACATGTACTCCTGAACTTAACCAAAAAAGCAGCACACCACAGGCCCCATCACCTCTTGGAGGATGCTGGCTGGAGAATGGCTGAGAAAAGCACCGACTCCCTCAGAGCACTTTGGTCCTGGGCCTGCACCAGCACACATGCATAGCTGCTATTCAAAACCCTTACACAACAGGTGATGAAACACAACTACAGCCAAACTTCATCATCACCACCTCACTAAGATATCCAGGGACCACCAAAGACAACCTCTTTGTCTAAAATGTACCAAGGAACAAAGTGTAGGATGTCACACAACTGCTACGACCACTGCTCCAGAGGCACTTTGTAAACTACCTGTTACAAAAAGGAGGGCATTTCAAGAAATAATTCATTTAATGCCATTTGTAGCAATAGAAGAGATCCCAGCTCCTCAATAAGATTAATTATTTTTAAACTTCTCAGAGATCTTATTTCCATTTGCTATTCTTTCCCTTCCTTTTCCACACCAAGTCAGAGCAGTTTGGACTGAATTCAGCATGGTGGTAGTGTATTTCCAAGCAATTGTATTTCCATCCTGCAGCCCATAATAACACCTCAGCCTGGCATTTCATTATCCTGCAAGGCCAGCACAAACCACAGATGTGGGCTGTTAAAAGCAGCAGTCTCCTCCTCTCCCAAAATGGTCATGTCTGGCACTGGATCCCTCTGTCCACCTTCTCCTTTCAGTTTATTCAAGCACTTGTATCATTATACAAAAGATCTAAATTAAAATTAATGTTTAATAGAAACAATTTTAATTGGTTACATTTCCCAGGCTGGTCCAGTTCAGTCTAATTAACAGCCTCATAAAAGCTTAGGGAGGCACAAGGGAGGAAGCAAAGCATGGCCAAGACTGCCTCTTTCAGCAGCAGAGATGACTAAAAATCTCTCTACTGCTGTGGCCTCAGACTGTTGTTTGAAAGGATACTGCTCATATGCAGTCCCAAAAACAGCTCAAGGCACTCATTTCAGCATTCAGTAACTTGCACTATGTCCATCTCTCTTTTAATATCATCCCTCTTTTATTACCTTCTTCAAAATCCTACCTATTTTCAACTAACCTAAATAATTGTGTCTTGCTCACTGAAGTTGCTATATCAGCAGCTCCCCCTCTTTCAAAACGAACAGGCTTTCCAGGAATAAATCCCTCCTGTCCTTGCACACTGCTGACCTATTTTATGTAATTTGTTTCTTTCCCTGCCAGTTTCTAATCTACAGCAGAACATCATTTGTCACCACATAAGCATTTACTAAACAACTTCATATGAATTACTAAAATTCTGCTGTCATCGTTAAAGGAGACCAAATTAAGACAGAGGCACAACTATTCTTTTAAATGCTATTCCTTGAATGTATTAAAAGTTGAGATGCATAAACAGAAAGGGGAAAAAAAACCCATCTTGTGGGTATGAATGTCTCTTCATTCATACCACCCCAAAAAAAGGTGAAAATGAAGAAGTCATAGACACATTAGAGAAGCATGTACCCAAATGCTTCTCATCTGAGTCATAGCACTTTATGCATAAAGTGTATGCATATGTCTACATGAACACTTTTTTTAAGGTAAACAGTAGAATTAAGGGGAGCAAAATTTAGTAAGGAGATAGAAAAATATTTGTTGATTAGGATTAAAAAAAGCATAGACACTGCTAAACCCCAAAAGCATAGATAATGTTAAACCCCACATTTAAACATTCTGATTTTGACACAAGGTTTTCTTAGTTATCACTTAATCAGTTACAAAGTAGCTGAAGCCATATTGAAGGTTTCAAAATGTACAGGAACTTGTCAATTTCCCATAAATCACATTTGAATCCCAGATGAGCCAATCAATTAAGCTAGTCCAGTCTAAACCCTCTGAAAAGGAATGTTTATTTGCTTTAACTCTTCACACTCATTTTCTGAACCTGGAAAACAAAATACTTTTAGGAAACCAGATGGAAGCAAGTCCTATGACCTTCGCATTCTGAAGCTGTTTTCTTCAAACTCTGAAAGGAAAGCTTGAAGAAACCTGAAGAACAAGCAAATACTGGGATTTCAGGAAGAAGTGACCTTAGAAATCAAGCTGCTCTGAGAGCTTCTTTCTCTACATCCCTGGGCAAGATCTTTGGCCACTTCCACTTTCCAGTGTCCCAGAACACACCAAGTTTCAGACAATCTAGCTGGGCTAGTCCAGCACCTTGCTATGGCCAGCTCTGGCTCTTGCAGAGGGCAGAGCAAGGACAATACTGACTTACCAGTACTGACTAGATGGGAAATAGAAAATTATCTGCTTTATCATTACAGGACTTGAGTGAATCAGAGACTGAACCTCTGAAACAAGGTAAAGGCCATGATATCTTCTATTCTATTAAAACTGATTTACTACAAAGGCAAAACCAATTTAGAAAAAAAAAAATAGAAAATTCTGTGACAAGGGCTCAAAGGCTCCTCACTGAAATTAATAAAGCTCATAGGGCTCTCATAAGATTATATGATTTGAAGAAGAAATACAGAGAAACAAAACAGATATGTTCAAAACCTATGAATTTTCATTTAACATAATTAGCAGGTTACTGACTGTTCTTTTTTGTGGTCTATCCTCATCTATTTACAGGCTCAGAATGACTCCTTAGTATTAATACTTAGAATCTTTTTGCAGCTTGATTAAACTAAAAACAAACAACAAAACATAAATATCTTGTACACGTGTGCTCTAAACGGTGGAAGAGTAAGTTAAAAACAAAGTGATGAAATCTGCGAGTGAAATACAACTTAGGTATAAAACAATCTTTCAAAACACAATTAGTTTTGTGAGACTTCACTATATTTCACTGGTGGACTGAAAAACCTGGTGACTGAAACACGAATAAATGGAAAATAATTCTGAGAAATGCAATCTAACCTAAGCTTCAAAGGAAAGAATCTTGGAAAAAGTAGCACCTCTCAAAAACAAAAACAAACCACGAAAAACCCAGAAAAAATAACCATACATTAAATAATTAGTCTGCAATAATACTGAGGTATATTTAATAGATCTCATTTTAACTGCAGCATGAAATAATTTTGCATCAAATTTAGCTCAAGAAGTAATTTCAAATAGCAATTCCCTTTAGTCTTTTGCCCTCTTGGGGTAGCATGGATGAATATTAATGTAATAAGTACTTCTTTATACTGTAGATGAATAAAACAAAAGAAAATGGGCAACACTATAAAATCAAATATTAATGAAGAAAATTAGTCAAAAAGCATAAGTAGCAGTGAAAACAACAGATTACTGGAAAGATTACATTACTCCTCTGTCTTATTAACCAGCTCCACAACAACACTGGTGAAAGCAGACACAGAGTGGGCCAATGATGCAATATATAGGCAGCCAACAGACAGTCCCATTATATGGAAAAGTACTGCATTTTATTCAATTTCAACTAATTCCTGGTCTGCCTGATCTACACATAGCACAGAGTTTGAAATGCCTGAAGTGGAGTAGACAACTGCATTTCCACTTGTAAATCTCTGGACATGACCAGAAAATACTTCTCTTTATGGTGGAAAAACCATGTAGGAAGAAAGCATTTAGAAACCCAGTAAATTTCTGGAGAGCAAAGTGTGCAACCTATGGATGTGGAGGGGAACAGAGATACCAATGCTCATCCACCATTAGCCTGGCTATACAAGAAGGACAGACAGAGAGGGGAGCTCTGCTGACTTGTAGCAAGGATGAAGGAACATCTCTCCAGCTTTATGAGACAAAAACTACATCTTCCCACTCACCACAGAGCACTATGAACATCAGACAGAGCGAGTCACAGATGCACACACAAGAACCATCCACCCAGTGGTGTATATGCTGCAGCAAACAGTTAAACATGGCAAAGTTGGAGGCTTTTTGTCTATGCAGTTCAGGTAATCTAAATAGTAGCTGAGTACTCGAGAGTTTCCTGTCAAAATGAGGTAGTAAAGAAGAACAAAGGATGTATTTATAAACCTGCTTGTCTCTATAAGAAAATCCTATAAGAAATACACAAATACTGAGCTGTTATATTCTGATACAGGTAAATAAGAAGGATTAAATGCTGGATGGGGAAGACGAAATCAGAACTTCCATGTGGTAAAAATCCATGTAGCTGGAAGAATGAAGGTAAAATGAGGCTAAATACCAGGAAGAAATCCTTAATGGAGTGATATATCAGATTTCGAAAGTCTCCCAAGGGAAGAAGCAGAATCCCCACTGCTCAACACATGTAAAAGCAGCATGGACAAAGAACTACAAGATAGGCTACAGGGAATAACTCAATACATAGCAAGAGGATGGCTCAGATGACCTAATAATATAACAGGATTTAAAATGAGTAGATAATTCTATTATCATTAACCACATTCAAAGTAGTACAAGCTAAAACACTGTTGCTATGGCAATCAATCCTTATGCATCGTTGCAGAAAATGACTGAGATACAAGGGATGGAAATGGATTGAACCAGCCTCTCCTATTCTCAATTAATTCAACATCCTAGTCAGCTGGGAAACTACCTAAGGCAAAAGTTTACATCGAGCTTCCCACAAGCCTTTTAAAATATACAGTAAAGTACAGCTGAGTGTCTGGCATTCAAACATAGGTTATCCTTAGATTTACACAGTTAGTTAAAATTCAAGGTAAGAGCATGGCTCCAGTTCAGAGGGGATACTGCTGAAAACAGATGGATTGCTCTCATCATTACATTTGGAATACTTAATACTACTTGAATTCTCTCAGCCCAAAGTAAACTGACACTATGGAAAGACCAATGCATGCATGATTTTGCTCTCATGGTATTACAGCTCCATCTCATGAGAATATGAGACAACTTGTTTTCCACATAAAAGGCAAGAAAAAAAGACAGCAGAGGTGACTGGCACTTTCTAACAGATCATAGTATGGAAAGCATCCTGATTCTTACTCTCACTTTATACTCACAACTGAAAACACACAAATTTTTAAGCCAAGCCACAGGATAACAAATAATCAGCAGTCTCTTGATTACATATTATCAACTCTAAATCAACTCCATGTTTTTTACAGAGTACTAAAAACTGCTCATCTCACAGTATACTGGGAAATGGATACTTGTTTTCTCCCTCAGCTTTTCTCTTTCCTTACAGTAACAGAATATTTGTCAGGAAATCGGGAATTCAAACTTGGCAGTAATAAAACACTTAGAGCTGGGGAAAATTTTGGAATTCAAATTTGGAAAAGTGTAATTTTAATCATTTCTGTTACCGCTCAAATACAGTTTGAATCTCTACTAGTAAATGCAGAAAATATCAATACGTATTTTAATTAAAAATAAGCACTAGCAGTCCTCTTCCTCTAAAAAAACAAACAAAAACAAAAAAAAAAAGAAAACAAAACCCACAATAATAACAAAAAAAAAAGTTTACAGCAAGACACAACTACAATTGAGTAGGAATGAAAGCTCAAACACCACTATGCCCTTCCAGTTTTGTAATATAGTATAGGGTGCTTACAGTGTTTCTAGGAAAAGCTAGAGGTGTATACAGAAAGAAGATATCTAATTCTGCTCCTTGAAAATTCACAGCAACACTTCCTTTCAAAAAACAGTTTCTCAAGTGAACAAAGTATTACTTTCTTTGGTCTTTTGATAATCTAGAGTATTGCTAATAATGCAAAGCAGCCCACACAAAGAGAGGGGGCACTATATAGATTATAGGAGCCACATATTCAAAAAGGAACATGTTTTTACCTGCTAGTGCTGGTATTTTAACATAATCCTTACTCACTGTTTTGTGCACCATTACACAAAATATACATTAGAAACCAAGCTGGGGAAAGATCAAAAGGGAAGCAAGCCCATATTCTGGTTTGAAAAATCAACTAAAGAGCAAGCAAGTACACCAGGAGGTAAATACAAACTCTGAAATACTCAGTTACAAATATTTGAAAGTAAATCTAGAAAAAGATCAGAGCAACAGTGGAGTTTTCAGTACTCATAAACACATACAGAAGCAAAACATTTAATAGATAAGTTATACAGTTACCCTTCTATATTAAAAAATTATTTGCACAATGTAATTTTTTTGTAAAGAAATTATCAGGGATAAGCAGAGAAAATGACTTAAGTACTATCAGAACATTCTTGAAATGCTAGAACATGCCTGAATTTGTGAGACATTTATTCAATTGATGAAGATACATCATTTTTATTGAAAACAGCCTGTAACATACTGCATGTATATTTTGTTTCTATTTTAATGTATTTCATTAGTATTTTTCTTGGAATTTAAACAAAAAACTTCCCGCTTGTGTGAGCTTCAAGTCATTAGTGTGAGAACTTCAGCCAATGTTTCATGAGAAAATTACTGAATTATGTCTGTTTATGATTATAACACAGATTTCTCAAGAAAATTATTCCCTCCTGGGCATTAAAAACTAAATGAGTATGAAAGACTAGAATGTGTTGAATGTGATCAAGCTAGCTTTTCCCGCCAAAATGCTGCGATTTAATCCAAAAGTAATTTTTTAAAACTTAAACAAAGTCTAATAAGTTATTTCACTTCCAAAAATGACGTGCATTTACTAGGAGACTCAATATAAAGAGATCATTAAAAAAATCAAAATATGAAGGCCAAGAATTTTATTATGCAACTGCTGTAAATAATTTCTTTCTTTAATATAAGTTCATGGATGACTCAAAAAGAGCATGTGTGAGAAAGAGAAAGCAATCCCAGTGCAACTGAGAAATTAAACTGAAAAATTAAAGTGAGGAGCCAAAAAACAGACACACAGATGGTAAAAACTGGCAAAAATTAAACGTAAAAATCATGCTCTTAAGTACCAACAGATGCAGTGACTTTAAAATATTACTCCTTGAGGATACACAAAGACAATAATCCCAGATTGTGATTCCTGGGCCAGTCTACTGCTGTGCTACAGCCCCAGAGTACACTGTACTGTATGAAGAAAAAAATTATGTGTAAGGGACGGTGATATCTGCTCTGCCAGTCTACTAACACAGAAAGGAAGCAAGTTAAACTATCTCACACTGTGAAATTAATGTCTTCAGGGCGGGGGGGAAAAATTAACTTTGTCACTGAGATTAGAGAGGTGACTTGCAGAATCCATTTACAGATTTATAGTAGTATAGAACTGAGCATGAACTGGTTATTTGAGCATTTCTGAAACATTCCTTCTTGAAATGATATTCAAGCTTCTTGCTCCAGATGCAAGGAGGACTGTGCTTCCCAGAGTCCATGTTGTTAAACACTGCCACACTCATAGCTTTGCTGACCCCCAATATTATTTAAGGTTTCCTAGATTTTAATCACCACAATTACATAAAAGCCATCCCAGTTAAGACTACTGGTATAAAAACAGGGAAAGAAAAGTAATCCAGGATTTGAAAATCCAGAAATTGATGTGCAGCACGCATATGCTTGAAGTTCAGCCTTTCCTGAAAGATCTTCTTAGAATCTAAACTTGAATAATTACTATTATTACTTTAAAAACACATGATGTAAGACTGATTTTCCAGATTTTTAAATGAATTCAGTTTAAGCTGGTCTGTGTGACTGAACAGACCCAGCATCTTATGCCATCACTGTCAATTCAGGCTAGCTGTAGACATAACTATAAAGTCCACTGCTTTTTGCAAGGCTAAGAAACAGAGTCAAATTTAAAAAAAAAAACACATTATATTTATTTACTGCCTCTTCCAGTATGTAGAAGTTTACACTGGGCACTTTCTTACCTAAAACATTTACTGATGCTATCAAGGTAAGCACAAGCTATAAGGAAAATAACTGGAAACTCAGAAACATGAATGCTTAAAAAAAAAAATTACATGAAAAAGCTTTGTTTAAAAGTTGTAGAAGTTATATACAGACACACATGTGAATGTACAGATGGTCATATATGTATATATGTGCATGTCATCAATGACAACACTTTAAAGTAGTGTTCCTAAAGATGAGCACTTAACAAATTGCTCTGTATTTCTAGTATACAAACAAGTATGGACCTGCACTTCATTTAACTCCAATGTTTATGTTGATGAGCAGTAACAAAGCTGAACTATAAAAATGAACAGGAAGATGTGCTGTGTTCTAACTGGCAAACAAGGATAGCATCACAAATCAAATGAATTTTATCTTTTGTAGAGTCTCCTGGCTGAGATGACCCAGTGAGGTACCACTTCTCAGCAGAACACCCAGCTAGAGCGAGCCCCAGCAGCTGCAGTGTGCTCTGCTGAAACAACCCCAGGGGCAGTTTCAGAGTGACTCCCACCACCCAAAACACTCTCAGCTGCGCTCAGCAGATGCAAGCACTGTTCTAGTTTCACCCAAGGTTTCTGAGGTTTGGCTTTGGGGGAAGACAAGTCAAAGCGTGCCTGACACCAACGTGCTCAAAAACCCCAGGGGCCAGCATGGGAGGGCACAATTCTTCAACTGTGCCTCCTTTTATTTTACATGCACAAAGTGTCTCAAACATGAGAAGCCATAAAATTAAACAATCATTAAGGAGCTGTTGCAATGGTGTAGGTGGATATGTGGTTTTACATTGATTCTAATGTATCAACTTTATTTTTCCTACATATTTCCCAGCCTACATCCCAGTATTTTCTGCTGTCCTCTGACATACCAGTATGGAGCTGAAGTACCTCCTACCCAATCTTCAGTTTTTCTGTAAGACTGACATCTGTTAATTTAGAGAAAAAAATTCTCAGAGTCCTTGAGCTACATTAATTTCACCTACCCATAATGCTATAATACACACTATCCTACTGAAATATAACACTGTGTCTTGTGCATGGAGAACAGTTCTAAAGACCTTCAAGTCACCAGAAAAATCCATCAGTTCTGATGAGAGGATGAGCTAAAAGAGCTTTCATAAAGAGAAAGCTATTTATAGTGGCAAAGTGTAACTACAAGGAAGAACTACTGATGGGCTTGCTTTATGAAGTCAGTGCTTTGTTGTAACAATTATTGCCTAGAAAACCAAGATAAATAAAAATGGCATGATGGAATACTCAATGCAACTTTCAATAATTTTAAACAGAGATGCTCACAGATATGGCCACTTTCTTTTAGGACATTTAATTTAGTCAGGGCTTTGGAAAAATGAGTGGAAATTATAAGCAATCATGAGTTCCTACACATTAGGAAACTGAAGATTTCTTAAGACAAATGAGGGTATCGCAAAAGTAAGAGGAAATTAAGCTTTGAAACAGTGACTGAACACTGGCTTCCTGCCTAGTATTTTGAAGAAATAGTAGGAGAACCAGAGGTTTTGGTCATACTGGGTACCTCACTCTTCCCTTGTGTTTATTCCATAGTCTGTAAAAAAGCCTGCAGTACACAAACCAAAGGGCAATTTTTTTCCCCTCCCATTTTAGAAATAATTTTATATGAATACTGCCCTGATTTTTAAACTGTGAAAACAAGCAGTATTTTCAATGGCAAATGAAAATAATAGCCAACTAATTTTTCTCAAATTCATAAATAGTCAACTCTTGGCTGGAAAAAGAAGCATAGAAAATTCCAATCCCAATGAAGTTGAAGTAACCCCATACAGATGGCATGAAAGTAATACCTTAAAATGGAATCTGGGCGACAATACTTATTCTTAAAATAGCATATTCAAGAGATCAAAATGAAAGGTAGTTTGTTTTTTTTTAAGTAAAATTTTTACAGCAGTTTATTACAGAAACTCTTTTTGTTCATCCAATTGATTGCTTCCTCATGGAAACACTAGTTGTGCTGTATTTGCTTTAATTCTGGGCATTCTGAATATGGAACCTCCCTCATCCAGAGTAATTGCATCAGTTACATATTGGTGTTCCTTCTTTGGCACAGAGATCCAGCAAAAAACCTCTCCAGTGCCACAAGGCAGCTGGCAGGTCTTCTGAAAAGATTTTTAATTCTTTATTAAATCAGATCAAATAAAAGTATTTACAAAAAAGAAAGGCATTTTTGTTTTTTCTGTTTTGTATGTGACATATGTAGAAGTAAATAACTTTTTCATACAGCCCTGTTTCCTAACTAGTTTAGTCCCTGCATGCCCCTTCCCTGGCACTAGATAGGAAGCTGACCATTACATATGCAACTCCAAGTAGTTTCAAGAACAATTTAGAATGGACTTATTTTCAAATCAGCCATTGAAGGAACTGGTGGGGCTGGTCTACTATCTTCATTTCTCACCCAGTTATATTGTGGAAATAAATTAAAATCTTATGATATCTCACATCAACTAGGTCACATTACGTAATTCCATTCACTCAGTTGCTGCAGTCTCTAAATCTTGCTGTGTCGCTTCATGAGAATCATGACATTTCTCAAAGTATCCTATAAATTACAGTAACCACTTAATCCAGCCAGAGTACTACATCCAATAATGAAATGCTCATACTTAAGCAATAAAATCAAGATTAAATTTAAAACCCAAAATAAAACAAAAACCCAGACAAATTACTTCCACATAACTCAATTATTAACTCTAAGTTACATGGTATCATTCCCATTTACAGCAAAGTGCAACCATGTCATTAAAATGACCTGTCCACACATGATTTTAAAGAGGAAGCACCTTTCCTATTTCCATCAATGGGAGATAAATTATCACTTCCACAACAGAAAGGAAGTGGCCCTTTTCTGAAAGCTCCTTCCTCACAATTAGTGAAAGAAAAATTAATTGAAAGAAAAAAATGAAAATCATCCTGCTATTATTCAATAAATTAAGATATGTTTCCCGTTCATACAAAATCTGTCTTTTTCCCTTACCCAAAATAACCTGTCGTTATTTTTGTTCTGCTTGAAGTTACATGACTTGCAGCTCTCAGCAGTGATTTACCTGAACTTTTTTACCTCCCCTAAAAACTATAATGAGAAGCCAAGAGCTCTCACATCTATGTTCCAGCCCAGAAAAAATTATTTTAGTGTAGGAAGTGTTTTTACTTTATGTAGGAAGGACTAAAACTTCCACTACAAATGAATAATATAAATAATACTTTAAAATAAGTAATATAAGCCATTTAGAAGAAAATTTGTATCAGGAAGAAAATTAGAGTATTAAAAAAAAAAACCAAAGAAAAAGGCACCTGCTTTTCCATTTAAGGTCAAGAAAATTCTACAGTGTGAAACAGGTCAACTAAAAATTAAACTAATGTGTAGCATAATCTAAGACCAGCCTGGCTTCTAATGCAGGTTTATAAAACCTTGATTTGACAACAAAACCAAGTACATTATCAGTCTTAGATTTTCTTATAATTTGAAAATAACAAGAAGATAATTTTTTACTTTGAGGGTGACAGAGCACTGGAAAAGGCTGCCCAGAGGTTTTGTGGAGTCTCTTTCTCCAGAGGAATTCAATACCTGCCTGGATATGATCATGTGCAGCCTGCTCTAGGTGAACCTGCTTTAGCAGGTGGTTGGACTATGGGATCTGCAGAGGTCTCTTCCAAGCCAAATCACACTGTGATTCTTTGAAAAATTATCAGCAACAAAACCAACCAAAAAACAAAACACAAAAACCAAAAAAAACAAAAACACAACAAACCGCCCCCCCAGAAAAAAACAACAAGCTAAAACAAAAAGCACCACAAAATAAGAAAAATACAGCATCTGGGATAACCTTTTAATTTTGAATGGTGTCTTTCTGATAGAACACAGAAAAAAACAGCATTGAGACTGCACAGAATAAAACAGAAAAGGGATTTAAGGAATGAAGCTTAGAGATGACACCTCTTTCCTTCCAAGGAACTGGCTCCTGTCCCATTGCAATTTGTATTATAAACCATTAAGCAGGTACATAGGAAGAAGAGAAGAGAAAATAAGAATACAAAATGAAAGGGGAAAAAAGGTAAAATATCAGTATCATGTACTACTAGTACCACCTTCTGAAACAAAAATGCATAATTTCTCTTTAAGCTTTGAAGACACAAGTAATCACATATTTACACTTTGGTTAAAAGCTAGAATGCAGAACGAGCATAATGTGAATTTTAAATTAAGAATACTTTACCAAGAAGGGCAAGGGAGAATCCTCTATAGACACAATTAACAGAATTGCTTTAATACACTTAAAAGTTTTAACCTTTGTGGTCTTTGAAGTGAACAGTGGAACTGCATCCATTTCAGGTTTGCACTGAAGGGCTGTACTGCCCTGAAAAGTTTTACAGTGCCGTAAACTAATGAAATAAATTATCTTAATTTGGTTAGATCTATTTTCATTAACTCTATTACCCAGCGAGGGAATGAGGACAAATTTTAATTTTACTAATGTATTTCAGTTCTGCATTACTTTGGCACTCTGTAATTGCAGCTCCTGCTCAGTGCTGCTCCCTCAGCCATACCAGGGCCACTCTCCCCCCTCTTTCTAGGCAGGGAGGGCTGTGAAGGGGGAGAGCTGTGACCATCACCACCCCAAGCTGGGCTCAACGGGGCTGACTCCTGCCACATTCCCATTGGGACTACTGAAGACACAACACTGAAGCATCACCAAGCACATTATGAAAACAGAGAGCATTTTTGTTATAAACAAGTAGTGGGGATTCATTATATACACCTGGAGTAGAAAGTAAACATATGAGAAGACAAACCTTTTACACAGCATGAAGAAAGAAAACAAAGAAGGAAAAAAAACACCGGACGCATCCTTTTGACAAAATGCTTTTCCAGGGTCATTAATGGATTTTCAGATGTCATTGCTGCCATGGTCAGACAGAAGTCCAAAAAGAATCAGATAATATTGTTCCACAAAATATTTAGAAAACAGTCAAAAAACTAAGAGCAGTAATTAACTGAAAGCTTCCTACTGCATCTCTCTGCAATTTTAGAGAATATTATTTATACTGCTGGTATGGTACGTTCATTACCATAAATTACCATAACAACAGGATTATTTAAATAGCTTGGCCCAAAAGGGCAGAAAAATAGCAGTCTATGGTTACTAGCCAGTCAGAAAATGCCTTTCATGTGTGACAACACTTTCCAAGAAGTTTCTGCAAAACAGAGAGGGTCTCATAGCAGACAGCAGCAGAGACAAAGCTGTGACATCTCACTCCATTCAGCGCTTGTCAGGCTGCACCTGCAGAACTGTGTCGAGTTCTGGCTGCCATAGCCTGTGAAAGACAAGGATGCACTGGAAAAGATTCAGAGGGGGCCCATGAAGATGATTAAAGGGTTGGTGAGCATTCACTGTGAAGAGGGATTGAGGAAGTTAAGTCTTTTCTCCCTGGAGAAGGCTCAGGGGGACCTCATCACATTATGTGAGTACTTAAATGCTAGCTACAGAGAGGACAGAGGCTCTTCACAAAGAGAACACAGGAGGAGAAGACAAGGGGCTACAGGTTCAAGTTGCTTCAAGCAAGATTTCATCTTAATACAAGGAAGATTTGGTGGTGGTGTTTTTTTGGCTTGGTTTAGATTTGGTTTTTAGGAGATCTTGTTATAATCAGAACAATCCATCACCAGAAGTACCTCCCTAAGAACATGTTACAGTCCTCATCACTGGAGGTGGTCAAGACAGGACTGGACAGGGTACCAGGTAGTCTCACCTAGTCTCTCTTTCCCACAAAAGGCTGGATGAGATGACCAGGTGTATTCCAACATGGACTGTTGATTCTTTATATTTCAGTCCATCATCTGCCTGCTTATACTTAAACATCTTTGAGAGTGAGTGTTTGAGTGTGAGGATACACACACCTGAACATGTTGCATGTCTAGTTCTATAATAATTGCAAACCATGAGTATTTTTGTAAAACTGCCATTTCTGGCTTTTGTCTGGCTTTTCTTTTATTTTTTTATTTTTTTTTAATGTGGACACATATGGAGTTACATTCTGCCTCTGAATTTGTATCTACACTGCAGCTTATAACTGAAAGTAGACTGTAGCCCCCAACTGTCTCACCTATTTAATACACAGTATGAAATGACATATTATTTTTGAAAGGAGAACAAGATAGATGCCAGCATGAAACAGTGTTTATAAAAGCATCACCAATACAGCTGTCCCCAAGCAATAAAGTTGTTTATTCCAACCTCCTACCTCATATAAACTGAAATCCTCAGCACTGAAAAACAACTTCAAATCTGTTCATGACTCCAAGACAAATAAGAAGAGTCTTCTCTCTCCAAAATACACAATTAGGATCATGTCCAGAAATATCCATCTTCTATGAAAGTGCACAGACTTATAAATTCCACATTTATATTTTCTTATGACTAATACATTCTGTCTTGGTTGTATCTTGAAATTTGATTCTATCTCTGTACATACTGATGCATTCGGCATAAAAAGAAGTATTTCTCTTCAAGGGCTTCTTTGTTTCTGTGGTTATACACAAAAATTCAGAGAATATTCAACAAACATCTGTATTAACATACTCGTATCTAAGGTTTATGCAGGAAAACACAGATATTATTTTGAGTTTGGGAGACTATCTATGATGAGTTTGGGAAACTCATCTATGGGTGTAGGAATACAAAAAATTCAGAAAAAGATCAAGATAGGACTTAAAAACCAAATTTATTTTAAATATGGAAATCACAATTAGATTTAGAAATCTGGATCTGAATCAAGTCAGATCTAAACCTAGAACAGACCTATGATTCTGATTCTCACCACAGAAAAACATGGTCAAAATTTTAACCTTAAAAGCAAAAACGATAAAGAGATAAAGAGAACTTACATGCCCACCATAAGAGCTTGTTTCCCCTTCCCTGCCTCTTTTCAAGCATTCTGACAAGTAACAGAACCAACTCCAGCAATTCCCAAGTCAAGATGGGTTTGTGGGAGCTGGGTCCATCACCAGCTGCTGGAAGCAGCTCAGCACATCCAGCCTGGATGCATACTCCAGTGATAAACAACAGGAGTTTGGGTCGTTTTTGTAAGTGTTCACATTATAATCACTGAAATACAGGTTTGTAAGTGTTCACATTATAATCACTGAAATACAGGTTTCTCATTTTGGAGCTCACTATGCACACCAGTTTTTTCCTATCTAATAAAAGAAACGGGGGAGAACAGTGAAACAAATCTAGAGAATAATTACTTGTGGTAATTATCACAGATCAGTGATACCCCAATACCACAACAGTCTTATGGGAAGTCAAAAGCTATTAGAAATTGCATTAAAATTTTGACCATATTATATATACAAAATATTCCATGGGGTGATTTGACAAAGAAAAAAGGAGAAAAAAATAAGGAAAACATTATTACATGTGTATTTAGTAACAGCTCCAAGATGTCAGGATGCTCATCTGGCAGCCAGACAGGGCATTTGGCTGCCTCAAAACACTGTCCTTACTGAGTTATAATTGTCCCTGTTCATGCTGAGTGGAGGTTGAGAAGCCAGCACTTGATAGCTTACATTTCATCTGAGCATTTGAGCTCAGAAATAGTTCATATCTTGCCAATATAAAGAAATAAAGGGAGCAGTCAATACCTAATTACCTGTAGCAGCACCAGCTAAGAGAAAATATTATTTGGCCAAAACAAGCTTTTCACCATCTTCACAGTACAAAATCCAGAAGAAACAAACTGCAAAACTGTAGCAGGGTGTTGGCAGCCATATCAGAGGGAAGCCAGTGTGATCACAGGACCAAGAACCCATCTCAAGTAGTGGAAAAGCCTTTATTTGCAAGTGGATATGGGGAGACTTTGAACTCGTGCAGGGGCACTTTGAGGTCATCCAACCAACTCTTTGATTAACACAAACCTTATGTAAATCCTCCACCAGTGCACTGGTCACTTCTACCTGCCCCTGGTTAGAACTATGCCCAATTGCTGACTACTAAATCATGTGCCAAGCCAGAAACAACCTAACACATGACATTTGGTTACATTTACTCCTCCCATGATCAGCCTCAGTGTTCTTGCCTAGTTTCACAAACGCTGGACAACCTCATGGTTACACACACACATTGTCCTCTTTTCATGTGGGACCTCCACTGACAGCTCCCCAAAAAGCGAGCTCTCTGCATTATACCTAGAGCTCTGAACACATGCATTTTTCTATTTTAGTGATACATATCCTTTATAGGGAGTTTGATAAGCTTTAAAAACATCTTTGTATTTTATAATGTATATGCTGCCAGGGTTCTATGTTCATTGAAGTTGGTATGACAAGAGACAAATTATGAAGTCCATGGTCCTTGGAGAGAGGAAAGCAGTAGACTCTACCCTGACATTTTACAGCGGAATGGATAATCTAATTCTGCTACAGAATGGACTCCCCTAACTGAAGCCTAGCTATCCCTTTTTTCAAATCTTTAAGCTCAACTCCTATACAATAACTCCTATATTATAATTATAATAATTTTTACTCCAGTTTCAACCTCTACATGTGAGGAGTTTGAGGTAAGAGCCTCAACCCGAGCCTCCCCCATCTTCAGGCCATGAAACAGAATTCACAGACCCCTCCACTGCAGTGACAGTCACAATAAAAGATAAAACTTAGGGGGGAAAAAAAAAGTCAAAATACACCTGTCAGATAAGGAGAAGAACAGAAGAGGTACACTAGTGAAAACAAAATATATACATTAGCTATAACTCTATAAAACATTTAAAAATAAACAAAATAAATGAGCAGTATTGCTGCCTTCTTCCTTAAGGCATGAAACAGAAACAGGTTGTTTGGTGTTACATGAAAATTTGACAAATTCACATGAAATTAGTGGTTTAAATCACCAACCTGCCTCTGAAGCTTTGATTATATTTTTTTTCAACTGACAGTGCTGAAATGCATTAATTTATAGTATCCAAATGTTTGAAGAGAGCATATTCAATGATATCAAAAGCAGGCCTTATTTTGCTGAAAATACAAGCTGAAGGTAGGTACTCTGCAGCTGGAGATACAAGACCCATCTGCTGCTTCCACGTCTGATCCCGCTGCAACAGGAACCAGAGAAACTGTACCAGATTACTATGGACAGATGTCATGAACAAAAATAACTTAGGGAAGTGTTCTATGCAGCACAGCTCTGCTTAAGAAGACAGCAGTAGTAACCAGCTCCTCTTGCCATTTCAGAACGCATTTGAGTTGCTCCAGTCTCTGGCTTTTGCTGGACCAGAAAGCTACAGGCACTTTGGAATCAGACATGTTTTTCAGTAGTAACTATGGAATTTTTACTCCATCTCCTACCTTGTTTTCATGCACCAATAAATACACCAAATACATAAATGTATAAATACATATATAGAGAGAGGGAAAGAGAGAAAATTATAGTTAAGTAAACTATACTAAACTCATTGTACTTGCAAATCTGATCAACTTCTTCATACTTAAATGAGGCTGTTTTATGATTTCCTCTCCTGCTGTCCTCTTACCCATTCCCAACCAGCTGAGCAAGGAATATCCTGTTTCATTCAAGGTGTCTTGTTTGCTGTCAGTTCTGATATTTGGCTAATAAAACAAAAATGACCACCTGAGAGAAAGTTTCTGTGTACCTTAACTTAAGGAGTTGGTGAAAACTTTAACTCTTTCACGCATTCCCTTTCATGTCTCCCTGGTATGAAACAGCATGAGGCCAGATTTGATCAGGGCCCAAGCAGGTCTTGAGATGAACGGAGGGAAGAAAGAGTTCTCAAATAAAAGGGACATTACCACATATATGAATAAATTTCAGAGAAAATAAGATTTTTCAACTATTCTTTAAAGTATGGTTTCTGTGGGAAAAAGGAAGGTGTTGTGGAGGGCAAGGTGAAGAATAAAAACCAACTTTTTCTTTTTTAAAGATAGGTGAGAATCAAATTAAAGATTGCACTTTTTTTTTTCCTAGTAAATCTGTGAAAATCTGTAAAAAAGAATTAATTGAGTGAGAGAATAAAAAATACAATCATAGAATCACAGAATAGTTTGAGTTGGAATTGACCTTAAAGATCACCTATAGCTCCAGCCCCACTGCCATGGGCAGAGGCACCTTTCGCTAGACCAGGTTGCTCAGAGCCCCATCCAACCTGGACCTGATGGGATGGGGCATCCACAACTTATTAGAGCAATTAGTTTCAGTACCTCACTGTCCTCCTAGTGAAACATTTCTTCCTTATATCTAATCTAAGCCTATTCTCTGTCAGTTTAAAGCCATTCCCCTTTGTCCTATCACTATGTGCTCTTGTAAAAAGTTCCTTGAAAATCCTTATCTTTCTAAATGTATTCTGAAACTGATTTTGCATTTTTGGCTCCATAGTGGTGAAATGATTCTTTTGTAGAGAGTTTCATATAACTTATCTCATGGGCTTGAAAAAAACTCAGAAGTTACTGAGAAATACATGGATCATTTACCATCAACCACAGGTATCTGGAACTAACTGGGAACAATTGCTAGGCAGATACAGCTAACCAGCACATCCAACCAGAAGACCTTAAAGTACTCATAAACCAGACAATCTTTTCCATTTATTTGATATATCACTCTAATTTACTAGAGCCCAAGTAAAACTCAACAGATATGAGTAAAAGTAATTACTGCCAGAAATTTTAACGGGCTTCATACATTCCTCCATTTTTAGGTAATAAAGCCCAGACAGGTTTACAGAACTACTTCTCTAACACCTACTTGAACATATCTAATTCTATGCCCTTATTAATCTCTGCTCCCTGCTATAATGGTTTATAATGGTTTCCTAGAAACAATGTCTCTCATTTCATCTTCACCATGAGTTGTGATGCTACAGAATTACAGTTTGCTCTCTTGTGCTGTTTAAAGGAAATGAGGTCCACACAAAAGTAATTGTACTTCTTCAGCACATCAGACTTTCAAAACATAATTCCAGTGAATGTTCATTTAGGCTAGAAGGTGACAAAGATCACCCTGGAATTCTTTCTTGTGTTATATTCAAAAGAAAGAGATGAGGTCAGCTTTGAGAGAAGTAATTTGAGTTCAGACAGAAGAGCATTCATCCAACAGAAGGTTTCTGGAATCTGCAAGATAAACCCAATGTTTTCTACCATCTTCTCTAAAGAGCCATAAAGGCAGGTTAGATCAGGACTATTAATACCCCTGGTATCTGTAATGGGCTCAGCCCTAGAGATTTCTTGGCCCTGTTGCTGCCTTGCCCTTGGTGCCAGACACGCTGTCTGCAACTCTTCATGCACGTCCTGGCGGGGACTCCAGCCCTCCACAGCTTTGCTGAGCGCACAGGAATACAACTGGAAGTTGCTAAATTAATTAATTATGCCAGATTGCAACCTCACTGCTTGAGCTCCCCCTTCTCAGAAGTGACGGTTTCACCAGCGGGAAACGACATCCCACAGAGGATACTGAAGAAGGTATTAAAAACGCCAAAAGGTGTGGAAGAATATCTCTGTCTGCAGCTACTCCAGCCCCTACCAGGCCCTTCCTTTCTTCCCTACAGTGCATCCCACTCTCCCAACAGACTTTCTTCTCCAGTATGTATCCTGCTAAACAGGTTTCAATCTAATTAATTATCCTGCTGATATGAAACTGCAAAAGGATCCTGATCTTCCAGGTACATGCAGAATCATTTAACATATTCAAAGAATAAAGCCTCTCTCTCTCTCTCTCTAAAAAAACAAAACATCACTACAAACAAACAAAAACAAAAAGCAGAGAACTTGCTCTAAAGAAACATCATATTTACAATTTCAAACTGCAAACAGTTAACTCTGGTAACAAATATGTTTCCAGCCTACCACTAGTGGCAAATTATTTACCTAATTGGTGAACAAATTGAACTAGTTAAGCTGTTCAGAGACTAAAATCAACACAAAGCTTTAATATGAAACATCATATATTAAAATTTCATGTACCCGACATTTTACAAGATGATAACTATTAAGATTTCTAATCCAACTTCTTTTGCTGAGACAACAGTTTCATTAACTGCCTTAGTGCAAATCTAATGATGCATGGAAATACGCCTCAACATCAAACAAGCAGAACCAACACAGGAGCTGCCTTCAAATCTGGGCACTGACTTTCCCCTTCAACACAGGCTGATACAGAGACAGCAGCTCTCTTCAACCAACCTAACGCTCTATCATCTTGGAGGAAAACAGCAATGGAAAGAACACTGGCATTAAATGTGCAGAGGAAAGAATAAAAAGACTAAAGACAGAATTTTCCTCATAGAACATAGAACACAATTAATTTGCAGATAATTACAAGCCATAAAAGTAGTTAGTAACTCACATTTGGGAGAAGGTTTAGGGGGGTTTTTATGCTCTGTGATATTATTTAAACTCCTTTTAAACTAAAAATGGGCTTGAATAAAGAATGTTTGGAGTATGCTATGATTTGCCAATGCCAAACTTCAAATATCAGTAAGGGATTTGGGAGTAAAGGAGATAAATCCCAGGACACCAGCACAATGCTGGATTATAAACCTTCCCCTCCATTCACACAGCACAGTGTAACAAAGCCTGGGCTGTGTCAAATGGCAAATTTCATTTTAAGGCTCTTCTGTATAAAGCAAATTCTGGGTTCATGTCCTATTGCTGTAAAATAGAAAATTTGTACATTTTTGTCCAATGCAAAAATTCAGATTTTCATGGCACACAGCATAAAGATGAAAAATGCACTACCCTACATATGAGCTTGCTGCTGTATTTCCAATTTCCATATTAAAGATGCATTTTCTGTATACATCTGAAGACACTTCTTTGAAAATTTCAGGCATATACGAAGACATGAAGTGATTTCTAGGTAATTTGAATTTCAGACCTTTAAACCTCCATGAATACCACATTATCAATAAATTAAGAAATAAATAGATTAAAAACAACCACAAATTGGAACTGCTAAGCGTCTCCAAAAAGCCTAAGATAAAAAGCATTATAAATACACACTAAACAAATACTGTCTTAAGATTTATAATTAATATGTTTTATGGTGTTAAAAATAACAAGTATTTAAAAGTACAGTGCCAAAACTGACCCACATTTGTCTATCAGGTAGAATTATTATTGGATTTCAATGGCAGAGTGCTTATTTATCCAAATAATACTAATTAAAATACCCCTGTTGTATCAGTTGTGAAGAACAGCAGCACTCCACATACTATAGGAATGTGTTTATGAACCCAGAAATTAAATGATTTTCAGGTGTCCATTTCAGTCTCAATGCAGGGTTTTTTTTGATGCAGGAGGAATCCCATATAAATTTAGTCAGCATACTGCTGGTGCCTCTATCATGCTTGGGGAGCCTATGTCAGGTAAGAATACACTTCCTTGTAATAGCTTGGAGTAGCATAAAGATTAGACTGATAAAGTAATATATATATATATACATATATATTACCTGTTCTTGCCTCTCCAGCCACTTGTCCACCATGGGATGACTGGCACTTAACGATGAACGAGCATTGTCTCTCTGAAACTGGTTAGACCAGCTACTAGAATCTCGTGGTAGGCTTCTGTAGTTTTCATCTTTCTAGTTTAAAAGAAACAAAAAAGTGTCTTATAAAAAACAACCAGTCCTTGCACATTACCAATGCAGCTGGTTATTAAACGATTACAAAAGGAAGACTGGACCCAAGGACTGGACCCACGCACAGCGCGACTGCTCGGCCACTCAAGGGCAAGAGCTCCCATTCCTTAATGCCAGGGATGCCCAAAGAAAGCTTTGGTGGAGTTGTAGATCTTCCACCCACTCATGCTTCCCTTCCTCTTTTTCCAGCCTCAGACCCCTAGTGCACAGATTCTCAAGTACATACACAACAAGGCTTTCAGGGCATCATGCTCCTCAGTTCATTCTCACTGAGAGCAAATGTACCAAATGAGCCCATCCAGTGGCCACTATGTAATTTTCCCAAGTCTCTGTATGTAATCAATTTTACAATCAAAGCAGTCTAGCTGCTCCAGGTACTGTCCTTTAGAATTAATTTTAGAGTTCAAAACTTGAATTTAATATTTCACATACTAATGCTCTGCCTGGTTTGCCTGAAGGTATACAAACACAGTCACATTGTAGAACAGCAGCAGATGGAGGTTGTGCTGACAGAGATACACTGATCCTACTGAGACTGATAATTTTTCTCTTTCTTTTTAATTGATGAATTTGTCTGCACATCTTTCCTACAAGCTCTACAAATTCTTCAGCTTCTAAAGGTTATTAGTCCTTACCCAGTCTGATCACTAAAAACCAACGTAAGCATAGAGGCAGATTCTTAATGATGGGAGTTACCTTCAGCTTAAAATCAGTGATACTGATAGCTTACATAGCTTAGCTCCTTCCAGCTGAAATAATACATGGAGCTAAAATTCTACTTAGCTTTTCAAAAGAGAATTATAAATATACACTAATATATATAATTAGGCTTCCTTCAGAAGCAGAGTATTTTTTTCCAGTCATTGTTTGTCTATCTTCATGCCAAATCAGATAATTTAGAGAGAGTACCTATTTTTAAAACAGGATTGTAGTCCTACATATTTTGCAATATTACTGATTTTTGGAATCTCAAAACCCTCTAAAATAATAAACAAACACCAGTGCACATTTGCAGCTAAGTTATTATTTTCTGTATTAATAGCACAGAGCAGATTTTTGACCCCCTCTTAAATCAATACTTCATTTCCATCAGGAAAGGAATATTTCCTTTCCCTGTTTGCCATACTGGTATTTCTTTGTCCTGGAACAATATTAGTCCAATATTCTAGATACAGCATCAATTCCTTTATAGTTGTCCTTCACAACGTTATTTCTTGGAAATATATGAGAGGTTTTGCTTAGAAATTCAGGTGTTAGTGTAACTGTGAAATACAGCAGTTTTCCAAAGCTTCCTGTGCAAGACCAGTCTTTTCCCAGACATATTAAACTTAAGCTTTCTTAATTTATAATAACTTATTTTCTTGAAAGACATTGTAGTATAAAATAGTCTTCCATTTCAAGACATTAAAGCTTCAATTCATCCAGCAAAAGATAACCTTGTAAAAGTATTTTTGCACAGGTAACCAGCATAACGAATAACCATCATAAATTACTTTACTCTGCACAAATGAGCAAAAACTTTGTGTTTTTCAGCAACTAAAAACAAGCCAGTAATCCAGTGCTGGTTAACCACACAGCAAACTAGAAACTTGCTCAGTGCTTTGCTTAAAAAGGGGAAGTCAGCTTTGTACAGCAAATGCCATAAAAGCCAGGGAATGGTGTGTACAAATTGATTTTTTTTTCCTGTTGCTTCTCTTATTCAATTCTCCTCTTCAGGTGACAGGGGTGGCACAGTTCCTATAAGCCAAAAGAACAATTTCTCTTGTTCAAAGTGGTGGGCAGATATAACAACAAATTCAGAATCTGACAAAGAAATAATGAAAAATTATTTTATGCACAAAACCACCCATACAGTTGGTGCATGAGTTTTTGTCACCTAACAATAACCCAGTACCTGACAACCATCACCTAGTCTGAATGAAAAGAAATTTCTTCCTATGAAATATGTTTTCTGTATTTCTGTACTTTATAGATAATTCCATTTTTTATTGATTCCCACTTACAATGTTCAACAGAAACTTTTCAGAAAGATATTTTTATTTATAAAACACAAAGACCTCTCTCCACACAGCATCCATTGTGCCTGCACAGGAGTGTTTCGCAAGAGCAGAGGAGAAGGAAAGATGTTCATGTAGTGATGTGCTGTTCTTAAATCACTCAGTCACCAGGTCTCAGAATCAAAATGAACAGTCACTTCGCACAAAGTCTACACTGGAAATTTGTGCTGCAAAAAGTCTCAAGTATCACAGCACTCAATGTCAGGGAAATTATCTAAGCTAAGAGAGTTAAATTAGGCCTCTGTTTTGTGTATCTATACTAATATCAAGGATTTTGCCAAGAGTTTATGCCTAATATTATCTGTGCTGACAGGAAGAGTACATTCAATCCCACCTACCAAAGTATTTCTGCTTGTAGCTCCCTTCTGTAGAAGATTACCTTTCTCCTGCTAAGACTTAAATCAGTTCATTTTATACAGAAGACATCCAAGTCTCTCAGCAATTCTTTCTGACTGCAGGAATAAAAGCTAGAATGGTAGAGAGATGTAGTTTCTGTAACTCTTTGTTTCTTAGCACTTTCACCTCTCACCTTTCTTCAGAGGTTCAAAATAGTGCTATTATCAGATTGGAATAAAATACCAGTGCTGCAATCACACACAGTTATGTTGGTGTTAGCCAAACAGAGAAATATTAGAAGATCCACAGACAAGCCCTCCACTCCTTTCTTTGTTACTGCCTTCTGGCAAACAGCTCTGTACCCCAGGAGTGACAGCACTGGGACAAGCACCAAGCTAGAGGAGGAGCAGCAGGATCAGCACTCAGCACTGCCACACACCATCCTTCTCACAGACACCTACACCACACAGCCTTAGGGTGCTCCTGGCTACCTGTAACCCCATACTTGCAGGGGTTTCCATTACTGCCAGAGCTAATTCAAAGACAGCTGTGCTGGCAAACTATAAATGTATGGGTGAAAAAACACCGCTGCAGCTCAGATATTGGGATTTACTGAGACAGGTGTGATGCTGCTATTTAACATATATATTGTTAGGGGATTTTTTCTGTAAAATATTCAAGTGCTAATCCAGAAAGCTGTACTTGTCTTCAGCATGATCTAGCTTTAGCTTTAGCATGCACTCCCAACATCCAGCTGAAAAAGGTGTGTGTCACTTTTAGCTACAATACCATAAAGGGGAAGATTTCATGGTACAGAAGCCATCAGGGTCACACAGGGAATTCCCATTTCTTCTGGAAATGAAGCTGTAAGCCCTCCTGGGACCAGGGCTGACATGCATCATCAGTTACAATTAAATGCCCTAATTTTTTAAAAAGAAGTTTCTTTCCCAAACATCTTTGGGGACCATGGGCCATGTCAGCTTTATCATGTTTGAAATGGAAATGGATCAATATAATATTAAAACTGCCAAGTCATAATACCACCACTACACTTAACTGCAGCATTTTGGAGTAATTTTAATGAGGACACATAATCTAACACTTTAAAATTTAGTTCAGCATGGTGTCCCTGGGGGGTCTTGCTGAAGGAGTGGGTGAAAGGGGACAGGAAAAATTAAGCAATTTTGCTATACTTTTAATTTCAGATGATTTGTAATATATAACAAGAGTCTCATCAAAGACTCTGCAGCTTGTAAGTGAAATGACTGCATTAGGATGATCTGTGTACGTCAATTACTAGTTGTCATTGCATAAACTCACTTGTGCTTTTAACTTGCAGCTGTACCCCTGCAAACTCCCAGCATCACAACCCACAGCATCATTTCCTACATGGTGTGGTGACAGTTCCACATCTACTAAACCATTTGCTACTTTACAAATAGTGAAGAAACTGGGTTTTTCCTTTGCTTCACCTCCTAAATGCCTAAAGTGTGGCAAATTTTGGTTGCTTATTTAAAATGAAACTACACTAGACAGCATTATAACAGGGGTAAAATACACTGAAGATCTCTTCAAAGTAATTCTCTGAAAGACAAATCAAAAATGCAAAGTAAGTTCCCACTTTAATTATTTCTACAGCAAATAGCCCATGTGTCCTTTAGGACTGTCACTAAGAGAGATCATTTCGGGCAGTGATCATTTTTTGCTGTCCAGTCTTTCTCCTTGCATCCTATGCATTTTGGGAAAGGCTGCTTGTTTGTTTGGTTTAGTTCCTTGTGATGGCCTCAGACTGAGATAGGATTTCTGATGAGAAATGAAGAAAAGCACTTTTTTTAGTCTTTTGAGGTTGTTCCACCTGAAACATTATGGGCAAATGCATGTCAATAAGGGCAATTATGGTTGAATCACTGTAAAGGTTATAAAGGTTGTCCTTCTTTCTTTTAATGCTCCACTATGAACACATTAGACCCTGAACACTTTGGTGTAACTCTCAGACAGGGTGCTAAAAACTGTAATTAATTACAAAAACATTCACACAGTTTATGTAAGTAATTCTGTCTGATCAAAACATCTGTTTATAAATGAAATAATATACACACCCATTTTCCATGCTGTCTGATGATCTAGCAAATAGATTCCTGGAGTTTTTTATTTGGTTGAGGTTTCACGGTTGCTTTTTAACAGAATTTTAGACAAAGAAATATGGGATAAGACCAAATGGATCTGCATTACTAAAAAAACCAAAACCAAAAAACAAAGAAGGCTGCACAAATAATGTCTATTTTAAGTGGGAAATACGTTACATATATAAAATTAATAAACCAAAATTAGACTGCATGAACAGAAATTCCATTATAAAAAAAAAAAACCTACTTACACAGATGTCAAATCTGGAACTGTTCTCTCTATTAACATAGCATCTTTTAACAACAATTTCTCCCAAATGTCAGTAGTTTACCTCCAAACTAATTGTACCAGTCACTGTCTTAAGAAACTGACACTACTGCTTGGATAAGCTTCCTTTTATTCCCAGTAGATTCAGTTTTCCAAGGCTGCTCTTTTCCTGATGTGTACTGAAGAACATGACCCCAAAAGCTACAATAATGCAGATACAGCCCAGCCATTTAGTGGAGAGAAGGAATGAGTTACAGTCACCCAGTATCACAAACCTTTGATCTGAGGCCACTCTCCAAGGAGTACAGTAAAAGAGGACTCCCACATTAAAGAATTACCACAGCTTCATGCCTTGTGTCAGCTCTGACCCTGGAACACGGGTCATTTCCAACTGGTGAAAACTGATTTGGAGAAGATACAAATAAAGTAATCTAATAAAGAGCTTGCATGCCCTATTTAAGGTGAAAATAGATGAGAAGAATGACTACTCCATATTTATTTGGATATTTTCAAATTGGACTTGTCTCAGAAATGACCCTCTGTGTATAGATCCATGAAAGGAATTAATGTATTATGCTTCTAAAAGAGCTCATTAGATGCCAACAAGGAAAAAAGCAATTGAAAAGCCAGTCTTCGGTTTAAGTTCTATCACCTTACATTCAGAAATTTTCAGAGTTGTGCTATTCCAATTTATATATTCCATGTTATCCTTTGACTGACAAGCCAGGCCTGACCTTAAAAAAAAAGCAGTAACTATGGGCCATGATAAACAGTTTTCTGTGCAAGTGGTGTTATATGTAAACACTCAGTGTTGAAGAATATGGGCTAAATTAAGAGTATACTAAAAAACATGACACTGCCTATCCAAAACATTCTGTTGATCTCTCTTGTTTACAACACAAAAATGAAAAATGTCATGATCTCTGCACATACACATGCAAAGCCAGAAGTTTCCAGTGTGCACTCTTATTTCTCAGATGGAGGGACAGGAAAGAAGCTGTTTCTTCCTTTCACTCTTTACTTATTAATCTCCTAATAAACCCCCACAAGGGATAATGCAAAGACACTCAAATAACATGCAGCAGTTTATATTCAGAAATTATAGTTCAGAAACTGGCTTTTATTTCTGTAAGTGTAACTAAAAAGACATGGCTTTCCACAATTCCATTTTCGAGAAAAACCAATGAACCGGTTAAGTTAAAGTGCCATGAAGCTACAGCTCTGATTCCTCTACATATTATATGCAGAAAACCATTTCCCCTTCTACTATTTTTCATTCAAGTAAATATTCTCTTTTCCTGTGCCACTTTAAAGGCATCTGAAGAGTTTTTATGTATATACACCTATACATGCATCTATATAGGTATCTGTTTAAATGCAATAATATCATTATGCACAGTCCTGCCATTTTCACCAGATATCTGCTTCTGTACCCAAATTTATATGTTTTATGCCAATTTGGATTTAGAGAAAATACAGTTTGTGAAGTTGTTTGTTTATTTTAAGTGTTGACATGATTCATTTGATTTCTTGGGAGAGCCAAGAAATTAGAGAAAAAAAGCTGCTAATTAATTAATTTCAAAGCAGTCTCTGAAAATAGGATTTAATAAATAGAATGCCAATATTAAATATACTTGAGAAGCTAAGAGAAACGGGAAACAAGGCAATATAGGAAACTTCATGAAGACCCTATATTTAGATCTTGAAATTTAGAATATCTTATAAACTACCAGCAGTAGCCTTTTAAGTGTTGAGTAGACGATTTTAGCTGGCCATACCACTAAAATGCTGCAACTGGCTGTCTGTATGTTTAGAAACTTGCATCTGATGTTCTGAAATGAAGAAAGGAGGCTGGGCTATGGGGTAACCAGTCTGTCTTCTCCAACTAATGGATTTTCCCCTTTCTTCACTACACTGGCCAGCTTGGAGAGGAGCAGGTTTGGGTTTCTAAGGTCAGAAGCACAAAGGCAATGTCCCAAACCTGCGGTACCTTCACACACGCCCAACAATTCCTCAGTGTCACCCACACCACTGCTCTCCTCCATGTGAGATTATATGGACCAGGAACTCCACTGGGCTCCCAGCAAAGCATCCATCACCTCATCCAACTTGCCAATTCATTTCAGAATTGGCCAGAATTCCTCCCAGGATCTGTGGAGAAAAGCCTAGAGAGGAACCAGGCCAGGGGCTTGTAGCAGTGTTTCTCTTTTATCTGAGTTTACAGCAGCACACACACCCTCGGCTACTTGCAGTCTCACTGATCTTCCCCACACTGAAAAGCTTCCCATTTTTTTTCATCTTATGGATTTAGCTTTTGTCCATGTTTAATTTACTTCACATGCTCAGCAGGCAATGCTCTTAAGTTGGACATCTGTATATAAAAGCTGAAGAGTTCATTTATAAAGAGACAATAAAACTAGATGGTAGCACACAATGATCAACCCACCAGGCTGTGAAACAAAACCAGGGTAAGTGACCTCTGTTTCAGCCTCAAAATTAGTCAGAACAGAAATAAATAATAATAGTAATAATAGTAATAATAGTAGTAATAGTAGTAATAGTAATAATAATAGTAATAGTAATAGTAATAGTAATAATAATAGTAATAATAATAATAATAATAATAATAATAATAATAATAATAATAATAATAATAATAATAATAATGTGATTATGAATTCCTGTATTTACTGGAGCTGATTTTCCCCACTAACTAAAGATTAACATCTCCTCCTTTACTACTCCTTTGCACTGATTAGTTCCACATATGACTGAATTTTATTCTTATACTGCTTGGTTGCCTTGTCTTCATTCATTGTAGATAAGTTAATTTAAAAATGCAACAAATTTAGCAGAAAATTATGAAATGTTCACTGTTTAAAACTTGCAGGCTCATGTCTGAAGACTGCTGGGTAGCCCAGCCTGCAACCAGAATTGTACTTTATATTTCTTCTTGCTAGCTACACATTCAGCCAAAACCCAAACATGCTTTGCACCAATACACAACTTCGATAATCAGAAAGCAAGACAGACAAATATTTTAATCTGCATAAGCTCTTGAATGACAAATGTATATGGTTGCATGGTTGTAGGTTACAACAAAATAGATGAAAGCAGGTCAAAACACAGATACAGCCAAGGAACATACATGTGCTTCTAACCTTTGAAAATAAAAAAATCCACTAAACATGAACATCTAACTGTTGGAGTTTTTTTTTAAACTTACTCAACGTTTTATCAATCTACTCTTTTAGGACCAGTCTTTCACCCTCAAACCAAGGGAGAGCTGCAAAAACATAAAAAATTAAAACCAATAGAGACAAACACTTAAACAAAGTACACCCTCACTTAGAAGAATGGCAGAGGAAATGTCTTCAATCTTATCCTATACCACGCACTTGAGAGCTTTGTGTTTTCAGTATAGCTTTCAGTGGCTCCCAGAGAGGTGCTGTACACTGCATTTACTGAAGTGAAAAGACAAACAACCTGTGCACATTCCACTGCTCCTTTATCACGAGCAAGAGACTCACTCATCCTGACCCTCCTTGGCACTCCCAGCTCATGATGCAGCACCATGTCCCCCCACCTATGGAGCAGACATTGCTCACCCAGACATTCCTCACCCATCACTGGAGCGAGACATGGGATGGCACCGCACTGGGACACAAACACACATCCTTCCTACATTAGTGATGGAAAACAAAGGCAGTGTGCTTAACAGACTTGCTCAGCCTGGGAGCAGAAGTAGAAAAAACTCACCAGCTCTCAGCTCTTGCACTGATACCTGTCTCTTCAGGGGAACAGAGAGGAGATTTGACAGATGGGCATCCACGAATGGATGACTTGGAGCAAAAAGAGGTAAAACAACAAAGGAGATGGAGAAAATTACACCTTCACTTCGGATTTATTGATTTTGTTGCTGGCTTTTTCCCTGCTTAACATGTGGTCATGACTGACTTTTGAATGCCAACAGCTGAATCCTGTCTATGTACACAGTCCTCAGCAAATGAAACAACATACCATCAAATGAGGAACGCTGGCTGCTATGTCTGTGCACTAGGCAAGGAATTTTCACTTTATGTCTCTTATTCCCAACCTGCCAGTGAAGATAAGAAACATTATATTTGTTTACACATTTTGAAATTCTGGAATTTTGAGCTCTTTCATAGAGTTTTCATTGCATTAAAATATCACCAGCTACCCTGCTAAAGAGAGTCAGACAATTCTTCATGGTATTCACGAAAGCACCTGAGGCAAAGGGCACATGAAGAAATATGAACTATTCCATCAAAACATAAAAAAACAACTTTCTTATTCTGAGAATGATCGAACACTGGAAGAGGTTTCCCAGAAAGGTGGTGCAGGCTCCATCCTTGGAGATATATATACTCAAAAACCTGACTGGACACAGACCTGAGTAACCTGCTCTAGCTGACCCTGCTCTAACCAGGCAGGCTGGACTCAACAATCTCCAGAGGTACCTTCCAACTTCAGCTGAACTGCGATTCTGTGAAAGTCATGAATTTTACACACCACCCAGGACAGAACAACACATTCGATATTGATTTCATATTGCACTCTCTTTGGGTACAATTCCTCTAAAATATTCAATTACCATGCAACAAGCTGTCAGCAACAAGTTACTATTACAAAGGAAGAAAACTGATGTATGTAACTTCTATTTTCTTGACTTTCCATTAATCGCTTTCCTGTAACATTTTACATATTAAAATACTTCATTTCATCGCCTGTGGATAACCCACACTCATTCTCCCTCCCTCTCAGTCTGTGCAATATCACTTCTGAAATGACAAAACTCATGATCATCTCATTGGATAGGAAAAAAAAACTTTGCTTAAATATACCTGGATGAAGAAATATTCATGGCTACTGAAACCCTCAGAGCTTCTGTTTAAAACATTGCATTTTTACATCAAAAGGAGTAAACTGTATTCATCATGTGGGGATTTAAAAGCTCTCATGATAGAGATGCCAGGCTTTTTGCAGATATCCTGAACTTCTCCTTAGCAGATTCATCTGTATTACAACATCTGTATTGTTTACCAGGTACACTACCTCCCTTCTGAAGGAGTCAAAAGCAGAGACCAAGGCTCCCAAGAAACATCAGCAACACTTTGGTCTCTGGCTCCCAGAATGATGCCCAGTCTTTTAGTCCACAACCTTTCCTAGTTAATTTAATAGATTTACACTCTGCCATTTAAACTTCCTGGCTATAAAATGACACCAACACACAATTCTAACACAGGGCTCTTCAATCCTCTGAATTATACTTAAATTCTATTGAAATGCCATGTCTTTGTTGACATTGACAGAACAAACTTCACACTAAGGTGTGTTTAAAAGGACTTCAAAGTAAATGAAATTAATTTTCACTTTTAATTTCATTTTAAAACTGAAATGCCATTCTTGAATTATTTTTTTAATGTATGCATGCTTTTCTCCTATCTAAACGTATTTCATTAGATAATTTTTTTCATTCTGTTTACAAAAAGAATTGGAAAGCATTGCATCTTTCACATAAATATAAAATCCAGCAACCCACCAATGTGAAAATTTGTACTCATCAGTCTCAACCCACGGGAACAGCAAAACTCCTGCAACAGGAGATGTGGGAAACAGTGTTTTGCAGGTAAGGTAATTGATGGTAGATGAGACTTAGAGCACTCACGTGAAGTTTCAAATTCTTTCTCTGCAATTTACAGAGCCCAAAAAATTAGGTTTCCAAGTAGGAAGAAAGTATATCCCAGAAAAAATCATTATTCCTACAAGGCACAGTGATATTCCATCTCAAAATACATATAGGGACAAACCCATCTAACAACAAAAAAGAAAAAAAATTGGCTGCTGACTAAACAGCAAAGACAAAAAGCAAAGGAAAAAAGCAATTACAAAATGATGTGCCAGGTATACTGAGTTATGTGCTTGCTGCTGCTGATCCACCCCACAGAGCACATTGAGTGCCATTTGCTTTGCTGCAGGTGGGTGAACCCAAGAGCCAGAGGCACAGAAGCCCATGCACAAACATTTTTCTCTCTCTTGAGCTCTCCTTTTTAACCTACATTTTCAATTCTTTCTGCTGTTCCAACGTTGTTATGTCTGACAGGGCAACATATGAATCAAAATCAGAAAAGCCACAGTGGGAAGTTTATCATAAGCCTGTTATCAACAGTGTATCCCTGCATTAAGCAAGGCAGGTTAACTAGACAAGCCTTCAGTCTTTCCAAGAAGCAGGATCAGGCAGGTAACTAATTTGTAATGATAATCCGTTTCTCACCACAAATGGAGTAGTAAATTTAAAAAAAAAAAACCACACCGAAAATATATGGGATAATTAATTCACAGTCACTATAAGATGCAACTTATATATAATTGGTTGTTGTATTTACACTCTTCCAACCCTGTAACACAAAATCTAAGGGGAAAGAAACAAGATTTTCATTAATACAGCTCACATCTACTATGAACAGCTAATTAAGCCAATAGGCTTTGGTACTGAATTACTAAGAATGTGATTCAAATCAACAGTTACTCAGAAAACAACAATATCAAAAAAGATTTTACTACAGTGGAAAAAAGCACATATGATATGCTTCAGCTGTGTACAATCTGTTCAGCTGTACAGTTCAATACAATTCAAACAAAATTACACGTTGCAAATCAGGTATTACTCCAGGCCTCTGAGATGAGATTTCTACTTAGAGATTTAGTCTTTTTTCCTTAGAATGGCTCAAGGTAGCAAGAGACAGGATTAAGTCAAGCTATGTGTGACTAGGGAATACAGACATGTCTCTTTTACACACACAAAAGTATCTGAAAAATTATTTCAATATTAAGTTTTAAAATAATAAATCCCAAGGAGTGGATTTGCAACTAGAGGTGGTCCAGAGCCAATTTTGTGAATATTTCACAGATAGGAAGACCTATTCATTTGGTTGAAACCATTCATGGGAAGGATTCGCTCAGGAATGACCTAGCTAAGTACAGTTAACAGCACTACAATAACTTGCAAATAATCAATAATTCTGCAAGTAAATTAGTACCTTGGGAAAAAAAAACACTTGGTTTCCAGTTGCTCTTAGAGGTGCAAAACATAGAAAGTAGAAATTATATGAGATTCCAATTCTAATGATACAGAGCATATTATGATATCCTGATAACAAAAAAGATGTTTCTTTACAACAAGATGATTTGAAAAAATGGATGAGAATGCACACTCCATTTAGGGCAAGGGCATATCACAACATTTTACTTACTGTAAGAGAAATGCATCTCAAGTTCAACACACATCCTAATCTTTGCAGGACCAACTCAAGTCCCTCCAAAGCATACTCTGTCCCTCTCTGGTCATTCTCTTCTTAGGGCCACAAGAGATGCTGGTGTCTCATTTCATTTATTCTAGTAACTACAGGCAGCACTACAGTTACAGTAGTAGGATCCTACAAACAGCCCGTATTTTTGCTCTTCCCCAGCACCCTTTTCCCTTTCTGTTTGCCCAGAACTGCTGGCATATGTCCTGGCTCCTCACAGCCTTCTGTGCATGGCAGCACTCTCACCCCTTCACTTCATCTCAGCTTGGGCATCTGCCCACTTTCCTGACATTCCAAATTTTTCATACCCAAAATGAAACAAACACCAATAAGATGTCCTCTCTCACTTGTCCCTGAGAAATAAATCCCTTCTGCCAGACACATACAGCTTTCCCTGTGCTAATTCCTCCAAAAATTGGACAGGGTTTCTACCTGTCAATTATTTCTCTTTAGAGGTGACGGGCTGAAAGTAATGTCACTTCTTAGAGTCAGTAGGTGGATGAAGCTTTTGGCAATTCTCCCAGAAACCCTTTTCATGTTTCTGCAAGATACTGCTGGGGCAAAGTTGCTAATCTACAACTGTGCTGCAAATCTCAGCCCAAGAACATATGTTCTTGTGCTGTCAAGAAAGAGAACTGCAGTGAAAACATTACATAGTGCCAACCACTCACAAAAGATATATGGGTGCTCAAACCCAATGCACTGAGCAGAAAATTAAGATTGTTCTCATTGCTTTTCTCAAAATGTCTGTGTCATCTATAATCAATGAAACAGTCTGGAACAAAGCACAGCCATCTCTTTGTTATCCGAGTAGCTGAAGAAAACAATCTAACATAAGAAAAGTACTAAGGACTTGTTATAGCTCAAATAACACAAATACATTTGTAAAAATTCGTTGTTAGTACTTTGGTAAGAGATTGGTGACAGGGACTTCAAAAATGCTGCCAATTAGAATAATAACACAAATGAAATTGTTGCTAATACTGTGAAAGGAAATAAGATTTCTTAATACCCATTCTTAAGAGAAATAGGATTGGCTATGAAATCTTGACTCACATGAAGAAATCAAGACACTGAAAACAGAAAAAATCAGTCTAGCATAAATGAACTCAGGATTAATTCAGAACACACATTGCATAAGCAATTATTTAATTCCAGATGTTTACTGCATCTTATCTATTAAAAACAGTGATCTGCTCTATTCAAATTATCAACATATAGAGTGTTCAAAATTATAAAAGAAAATATTATAATCTATAACGTAACTCCAGTTCTTTCCAATCCTCTTGATTTAATGTTCTCTGGTGCCTTGCTTCCCATCCCTACATGAGGTCATATGCATTCCTTTCCAGTTTGCTCACCATGCTCCAATAGACATGAAATATTTTCACAAAAATCAAAATACGTGCTGAACAACTAATGATGCAAGAAGACTAGTGTGAAAGATTAGCTGCTGTTCAATTTTCTCCAATTTCTGCTAACTTCAGACACTCAAAGAAATCTGATTATGCTATGTATAGCCCTTCATATCTATGCTTTGGAGTAACAAAGTGTCATCTCATTATCATTTCACAAAAATTAACTGAAAATGTTAATACTTCAAACGGATTAGATTATAATTTTTCTTCTCTGAATCAGAATAGCATAAAACACATATTTACAAAACAGCACACACTTCTGTGCCACACCAGTGCAAGCAACAGAAAACATACTATAACCTCCCTGAAATCCTGATCAAGCAGAAACCTAACAATACCAAGTTAAACTGACACAGGGACCCCAAAGCCTATGAGCACTGAGCTTTTATGGATTCTTTTGAAATGACCAAAGGCCCAGTGAAAATAGTTTGGTTCATTAGCAGTATATAAAGACTTCTTTATTTGGGGTGTGTGAATCTTGACTGCTGAGAGTTAGTCTGCATTTATACAACGCAGAGTTAACAGGAATGAGGGGAAAACAATAAAACCTATAATAAGCTGCACATTTTCCACAAGGATTTTGCACTGTGTAGTCAGAATGGCAACCAAAAGTGCAACATTATTTTAAAATTACTCATATTTTTTAGAAAATATACATTTTTCTTTTTGAGTTTGACTGCAAGTTACCATCACAATTATGGGCAATGTAAAACCTGTACAAAAGGGCATGATTCTTCTGATTTTTTTAATATTGCACTGAGAGGAGCACTTCTTGCTGACTTCTCTAGCAAATAATGCAATTCATGCAGAGATACTGAAATCATTGAAAAAATGAATGGAAAAATACACAACATTCCACTGTTTTATTTTTATGACTGTTATCAAGGAGAGAATTCATTTGCAATATGTGTTCTGTATTACTTGTAGAGCCTCAGAAAGTACAAATTAGCAATGCTGTGTTAGCAAAACAAACCAGACCAGCTGTGGGCATGCAGATTATTCACTGACATTAGGCCTTCTACAGAGATCAGCACAAATTATTATAGATATGGCCTACTAGCATTAAGAAAAAGTTGAAACCTAAAAACGTTGCAGAATAGTGAGTAATCAGAGATTCAACTACAGCTAAGAGAAAAACTCAAGTTTTTAGAGTCCCTGCTATGGTTATCACTGAGATTTCACAAAGGGCAGAACACTTGCCATTCAAACACTTCGCTGCTGCTAATGGGGTTTGGTGGACAAGGTCAGAAAACACAAGTTTAAACCAGAAGCAGATAAGGGAAGCAGAAAACAATTCAAGATTCATGCACACTTGTAATTTATTTACTAAGAGGGAGACAGAAATATACCTTTCTTTCGTGAGCACTGGGCACACCAGGGGTGTTCTGCTTGAGGAAGCCTGCTGTTGTGGACCACCTGGTAGGGTTTTTCCGAGAAGGCTCTTCTGAAGAAAAATTTGTGTCACTCACAGAGGTTGAGAGGCCAATCAGTGCAGGGTCACTACTACGTCGGACATGGAGAGGCATATCTGAAGAATAAAACAGACAGTAAATAAACACCGACTAGATTTAAAATGTTTTTGACAAAGGAAAAATATTTTTTCAAGCTCTGGAAGGGTGGCTGCGACCAAATGTGGCTTCACAGAGTAAGGAGTTATTGACCTCAGCATAGCTCCTCAAGGACAATGTCTGTTCCCTCAAAACCACAGCCTTGCGCTTGGCCGCACAAGGAGAAAGTGAAGGGAAAACCAACCCCTTTGAACCAAGTACAGCTCAGTGACTTTCCAAGCACAAAGCTGTCTGCTGGGTGTCATGGAAAACAAAGAGATGCAATACAAACTTGAACATTCAGGAGGTTACGGTGGCATACAGGTATTTTAAAGAGTGAGTAGCCAAAGCCTGGTGGCAAAGTAAGGGGTGGACTTGGACAACGCGTCCCCCATCCCACTGGCAGGGCTGCAGTCTGGGCACTCATGGCACAAAGTGCTGCCAAAAAGCTGCAGGCCAGCCAAGGCAGCCTCCTGACCTTCTAAAATATACTCTGCATTTCTTTCTCAAAACTTAGGGAGGAGACTACATTCCTCCTTTGCCTCTTCCTGACAGCTCAAACAAGATCTGTGCTGATTTACCCTGACTCCCTTAGTCTTCCTTAGCTGGCACGACTGATAGGAGAAAAATATTTCATTAGTAAAAAATGATGCAGCAGGAAGATAGACAGATTGGAAAGAAATAAGTTTTTTTTCTTAATATATGTAGAGGTCACATCTATTTTGGAAATTTTAATGGCACATTAAAGTTAGTTTCTTTTGAAGTACAGCCTAATTCTTTCCAATTTCATTTATTATCCTATAGCAAATACCCACACATCTATCCTCTCCTTGCCCAAACAGAAGTTTCACTACCTGAATTTGTGACCTCTTCGTACTCTCCCACTCAGCATCAGAACAGAGAGGCTCTGATTTATCAGTTTTATTTCTCTTTATTGCAGCACTGGGAAGTCTGAATGCAAAGTGCAAAGAAAAAAGGTGAAAGCGATGGCACCTAAGCAGTTGAGTCAGTGGGAAAGGCACAATGGGCAACAGCTGAGAATAAAAACCAGGACTTAGGTTTTAATGCTCTGATGAAACAGTTCCCAAGGAAACTGAGGGTGCATGCCTGGCAATACTAACAGGAAAACACAGCACAGGAATTGTTTGTTAAATGACTTGTCTCAATCTTGACAATAGCTTCATGTTAATGTTATATTTAATAATATTAAAGAATCTTATTTTGCAGGGCATTATGAAGACACTGAGAAATACAGTAAGCCATGCCACACAATGAAAACGTGTGAGGTTTTTTTAATCTGCTAGGACTTCTGCTGCTGAGATACAAACAAGTGTTATATGACCAAACACCAAAACAGTCAATCTAGTTCATGTTCATTCTAGCAAACAAGAATAACAAAGAATTAATGTGGGTTTTTTTCCCCACAACTGTTGTAATATTTCTCTCTTTGCTTTCATTTATTTTTTTTTTAAATTTTCGTAACAAAAGGTAATTTCCAGCAAATAAAACATTTTCTTTTATAAATATGTAGACACATATTTATAGATATGCATGTAAGTGCATAATGGACCCAGAATTAATTAAAGGAATATTTCATATTCACTAATCATGAAGGAATGTATTAATGGTCAGAGTTAAGTCTACTAAGAATTTGATTTCTCAGTACATATTCGCAGACACTAATAGAGGGTTTTTCTTTGATTGCCTGGTTTCCAATACTTCAGCTTTCATGAAGCAGCTGAAGGCAAATCATCTCCTTTTCCCCTCGACGGCAACCACACAAACAGTGCCCTATCAAACCACAGGAGATCTCTGAGCAGAGGTGGCTCAGCTGCAGCCCCAGCAGTGCCCCAGCACACAGGATGAAGTGACCCCTTCCCAGCAGTGCCCCAGCACACAGGATGAAGTGACCCCTTCCCAGCAGTGCCCGTGCTGCTGGCACAGTCCTGAACACACACACTCCTTTATTAGATCAGCCTGAGCCAAAAAGGGGCTCTGTAGTATGTAGTGCCACTTAAGAAAAATACCAATCTATATTTGTTCCAAGCAGCAGCCCGTGCATATTATCATGTTTGCCTTCACTACCCACCCCACAACAGAGAATTACAATTTTCAAACATGAGTTCACTTGCTCCTTATGCTTGTATGTCTATATATAAGCACGGTGATAGCAAAATGTTCTTGTATTTTTACACTTCTTCTTCAAATTGCTTGACAAAACAAAAGTTCAGTTGGGTGAACTTCTGCAAGAAGAGAAGCCAAATTGCCAACAAAGAAAGAAAGGAAATCGAGCCAGCATTTCTGGAGAGGAGCAAGCCATTAGCTCTGCCTTGGCTTTTGCTTTGTACTGAAAACCTGACAGTCTGCACAATGGTGAGTAGAGACTCTTCAAAATACAGGTAGTCAATTATACAATGGAATTCCCAAATATTAATATGCCTTGGAGAGAACATTAACATGAGAAGCTTCTCTACAAAACTGACTCACAGATGAGCCACCTTTAGTATGATTAGTTTCATTTCAGTAAGTTTAGCTTTTAAGATGTTTTCAGACATTTACTGAACATTTCATCAAATCTTAAGAAAAAGAAAAGAGTATTTGTCAATACAAAAATACAAATGATCTCTAGTCTACTCTTATGGAAAAGGTTCCATACTTAAGGAAAAGTGATTTGTTTTACTAAGCAAATTTTTTCAATAAAGTGTATTATATTGAAGACAAAAACTTGTGTGTGTTTAATCTATGTATTTCCCAAATTAACAAGAAATTTAAACGTATGTCATAATTTTTTTTACTACTGAAAGGGGACAGGCACACAGAGCTGGCTCTGCTTGGCAATGGTCAATAGGTCTTAATCCAACAACTAAATCTTGTTCACACAATGTTAACCACAAGCTGTAAACATCATCTCCTGCATTCTCTTCAGTTCTGTTCTGAGAGACTGTTCTAACTTGGGTTTGATACTCTCCATTAAAACAACATAAAAGAATATATTGAACATATTTTTTTTTTAAACCAATATATTGTTGGCTACAATCCTCTAGTTTACAGAATTTGACTAGAATTTATAGATTTGAAGAGGATATACTTTGAAATATTAAAAGGAAAATCAAAGGAAAGGAACTTAATAATTAAACCACAAGATAAAGTACGCATGGGACCGATGCAATGTCACTGATTCCAGGATGATGGCTGATACTGTTTGAAGTCTGTGGTTTCTTTGAAGAGTGGATAAAACAGCAATGAACTCTAATCACAAGGCTTCAAATTCTCTGTGGCACTAATGCACTGTAAATATTGATTCGCTTCTGCAGCTAAGGTGCCTTTTAAATAAGCACTTGAAATGGTAAATCTAATAATGAATTACAGGAAGTTTTAAAAGTCTAAGGAATAAAGAAAAATTAAATTAAAAACCCTGAAAGTTACCACTAACTCAGTTCTTGAGCCATATTCAAGGACTTGAAGTATTCAACCAAGAGTCAACTTCAGAAAGAATTATGTTGACAGAGAATCCCATTAAGTTATGTATATAGCCAGAATTCTTCTAGAAAATGGTTATTTGTAGGAGAGATCCAAGCTGTATAACAAAATGCTCACATTCATAATAATGAAATTCTGACTGGAAGTCTCATTTTATTAAAAGCAACAGCAGTTTCACTATAAATTATAAAAAAAGCCAATACACATTTTATAACCATCTTTAAATGTAAGGAACACAGAGTTGTACCTTCCCTTCCTGCCAGCAATTCCATTTTTATTTTAAAAGGGTCATCACCTTCTCTGATTTTCAAATATGCTCACGAGTGAAAGTATTTGAGGATCTGGCAAATTTCATCCATAAAGCTGAGTATGTCACCCTGCATGCAGGCACTCAGCACAATGGATGGTGGTCCCCCAGAGCAGAGCTAATATATACCTTCCCATACCAATTTCCTCTTGGATGTCAGCTTGGAGGGCATGACAAAAAAAATACATAGTTATATTTATATAGCATGGCCATAATAATTTTACTCTGTGAAGATTTCAACTGCTGCTTTAGCCCCCCTGTGCCACTGTGCAGTTTGTGCAATTTGGTGTGTAGTGGATTTAAGGCACAGAAATGAAAAAATTATCTTAGATTTCTGGCCATCTCACACAGACCATCAGGCTCATGACAGATGTGCAGAAGAGAATTTATTTTTTTTTCCTCTCCACACTCCAGGAGACATCTCTGGGAAAATGAAAAATCAGTAAAACCAAAAAAATTCAGTGGGAAATAATAGCTTTTAACCCAAAAAGGTTAGACAGAGTTCCTGAAAGTAGGTGGTCCCAAAGATATGTATGCACATCAGGGTGCACTGTGTACTCAAGACAAAAACAGATCCTACGTCAAAATACTAGTCTGGGAATGGGAGATAGAAATTGAACAGCTCTGCTGTCTCCACCACCCAACCAGCTTGTCATTCTGCTCAAATCTTCATCTGGAGCCCAAGAGAAAGGATGAATTAGGGTCATCCTGGAGATGAGGAAAGCAGGACTGCTTCTTTCAGCTTGAAGTACTTGGAACTACAAACTAAGGCTTTGTCTATATTTAATTGAAATATCTCTTGAAAAATATTTAGATTAGCCTTGAGTTTCACACTCCAGCACAGCTCCTGGAGTTCTGGTTGCAATTTCAGTAGGTTCAGTTAATCTCCTTGTTCCACTCAGTTGGACACAGCAAGAGCCAAACACCTCTTACAACATTCAAAAGCTCAAATCCCCGTATCAGTTCAACTTTCATATTTGCAAACCTCTAAAGACAAGGTGATGGTAACCTCCAAACACCACTGAGGTTGTTCTAGACTTGACTATGGACAGAAGAAAAACAGTTGGAGACAAAAAACAGCTGATTGTGAACTTATCTACAAACTACATTAAACCCTAGCAGCAGCTAACATAAGCCAGCACTTCTCTACAAGATTAACAAAACAGTGCAAATCAAATGTAGGCATCTTGAATTAGAAATGGAAAAAAAAAACCCTAAGCCGTTCCAAGAGGTGAAGAACCACTGCTGGGAAAACAGCACCATCTGTCCTGCAGAAGAAAACAGGCACTCTATAGGGAGATGGCAGCTGGGAGGGATATGGAACAGGAGCACTGCAAAGCTACCACCAGTTGCAGATCTTTTTAGAAACATACTTTTGAACGTCACAGAAAAGGAGGAGGATATTCATATACTTATTTATTTATACACACACCACCAACTTTCTCCTCATCGCCCAGAGCAGTATTTTTTCTCTCCTGGAATCCATTCCAAAAAAATAATTTTCAGCATTTCCAACTGTAAGAATCCCCAGAATTTTTTTATTTGTACTTTTCTCCCCAAGTTTATCCTCCTGCCACTAGTTACTCCCCCTCCCTTAAAAAACTCTCTTTTCATATGTCACAGACCTCTCAATTCTCCCCTCAACACTGCTACACAGCACATAACCTTTGCCTCTTTTAAGTCTCTATTGCTGTTCATTTTTGTAAATATCATTCCAGTCTTAACTTGTTCAGAAGGCACCCTGAATAGTGTATTTCTCTTATGAAATACCCTCAGCGCTGTTTAAATCCTCCCTGTCATTTTTTTGAACTTTGATGCTAATACGTAGTCAACAGTAATCATATTTGGGTATTTTATTGTCATAGTATCAACCCAGAACATCCACAGAAATCCTAAAACTTCTTCTGTAGTCTCACTTCAGCATCTGTCTTGATAATTAAAGTATAAGTTCAGTTTAGATCAATGTTACTATACACTAGCTTCTATTTATTCAGGCTGAATCAAACTGTATTCAGTCATGTAGTACATATCTGTTGGGTTATGTATCTTTCCTTCATTCATGCTGTCCTATTTTCCCAGCCTATTAACGTCTGGAAATTTAATTAACATACTTTTTACAGTACTGATTCTCCCAGAATTAAAGATGTTAAATAAAACTAAAAGTGACAGGAGGTCTATTGGACAACAATCTCTAGACTAAGATTGCCTCCAACTTTTAAGATTTCTGTGCTGATTTTTAACCCATCCTGAAGTGATAATGGTCACATTTCAACACATTTAAATTTCTATCAAATGCTTTAACATTTCCAAATACTACATTAATTACATAGCATTCACCTGCAAATGCCAAGTATTTTGTATTCATGGCTTTCCCTTTCAGAATTACAAGAAAGGTGACACAGTTTAAATAATTAGCATTTCTCTACTTGAAAATATGTTTATGTGTAAAAAGATCAACTTCTAAAATTAATTTTTCTACATTCAGAACTCTTGGTTGAATAACAAGACTTCCACTGCTCTTACAGAAAAAAAAAAATCATTGTTTCACACTATTCCAGATATTTATAACTACTTCATGTACAAACCAACTGTTTTCAGTTGTTTTTCTAGCAATTCATCGTCAAACAACAGCTTATGTACTTCTCACAGACATATTTTCAATGTTATCAAATACTCTCTGTTTCCTTGTATCTTTAGCTTTAAAATGGCACGTTTATAAGCATTTGCACATTAAACCATGACAAGTCACCATTAGCCTGTTTTTCTCCCAGCACTGCCCCACGCAGTTGGAGCTCTGGCAGGCAGCCACACCAGGAGTGGGGCAGAGGCTGGTCCACGGCGCTGAAATGCACAGTGTGGTCTGGCAGATGGCAGATGAAGGCAGCAGGTTGTGTCCCCAGCCATCACAGAAATGTAGAGAAAAGACAATTGGCTGTGTAAAACACAGAAACCGAAGCCCACTGCATGCTAGCACACCTTTAAGAAACACAGGACATTATGTTAACATGCCTGTGACCAAAACTGGGAGAATGGACAACAGAGGAAAGAACGCAAGCAAGCCACCGGAAAAAAATTGTGTTACAAAGCAGAAGAAAGAAGAAAAGTCTTTACTTTCCTGGTATAATTTTCAGTTTCTTTTAATGGAAGCTAAGTTTTCCATTTTCCCAACCATGACTGCTCAATGACTTTGAAATTCAGAAATAAAAAAACAACCTGCCACAGTCATATTTTAATAATGAGTTAATGTTAAATCCTTATCTTGAAAAGCCTTTAAAATAATAATCTTCCTTCTCTTTCTCTAATATTCTTTCTTCTTACTTTTGAATACTAGGATCCAGGAAGAAAATTATGATTGTACCCTGAAACTCAATTTACTTAGACACTGACTTTTAAAGCTAATTAGAGAAAGATCTTTAAAACTGAAATTAAAATTTAATTACCTTCACCCTCTCCGTCTCTTTTCTCTGGGCTCTTTTCTAAAATGCAAATATCTTTGCATGCCAAAAGAAAAGACAAAAATGTCAGATTTTACAAATGTTCTAGTCATCTCTGTCAAAAAAATTGTGTTTCAGTGTATTTTAATGAGCTGCAGTCTCAGGTTTTGGGTACATTCTTAGTTTCCTTAAAACATGCTGGATTACCTCTTTACCTACATTCATGCTACTGCTACGTATGTAAGAAAAATGTACTTCTGGTCCCCCAGATGCCAAAATTTTTGCAAAAAAATTATGTCTTACTTTTTCAAACAGTTGTGTAACAGTAGGAAACATCATCAGCTTTGCTGCTGCTGCTGAAATTATTTTGCTTTCATTAAAGATCATGCTTAGCTAATAATAATATGATTGATATTTAGTTATATTATAATGAAGATACTGTATTACACATCTTCATTCATTCTGCATTGCAAGAAAGAGTTTACAGTGACAGGAACAAATTCCTGGCTGCTTTGAGTTGATAAAACTTCAGCACTTCAGGAAGGAAGCTGGCAGATATTTTTCTTACCACAACTTTGAAACATCCCCTGAAACTTAATGGAAAAATTCCTCCTGTTGCTGAACATAATGCAGTGCTATGAAAACTGTTGATTGTTTATGGTCTAAATGCTTTGGGTAGGCTCAGAAAAGAAGGAAGACGTTTGCAACATTTTCCTGGAGACAAGAGAAAAAATATAGATGCAACAATAGGATTTAGATCGTAACTTGAAGAGCTCAGTTGGGAAGAACAAGGAATGTTGTAATGTGTATAATACACAGGACAGTTCTTTCATCAGTGATTTTCAGTCAGAGAAAACCTGCTGTGGTTGCCAATGTCATGACCCCCTTCTGGCCCCCAGACCACCACTGAGCTTTTATATGAGGAGGAAAAGGGGTGGGGAGAAGTGCAGGACCCTGCAGCACCAGGTATGAGGGGTTCAGTACTCCTTGTTAGTCTATGTCCATTTCTGACTTATCAGACAATGAAGTTTCTTTCAACATCTGTTGCCAACACAGCCTCATACATCACTGCATGACCTCGTGTGAAGAGAGAATTCCTATGTGGATCATTTGCAGATGCCAAAGAGTTAAACACGCTTAATTGCAATTCAGCAGGTATGTGGGTAATTAGCAAGAGATTTGTCACTACACAAGCCCTTACAAAGCTGGTACTGGAATCTCTCTCCTTCCCTACTCTCCATCAAAACCTAATGCCTCATCCACTGGCTCATGGACTACATCACAAATTGACTTGACAGAAAAGTAAAGGCCTGCATGGCCCAGAGGACTTCAGAGCCTGCAGGCTGTCCATCAGCATCCCCTTTGTGGGAAGGGCCCAGTGAAGGAAATCCTACACACCATCCACTCCCTGGGAAGGAAATTAAAACCTGCAGCATTTCTACCAATGTTCAGAACGGGGGAAAAAAAAAACCTAAAAATCTTCTGGATTAGTAAGACATCATGATGGCACCATCACTGAACAGTCCAGTGTGCACACAGAGTATGGTAAATTAAGGATGGAAGCAGGGATCCTACTGCTGTCTTAATTATGGGAATTATGACAAAGTTACGTATGATGGTTGTTTACCTCAGTTAAATTTTTGAAGCAGTAAGGGAGGAGGCGTTTCTTTGCCAGCCACCAGATGAATGCTCAATTTTTGGAGGTGTCTGGCTGTTAATGTGCTATTTCTCCATGTTTGTGTGAAGTTCCTTGCCATTGAGCAGCCACTTGGCAACCCTCCTTTTCAGGCTGGGGTAAGCATGGCTGGCTCCAGCCTTGCTCCACTGCAGAGAAGTTCAGGAGTCATAAAGAACTGAGCTGAGGGGTTTTTTGAGATATAAAAACAATCCTGTATATCACAGGCCACTGTCAAGCTGGAGAAGGCAACGATTTGGGGATATCAGTGCCTGGAGGTGGATCTGAACCTGAGTTACACAAAATCCAGGTAGCTTCATTACAGAAATTATTTACACAGATTTAAATTGAAGTATATTATGACAACCAAGGAAACTTGGGCACAATCATTTAAAGGGTTAGGGTTGTTGGACAGAAATTATATGTGCATATCTACATGCACAAAATACCAAAAAAAAGAGAACGTGAGAAGGAATAGCTTTTATGCACACTACTGATTTTCCAAGCCAGCAAACAAAATTTACAACTAACATCTGTAATAAGACAGAGTGAACATAGACCTGAACATCTATTAAAAAATTACCAACAGCTTCTGCAATTTTAATGACACTTGCTCTTGTTTCCATGACAGAAACATTTACTAGGATTATTAGAAGTATGTTGGTACACTCATGAAACATGCTCTCATTATCAAATATCTGTGAGTTAACATTCCACTGAACTCTTACCTGCTGCTGATCACCAAGAGCAGCAAAAATCTCAAGCAGAAGTAGGAAAAGGCCACGTCATGCCACCCCATGTGTTCAGATAAACAATATTTAGCAGAAGGCTCTTCTGCACGCAGAGACTAATACAGCTCAAAGGCAAAGCACAGACCATAAAGATCTCAAGAATATTATTTTCTGTCATTCAGTTGCAAGTATCAAGTTGAATCCCTACAGACAAATCAAACATTTGCGTGTTTAAGTAATGAGATGAAATGCCACCAACCCTCCTCGTCCACAGGGGACACACGGCAGCAGAGCTGCCATGAGCATGACATGGGAGGGCAGGTAGTGCTGCTCTCTGCAAGTACATGTGATGTTGTGCCTGACCTTTCACTGGGGTAGGTCAGAGAACCTAGAGAACCTGCAAAGTTTGGTGATTAAACAAAACTAATGGTGACCCAACAAGGTCTTTCCAAACACAGAGTGGGAAATAAGAAGCTCTAGCTTCAACACAACATGCTAAAATCTTCTCATTAATTCTTAATGTTAAAGATCACCTGCAGAAAACTCCAATGTTACCAGCAGCCAAACAGTAAGACAATTTAGATTACACTGGAAGCTGTTGTTAAATTGTTCAGACAATGCCCACAATGGGACAACACATAATGCCCGCTGTTCTCCACTGGATGACAGACCTTAATTCTTAATCCTTAATTCTTTTCTAGATATCTAAATATCCCCTTACAGTTTCAAAACATGCCTAATGAACAGGAGGAAACTAGTGCTGCTTGAAGTATGTGCAAAATTGAGCCTCTTTACATGTACTTTTCAAAGTCCCCTAAAACAATAGAGAGCATAAATTGTTCTCTTTTGGAAATGAAGAATATTTCCTACACCTAAAAAAACTTTTGTAATGTCTTTCCCCACCTGCCTTTTTATAAATGTATTTCCCCTCTGCTTTTTGGGTGTTCTCTGCCCCCCCCATTCCTCTCCTTATACAGCCCTGGAAACATGCAGTTACGCTGCATGCTTAATTATGTGCCTCTCACTCCATTTTTTATTTCACATTGCCAAATCTGAAGAGAGTAAAAAAATATTCCTAAAAGTTCAAAACCAAGAATAAGCCAATAGAAAGAGCTTCAACTGAGGTTCAAAAGGAAATCATGCTACATGAAAGACAGTTCGTGAATTTTTGGATCAATGACTTTTCATGCTTGCAGTTGCCAAATTCCATTAGAATTTGTGATTGGTTCTAGCCCAGAGATGAAGATCATCTTTCTTAGTGGAGAAACAGCTTTAGCCAGAACTAACAGAAGATATTTACTGAAATACTATGGTATATACTTCGTGCCAGAATTTGTCAGATTCCCAGCAGCTAACTTTTCCAAGCTGTTTCCACACTACAAGGCTCCCTTCTTGTCTCATCCTAGAATGTGCTACAATAATTTCAAGTATCTGCATGCAGAGAGGGTACATGAGGTGGACAAATTTTATTTTACAAGATCTATAAATACTTATTGTTATTATTATTACTATTATTACTATTCATTTTAGGCTGTTAAGGAATTCTCATTTTGTTTCATTCTTCAAAGGAGATTATTAAAGTAGTTCTTTTTCTGCAGCCCAAAATACATTGATACACTGAAATGAGAAAAAGAGTGGACTACCAGTATATCTCATTTGGTCTTCTTCCATTAGCATGAATAATTGGAGGTTGCTGCTTAAACATGAAGAATATCAACAGATTCCAAGCAAAACCAATAACCCAGGACAGATTATCCTGGAAATGCCCTGCAAGTAGTCAGCTGGACAAGAGTACTCTGCAAAACCTCCCACACTCTGCACTCTGCACTAAGTAGAAGAAAACATATTGTTACAACTGGTCTGGCACCTGAACCCAGACAAGCGCCTTGTGCACTTGTGCACCTCGCTCTCTCCCAAGACCTCCCTCCAGAAAAACTGCGAGTTAACAAATTATCTAAGGATGGGCAGAAGAAAAATCAGGAAAACAAAGGAACTGCAGCTGTTCTAATTCCCATGAGCCCATGGCCAGGGTTGCTTTTCACGTGGACAGATGGACAGAGAGCTCACTTCCCCGAGTGCCACACACCCAGACACAGCCCCACAGTGTCAAGGCTAACAACCTCAGTCCACGGGAAAATGCATCCAGGAGCAAAGCAGGAATATGGAAGGGTCACTCTTGTTCACAACAGCCAACATGGAGATGTAAAGGAAGAGCTACTTTTCTAGCTAATTGTCCCAGCTGCACTGAGATACCAGCCAGGACGTAAAGGAGAGCTGCAAGAGCACTATGGCATCCAGTCCTCAGCATCCACGGGCTTCCCCTACCCACCCTGTACCTGCATATCCATAATAACCAAATCTAATAACCAAAAATAAAATTCAGTGTAATAATAATTTTATTTTAAGTTAATTCTTCACAAAGGCTCTGTGGAATGCAATTCCTCAAAATTTTCCACTCCTCAAAATAAAGTTACTTTGCATTGCCACTAAAAGAAAGCCACAGAAAGAAGAGAACCATCTCCTGTACTGATGGAGCTGCTTCTTTAACCTACCTGAGAGCAAAGAGGTTTAGGAAATAAGTCTTATTATCATAATTCTTGTAATATATTAGAATTTCTTAGTTAATTAGTTAATATATTAGAATTTCACTTCCTTGTAATAAGACCTTCCTATCATATTGATTTGCAATCTATGCATCCTTACATGGCTTGTGCAAAACACCTGGCCATTCACAGAATAAACACAAGGAAGATACACAAATGACTGTGAGTGGAAGAACACCCATAGGCTCTCATCAGCTTCTCTGCAGCGTGCACCACACAGTCAATGTGCTTCCAGCAGGAACCATCTCTGTTTTTTGAAGTGATTACTTAATAATCTGAAAATTAATTCAAAATATTCTCATTCTATATAATTTTTACATTAAATATTATGCTTCTGACTAAAACCACTTTACTGGTTAATAAAAGTAGCTATCTGGTGTTTTATGTAAAATAAGAAAGCAGAAAATTAGGTTATTATTGTTTAGCTACCTATGTTTATGCAGTTTCTGAAGGCAGAGTATTTTTATAACTATATGTATTTAAGCTAGTGTATTTAATATTTCATATGAGACATCAAAAATCTACTGCATTAAATAACATATAAGATACTTATTCATCACTGCAAATACAAAGGCTACCTAAAATGGAGAATGCTCCTGAAGATGTTTTTAAAGTCATTCCAGAAAAGTAAACTTGTATTCATACAGATACATGTTATCTTTAGTTGGGATTTTGTCTGCAGAAAAACTAAAACATTATCTTTTATACCATTCACATAAACATGAAAGATACTTCCTAAATGTTCCTGAAACTAAATAGCTTTCTGAGGACAAGTTCATTACTTTGTGTTCTTCTCTGGAATGTTTGGAACTATTTTAAAGTTATTAATTCATTACAGAGTTCACTTTTTTTTTTTTTTTTGTCAGATGAGATTTTGATTTTTGCATTTTTCAAGCTTTTGAACATACTTCCAAAGTATGCTTAACATTTTAATTCTCAAGTTCAGACTCAGGAGAGAAGACTTAGCCATTGGTCATGCAACACATACAAAATGCAAACCATCCCAACCATTTTAAAAAGGAGGCCAAGACTTTGCATATGTGGGAAAAGAAGCTTGAATCTTAATAATGGAGGGTGTTCCATCCCCTCCACAACAGAACATTTCTAATAAAAGTGGGGGTTTTTATCACACAAAAGCCAACAAGACAAAGGACCACTCATGAAAGAACGACTCCTGGCTGCAGGTATTACAAAACACTCAAGATGGGGCCAGGTTGGGCTGCATCTTGTTCCATGCCCAGCATCAAGCAGGCCACACTAACTTCCCTCAGTTTTTATTACCTCTTGGAATACAACCATCATTGTACTTTTTGTGTGATTAGTATGGCAATTCTAATGTAGGGAAGATTAAAATAAACCAGATAGATTTTTGTGCTTTTTCTGTGATGACCAAAACCATTTGCACAAAGGAAGACTGCTCTCATGTTCCTCAGAAGCAGCTGGGTTATCTCAAGTACAAATGCTGGACTAAAACCACCTATCAAATGTGAAGAGTTTATTGCTGTTTCCACACATCTGAGGAGAAAAGCAGTTAAACATCTTGTTGAGCTCTGTTGCTCCTCTTCAGCAGCAACACCTCAGCAGGGCTGGAAATGGGAGCCAAAGCTACCCAAGCCCACATGCATTCAGATGTCCACATTCCTCACTCCTGGCTGGCACAGGGACAGCACTGGGATGTTGACTCCTTGGCTGCTAACTCCAGGAGAAAGGAAGAGGCAGAGATCATGGGGCTGAGAGGTTATTATGCTCAGCACATCCAAAGCCTGCAGGCAGGTACATAATATCTCCACCGGGTCACTGGATCTGTCACAGATCACCTTGAAACAGTCCCTTTTCTGGCCACAGACATTTTGCAATTCTTGTCCCTGTGCACACTTTGTGCTTTAGGAGTTCCTGTGACCCAGACTGAGAGGACAGAGTGCCATCTTTTCAGTAAGTGGCCCTTCCCAAGCCCCTTTTCTGAGGGTTTTTAATTATTTTGTTTCCCTTTTCATTCTACAGCAGAGGAAAAGGGAAGAACTGGACATCACATGCTTTGAATTGTATTCTGGTGGGTTTCACCTAGAGATGACTGAAGGATAACAAGCTTAATCCACAAAAATATAATGCTAAATTCTTTAACAAAATACACCTTATCAGATTTGCTATCAAAGAAAACCAACCTCTCTGTTCCCAAACTGAAGGATTAAAGTCTTTGTACAGAGAAAACAAACACAAAATTCACTCAGTAGCATGAGGCTGAAAAAAATTCCTGCTGATTTACTACACAGCAGTTTGCTTGTCTAGCCTTTCCAAACAGCAATCTAACATCAGTGTGAGGACAGCAAGAGGGAAAATTGCTGCCTAAGTGGCAGGTTTGTTATTGTTTGACAATTCTAAAGAGTTCACTAGAAACTTCTAAAAAGAGCATCTTTAATTCCCTGAAATTACTGATAATCGGCCAAGTGAATGGAGAACAATTATGAGGAAAATTGAATGCTTCCAAATGCCAATTTGCTGTATATCCTGAATTAATATTGCATAAGCATTTCTAGTCTCTTGCTGTAAAAGCAAAGGACTAAAATCCTAGACCCACAGGCAGTCTTGCATGGCTGGCCTCACAGATTTCTATATCATCGTTTTTGCATTTTATAATCATACTTAGCATTTATGTGGTAACTTAGATATTTAACCTATTTTTCTCTCAAACCACCCCCCCACACACATCTGTCAGGTAAACTGTTTTCTGCATTAAATGTTCAAAAATAAGCAGTCACACACAACAGCGTGAAGCCCCTAATACAGCCAGAGATATAAGCTGGCTTTTCCTACTAATTAAGTCAGAGCACACTTGAAGCCATTGTTGCAAAATACAGTCTTAGAAATTTTTTGTAATACAGCTATGCCAGCAGTTGGCCACGAAGTACAGTAAAAAGAATAAATACTCTGGGAAGAAAAGGGCTCAGAACATCCTTTTTTTTTTTAGCTGAGCCAAAACAGATTAGTTTCTGTTAAAGGGCCAAGAAAGCATTAGAAGTTAATCCAGAATTTTTGTCAGCCTCAGTTTCCTGGGTAACAGCTAATTCACTAGCCAGTCCCACAGGAGAACATGACCAAACCAAGCCATGGTGACTCAAAGAGATGCTGTCCATCCTCCTTACTCTGCACTTCCTCTGCACCAAGGAGGAGCTAAATCAAAAACCAAATGCAAAAAAAAGAATAAATTAATTTTCTCCTTACTATCCTTAAATAAAAACAACAAAAGATACAACAAAGCAAGACAAAACAAACCTAACCAAGTGAACACACTCCACCTACAAACAAAATGTAGGATATGGATGAATGAGAAACCTGGCTGCTGGACGGTTTGCATGAGCAACAGGTATTGGAGCAGTATATATAGATTTCTGTGGCAGACAGGATAGAAGACTACAGAATTGGCTGGAATGGACAATGTAAACAATGAGAGAGGATGCAGCTGGAAAAACTACACCAAAAAAATAAAAAAATAAAAAGTTAAGAGAACAAATACAGAAGGATCTTAAAATGAGAAAAGCATAGGTCCAAGTATGTAAAGAATCATCTGCTACACTCATTGCAGCACTACTGTGAGACTCCAAACAAGACTCATAACTCAAATCCTGAAGACACCCTGTGATCATCCTGTCAAACACCTATATAAGCCCAGGTACACCATGCAATAATGTCTGCATTTAGTCTTTTAACTTCTGTTGGAAATACAGAAAAATATTGACTTTAATTTCAAGACTTCAGGAGACAGAGAATCCATCAAAGCCCCAGGACTGTCATTTTTAAAGCTCCGCAATTCAGTGAATGTCTTCTATGTCAGACAATCCACAGTTTGTGTTTCAGGAAAGGTAATTCAAAATGTCATCATGCACTTACACAAATCTAACATTACACACTACCATTTTTCATTTTGTGATTAACACTTGAGAAATAACAAAAGTGTAATCATGTGGGATTATCTTTCCTTTTCATGTCTTTAACTTATTTTTGTTTCTTTTTTTTTCTTCAGTTTCTGGCATGGACCAGGTCTTAGGTTCTTCAGAGAGTTTTGCAAAGAGAAAGGGTGAGCGGGAGGGCAGCAGCAACTTACTCACTTTCTCTCATAGTCATACATCATTTACATGGGTCCTAGGGTAACTGTTTATACAGCAAAGTAACATCAAGGAAACAGTTATGTATTTTTATTTGTCCCCTGGGAGGTAAGCTTTCCCTGCCACTAGATCCTCTTCCTGCGCTCCCCCCTCCCCTGTCCTGGTTCATGCATCTTTGTTCTTTAATTCTTCATGCTTTCTCTTTTCCATTCTCCTTCTGTTTCTGATCACAGGCTGATACAAAGTGGCTGTCTCCTTTCTAAAATTTCCATGAGGCATCAAGTCAACCCAGATGCACCAGGTTCTCAAACTGGAAGTCAGCAAATGGAGACAGAAGGAAGGAACATCAAGTCACCAGCTAACCTCCTCTCAGGTTAAAGCCTCATCCCATCATGTGTGCTGAGCATCTCACATTCTGCAGCTTGATAACTACAGACAGAAAGCACAGAGCAAACAAAGAGCCTTCATCAGCAGCCCTACCTTTGACATTTCCTCACTTTTCATTGTTAAAAATGACCCTTCAGGTATTTTACAAGCAAATGACAGAAAAAATAGTCAAGGAAAAAAATCAAGGAAGGAGACACAGAGCAAACAGTTTACATTGCAGTGAAGTAATAAAATAGTTATTACTAAAATGAAATAAATATATTTAATTGGGCTGATCAAAAGGAAAATAAAACCGAATTAACCACACATATATATGGGTGAAAATTACCATCCCTCTAGCTAAAATTGTGACTTTAAGAAATTTTTCCAAGGAAAGATAATTTAAACACTGTATTTGGTTTAAATATTACATATACAAGGATAAAAAAAAAAAAAAAGAGAGAGAGGAAATGCAAAAAAAAGCCCCACAAATACAACTTTCCTTACAAAAGCCACTCCCTTTGATAGAGCATAAGATGAATTATTGGACTTAATTACTTACTAAACTTAATAAATTCTGTAAAAACATGTGGTCAATGAAATGCCTTCCTCCCACAGACGTCTGAAACTCTGATCCTTAAGGAAATTCTAACTATGTACCAATCTTATCTGCCTTCATACAGAGAACACTGAAAACCTGCTGCCCTAGAACTCAAGACATCTGCCAGATCTGAGAGGCATAAAGTAGAGAAAAATACAACATGGATTCACAAGGACTCAGTGCCTGTTAAACACAATTGGATTTGCAGAAAAACCTTGAAAGCAGATGTATTGAGAAGATATTTAAAACATCTGGCAAAATCTGGATGAGGGGAGGGTAGAATACAAGCCCACAACACAAGAGCAAATTAAAATACTTCATTAAAAATATTTTTCACCCTTAGTAAAACATTCCGACTTTGAAAAAGAGAAATAGAAACAAATGGAACAAAATCTCAGCCCTGGGAAAACTGAAAAACTGAACCTGGAATATGGTACATACAGCATAGCACAAATTGCTCAGGATGAGTGAATCTGATGTACTGCCTTCAGGGTCTGAGGAGTAATTTAATATTCTATTCATCCCATAATAGGAATCCCATGCAAAAAATTCACATGCACGAAATCTAGACTGCTAGAAGCTGGCTTGTACACCAGCAGCCACCCAGGCAAACAGCACATAAACAGCTGTGTGACAATGTACCCTGAAGTGACAGCTCCACGGCGCTCCCACGGAGCCGTGAATGCCCCACGCACGCAGGGCTCTCCTGAGGAGCTCACCGCACACACCCGGCCGCCGTGAGCTGCGGCGGGGACAGCAGGGCCTGAGCCCAGCACAGCACACACTGCCCCTCTGCCTGCGCTCTGGGGCACGCTCTGGGCACCAGTGACCCACAGCAAACCCAGAGCCTGCACCCCGAGAGCAGCTGCTCACTCCCTGCACCACTGGGCACACGGCTCAAGCGTGCACCGCCCTGCTGCCCCCATTTTCTGTGGGTTCTCTGGATTTGCTACCACCATGACACACTACTGCACGGCAGCTGCCAAGACACAGTTTAGGATAAACTTTTCAGCTAACAGAAGAAATATGCAGACCAAGCTGCAGTAAACAAACATTTATTGAGTATTTCCAGCTGCAGTTTCACTGAAGCTTTTTCACCCTTCACTTTTTAGGCGATATGTTTTTAAACAATTCCATTTTCTCCTCCTTCCCTCCACTGCTGCTTACACATGGCTTCTCCTCCTCAAGCTCCTGCAGCAGCACCCTGGCAGTGACCTCTCCTCAAGCTGCACATCCTGCTCCCCCCACCTCCATTTCTGCCTGTGCCGAAGCACAAAGCAGAAATAATATCTCAGTACCAGCACTAACTGCAAACAGATTTTCCCCCATCCTTTACGGGTGGAAGAACTGAAAATACTTATTACACTGTAATGTTATGTTTTAAGTAACATAACATAGAGCTATGGGAAAGCAGGATTAGGGGAAGACTTGGCCCACTTGTGTTTTATTACTTTAAAGGTGAACTTAAAACAGAGGTAGAGGTAAATCATCTACATGTACAATACTCACAGAAATATTGCCTACTATGTCAAACTAGAGCAGTAACTTTATTCACTCACTTAATGGATATTTCCCATGGATAAATGTCATGCAGTTCATTTGACAGGGCAGTTTCATGGGTTTTTCACTGCAGTAAGACCTTCATTTTTATTTATTTTTCCATGAGTCAAGAGCCCAACTAAAATTTTAAATAAAACATGAAGAGACTATAGAATGTAAGACCCTTGAGATGGAAATCATTGTGAAAGTCATGCAGTGTTTGACCTACAATCTCCCTGTCATCTAATGAAAGTCTTAAACATCAGAGCTCAAAATGGATTGGAATAGAAGCTAACATTTTTATATTTGGTGGAGAAAGCTTTCATGCACAGAAAGCCTCAAAAAAGTCCAAAAGCAGAAAGATCAAGTCATGACTTACCAAAAGAACTGAAAGACTTAGTTGTGTATTATATAAAGCTGGTTAACAAAGCACATGTGTGCATTTTCCAACTTGTTAGAAACCGATGAACATAATTTTGTTCTTCCATAATCTACTAAAAAGAACTGCTAGCATTGCTTCAAATATTATTTCATTTGAAACAGTTACAACAGCCCATCATTATTCTGTCTCTAAACTTGCAAACGCATCTCCTTTAATGGTCTATATGTGAGGGATGGTCCTTTACACAGCTACTCATTCCAGAGGCTGAGTGTGTATGCAGAGAACTTTCCCAAGTCCACAGGGAGCCAGGATACCCTGAACATCAGGAAAGGCAGGATGGCTCTAACACCTGCACAGTGTGTGACGGAACAGCATACAGAGACACTCAACTGCATAGAGCAGTGAAAACAACTCATGTGCTTCAGACCTCATTAACTCCACATCACTTGTAATCCTCCAGATCTGGGCTGGCTTTCAGTGCCACATGGCACCTGTGGTGCTTCAACATCTGAGAACACATGGCAAGAAAAAGTATAGCTGGTCCTTTGCAGAGGTTTACCCATTTGGGACCAGCACCACAAAGTGACCAGATACCAGTGACAGACCTAAGGCAGATGGCACTGTTTAACCATAAAATTGGTTAAACCCATTTTTATTTTTTTAGCATTTAGTTTAACCATAAAATTCCATCCAAGTGTCTCAAACCCAATTTTACTCTGAAAAAAATTTGAACATGCGACTTTCTGCATTAATGGCATATTGTCCACAGCACAAATATACTTCCCAAGAATAATTAGGGCTGTATAAGAACTTTTCCATGCAAAGTTACTCAGTAAGTAAAACTAAGAAACTGTTTGCTTGAAAAATGCCATTTAGCATTTCTCTTCCAAATCTGCAAATTACCTTTTTTTAAGGCAACAAAGGCAACATCCTACTTCATGATAATTTTTTATTTTTTTTTAATTTTTCATGTAATAATTTATTTTCACAGTGTGAGCTAAATCACAGGCAGAACGGGATTCACAGACATTTATTTTGGAACTGGTCAGCTCCTTTTCTCTCCCAAGAGAGATTAGCCAGTGCACCTAGTGTAGCCAGCAGTGCATTTCACTCTGAATAAACTGTAAAACAGGTCAGATGAGCACACCCTAAGGTGTCCAAGAATCAGACACTGTGTTGCCTTGAGCATTTAGCTCAGATGCAGAACCTAGAGTCTGTTGGTATTAACCTCATCCCTCACATCTGCTTTGAATCAGCTTGATTCATCAGAATGATGCCCAGCAATTGCCAAAAGAGTCCAATTTTACTTTCAGTTGTGAATATGAACAGTGCTGTACAGAGAACTGAATCAAATCCAATGCCTCAGGATAAGGTTTTAATGGTTGATCAAAGTTTGCTTCGAGAAGCCTCATTTCTGACTCACACGCACAATACTTGGAAGCTAATGCAAGCTTGCTTTTGCTGTCTCTGTACAGCCCTTTACCGTATGCATGCAAGCAGTAGTAACATTTTAACTTAACCTAAACGCCACTGTTTGCTTTTGTTTGTAAACCCACATGGTCCCCAGCTCCCTGTCTGCATATACAATAATTTCTACTTTCTGTCAATCCAAAACTATTGATAGAATTAGTTGCCTAAATCCATAACAGAGGCTAGAAACACAGACCTGGAACACAGCCCGAGTTCACATCCACTCCAACCCCAAAGTGCCCAGCTCTGGCATCAGTCCAGGCAGTCAAAGCAAGGTGGCACTGTGTCACGAAGAGTGATCCCCTCTGTCCCTGCAGTGTCACGGAAGGGGAGCTGAGCTGAGGGTCCCTGGCTGCAGAGTACTGGGGACACAGAGCCAGGCCAAGCTGTGACCACAGGAGAGCAGGTGCTGGGCTTGTGCCTCACTCTCAGCCCACAACAGGTCCATGGGCTCAAGCCGAACTTGTCACCTCCACAGCATCCAGTGCCAGGGGTCAAAAAAAGGAAAGTTCTTCTAAATACAAACACTTAATTCTCACCCTGAATGCTTCATCTGCCCCTAATGTGAACCCACACCATTCTGAAGTTGGCACTCAATTACATAACTCATTTAAGATTTACATCAAGAGATGGGTAAGAGAAACAACAAATTTTGGTTTTGTTTCAAGTATGAAAAAAGGCAATAAATTAATGAAAAGTTACTTCTCACCCACTCCTTTATTTCAATATCATGTTTCAGCCCTTTTAGGGCAGGACAGTAAATAAAAAACAACCCTATTCAACCAGTAGCCATCTGTCTCTCTCTTATCCTCCCCAAAGGAACATGTCAAAAGACACAGAATTTAAAGCAAGTTTTTTCCAGTAATCACCCAAAGACATGGACTATCTCCAAAACACATCCCCATCAAAAAAGAAAAAAAAAAAGTGTTAATGTGCTGCAAATGTAAGAAAGGGAGCAAGAAGATCCATTGTGAATTATGAACAAAAGCAAGCAACAATTCTCACACTAAAGTAAGTTAAGCAATAATAATAAGCAACAATTAATAATGATAATTAGCAGTAATAATAAGGGATATACTCTAAGTGTAATACCTTACAACGCCGGGCTTGTGATCAAAAATATCCACATGTTTTTCTGCGGGGTGAGACATGCACTAGCTGATGCACTGAACACACGGTAGCACCACAGACGGTGAGGCACAGAGCCCCCAGCACACACCCCTCTTCATTAGCCCTAAAACACCAATCCCACAAGATCAGCCTGCTTAGGACCAAGTGTGTAATTCAGTACATTTGATAAACTTTGCATCTTCTCCTGCTGGAAGATTTTTTGTGAGTAATTAATGTCAGTTGCCCACCCTGCCATACCCATTCAAACACCATTCCTGTTGCTTCAAAGCAAAGCAAAGCACAACTGGGATACCAGTTACTGTTGCATCCAGTGGCTCTGGATGTTAAGGATGCCTTGAAGCATACTGTTTTACCACATTTCAGAACAAGTATCTATAAATACTGCACAAGGTTTTTAGAAACTGTTGGGTAAAAAAATGTAATGTGTACATATGCCTTCATAGAGCAAACTAGTTCACAGGGTAGCTGTCTGTATTGTGAGAAAGAACTCCCTGCTCATTTCAAATTCATGTTCCTTTGCTTTCACTGTGCTCCTCATTTGCTTATAAGGAAATTACAAGAAACAGAGAAGCAATCAAGAAAATATCTATTTTAGGAGTTATTACATTTACTGATACAATACTTATTGATATGTGTGATGAAAAACTCTTTAAATAAACATATAGCATTTTCTCAATAGTATTAAACCCTTGATACCACAATATGACAGACTTGAGCAGCTACACTGCAATGTTTGATGGGATAAAATGGCATCATATTTTTGCATACACAAAAATAGAGTTCCATTAAGGAAAAAGTTTCCTTTCATTTAAAGAAAGGGAAACAAGCACCACATAAGTGAAGTATTCTGAGAATATAACTCTGATTTCCATAATAGCTTGTTGTTCAAGTGATCATTAAATCTATTTAAGGTATCAAATTTAGACTAATATCCAAACATGACTTCTTAAACAATTCCAATTCAACACTTACATTTTCGTATTATTATCCATATAATATTTCATATTATCTCTCTTGTACTATATTCTCCAGCTATCTGATACCTCTCACCAGGTATCAGATAAAATATCGTATTTTTATTACTTCTTGTTATTAGTACTTGTAGATAGAAGTCTTCACCATATGGAATAACATCTTGAAATGCACCACAATTACTCAGGTTTCCTCTAGAGAATCAGTAAGTTCTAAAATTTATTGGTTTCAGGGATATTTTTTTTTTAATCCTACTAGAAGCAACAGTATTTTGCTTGCTGGTATACCAAGAAGATTGAAGATATTAAAGGTTAATTTAGAAACTTAAGCAGTCTAAAATCTTTGTTTTTACAAACACGTCACAGTCTCATCAAAAACACATGGTTTTTAAACTGCTCAACAATCCCAAATTAACAGCAGAGCACTACACTTGGAGAAAACACCAACTGGAGATCACTCAAGTCAGAACTGTGCTGCACAAAGATCAAATTTAGCCTCATGGAAGAAAGCAGCACCTGGTACTGATTTTTTGATTCAATAACTCTGGCTTTTAAACAATCATATCCTTCACAGAGCTTTAGGGATAAAATGTGATAAGAATTCCTGAATGGCGAGAGCATCAGAAGGTGAGGAAACAGACTCTGCTCAATCTTCTCAAACTCCAATGCATGAGAAACCTTCCTTATTCAGATGCCAAAAGCTGAGGTGCAAGCCTTGGTTCAAGGTTCTTTTTGCATTATGCAACACAATAAAAGAAACCTAGGAGAACTTGACAAGGGAGTAACAGTGGAAGTGATGGTTTGGAAATCCTTTGTATTTCATTCCTGGAACTTCACTGGAATGACAGGCATCTGAACACCAGTGAATGAGACCAAGGAGATACACTGTGGAAACCTAAGTTATCCAAAACTTCACAGAGCGAGTAGAAAACCTCCCTCTGACTTCAGCAAGCTCTGTCTGTAAAGCCCTTATCTTTCATTATAAATGTGGATAACTTTCTCTGTATTTTGTAATCATCAATTTAATCCTAGCGATAACTCGACCTGATAAAGCTCCTAACATCTGGGTTTTGATGAACTCGTCTTTCTCTTTCTCCATTTCTGATCTCTCAATTCCTTAGTTCTTCAACATTTGAAAATATCTTTATTTCCATACATAAAGATGACTTGAAGTTGAATTAGGAGTCAAGGAGACATAAACAAGAATGAAAAAGTTTCTAGTGGCCATATGTGGGGAAGAGTGCTGAAATGATCATAATTTTTGAGACCAAAACAAATATGACCTCACCTGTGCAGCTCTTTGCCAACACACTAATATGGAGTGCTCCAAATTATGAAACCAAACCCTTACCTTATAAATATTTACATATTTATTCTTAGAATATACATTTGGTATTCTAGATAAATACTTGGATCAAATAAGTGAAGTGACTTATATAATGCAATTTTAAAGTACTTGAAATTCACACATTTATGCACTCCCATCTTTAAATGGTTTGTTTAGCACTGGATTTTTTGAATACTCAAATTGGAGATGCAAAGACATACAGATTGTTACAATGGACGCAAGAAACATCTCACCTGGGGTCACCAAACAACCCAATGGCTTAGGCAGGAGCAGGACAGATTGCCCCCAGCAGCCCTTCTGCCTCAAAGCACAGGACAGCATGCAGAACCTACCTCTGAACCATTCCCACAAATACTGCCTCACTACATGAGGTGTAAACATCTTTTTTAGCCCTATGGGTTACAAAAAATGGCTTTTGCCCAGGAAATACCAACTCTCCTTCTCTTATCTGAGAAAAATATCAACACATTTGAAGACTTGGATCGTACCAGTTTTTATCTTTCCTTAACTACATAAACCAGTCCTACCAACTCATTATAGACTCCAAAGCAATGTTTTCTTGTTGCTCTCTTTTGACTCTCTCCAACCTGTTAAGAATTTCCCCATGGCTGGCACCACAACTGGTCACTCCAGATTAAGTCTTCCTGCACACAACAGCGAGCCCACAACAGCATGTGCATTCGATCTTTTGATGGAAGAGCGCAATGCCCGACTGAACTGTTAATAATGCACCATATTGCCAGGATTCTTCTAACAGTATTGTGAACTTTGTTGTTCATTAGTACTGCCTTGCAAATTACCTTTTTCTTCCTAGATGCAGTGGCAGTGACCATCTCACTGATTTCAAAACCATTTATAAATGTATCAAAAGTCAATGCTGAAATGAAACGCTGTGCCTGAAACTCCATCTTAGTTTTTTATGCACTACTTTATATTCCAGTTCAGATTTCTTAAAATACTAAACACTCCTTAAACTAAGAGCCCTCAGAGACAATATTTCTTATGTCCTACTAATTTGTCAATGAACAACAAAAAACTACTCAGAAAGCAGAAAAAGAGACACAAATTCAAAGGCAAGCAAGGTCAGGAACTTTACTATAGCAATGAATTCCCAGTCAAAGTCTGCATGCATGCTCTTACCTGTGAGGAACAGACTTGTGCTGATTGCAGGGTAAGAGCACACTTGCACACAGGGAACCTTAAAGCAACAGCCACACTGCTGGGTAAACAATGATGTGAAGCTGCAGTGACTTCTTTGCTTCTCTGCACTTCTAGTACATCTTCACAGCCAGCTGTGCACCCACTTCATGATATTCTCATCTAGATTTTTTTTTTCATGGTCTGATTCTGTGACCAGAATATGAAATTGATGCTAAAAGTCCTGAGAGTCTGCTAAAATATATGATACAGATCACCTGAGCATATAATTCACTGGAGTGCACCAATACCAGCTAGCTCTTAGTAATTTCTTGAGCTCTCTGGCCAGTGTTCTGGGAGATGTTGACCCTCCAGCCTTTAGGAGAACCTTACAATTACCCTATATCTCATTTTTAAGGAACTGAAGCACCTACAAGACATACTGAAAACAAAAGCAGCTGTCTTCTAAAATGCACAGGCAACTGATTTGTGTCACACTGGCACAAAGCAGTACAATACAATCCAGGGTGGGAAGCTGTGTATGAACAATATGCTTGTACACCTGTCTGCTAAATATATCACTGTGGACATCATTCACTTTTACAATAAATAGTTTCAATAAGCAAATAGTTTACTTTTATTAATTTTATTTGTAATCACAGAATTACAAAGGTTGGATGAGATCTCTGGGGATTATTTGGTTTAATCAGTCCACAAAAAAGGACCAGGTGGACCAGGCTGTTCAGGGCCATGTTCAGTCAAGTTCTTCCATCTCCAAGCATGTGGAGATGCCACAATTTCTCTGAGTAGCTTGTTTCACTCTCCAGGTGAGAATGGTTTTCCTTATTTCCAACTGGCATTTTCCTTGTTGAAACTTGTGCTTGTTTCTCCAGCAATAATTTGCCTATGTGAAAAGAATCTGGCTTCATTTTCTCAATATTCTTCCATTAAGCAGCTGAAGAAAAAAGAGGATCTCCAAACCCCCTTATTTCCTTTAAGAAAAAAATATCAGCTCTCCAAACCTCTCTTATAATGTTTTCCAAATAATGTTATGTATTAAAAATGTCTTGTCACTGTAACTGCTGAAATATTCAGAGAGACTTGTTACACATAATCACACCAAGACAAATAACCAAGGGTGGTCTTAGTTCTTGAGCAAGCTAAATAATTTAAAAGGAAAACAAGACAAAGAGATGACCCTTTTCATAATATCTCATGAAGCTGAAAAGGGATTTTATTTACAATATTTAAATGCAGTACTGTGAAACAAACAACTTGGTTCACAGGCAGTGCACCCGCTGCTGAACTGTCACTGCCTGACATCCTGTCTTATCTGCCAAATTGCTCATTAGGTTTGGCAATTTTCACCTGCGCCTCCAGTTTCTATTTCAGCAGGGAATAAACATCAGTCTGCTTTAACAATCTTCTGCAGTGAGCTTCCAACCTCTTCCCAGAAAACACGCCAGCACAACACAAAAAAAGCCTTGTGTACTATATGCTTGAAAAAAAGATGCAGCTGAAGTGATGAAATACAACAAGAAGTTGTTTAACTTGGGTAAAAGAAAAGCAGTAAAAAAGAAAGAGCTAAATAAGAAACATAAATAAATCAACTGCTTGTATCTAAGAATTGTGTTTTCATAGTGCAAAACAACATGGGGGGTACGGGCCAGCCTCATTTTTGTTTCCATGTTTATGGAAAAATTGAATGGGAAAATTGGATTTGACACACACACACCCCCTCCCCGACATGCAAAGTACAGGCTGAGTGGCTGTGTTCGTGCATGGGAAAAGAGGGACTCCAGATGAATATTACTTTTCCAGCTGGACCTGATCTAGCTAACCTTTCTCTTGCTGGGAGAGGAGGGATGGTGTGATCTATAAACAAACAAAAGGGGTAGCATGGCAACCAGAACAAAGAGAGGAGGATCTCAGCAGGCTTCGAGCCCCAGCCTAATGCACGGAGCTGCTGCCTGGGAGCAGAGGGTGCAGGTGAGCGGCAGCACCAGGGCGCAGAAGTGCGCGGCCGCGCAGGAACCGCCGCGGAGCAGAGCCCGCCTCGACAGCAAAAAGCACCAGAGATGTAAAACAAAACGTCTCAAATGCTATAAACCAATTTCAGACGGAATACTGTTTTTCATTTGTTAGAAGTAAAATATTCACCGCCAACCCTGCAATTAGCTGGAAAATTACAATAATTACAGCAATTTTGTATCCCATCTCCAATCCAATTAATAGATATATGACCTTGTCAACATGTAATAATCAGGATCTGCATCTACCGCAAAACTGGATGGGTTTTATTTGCTGAATAGAACTTACACAGTAAGAAGATAATTATTTGAAATACTGAGAATACCATTTGTATGCTATGCTTCACTTCACAAGTTATAAAGGAAATACAATAAGGATAGTATTTCCATTTTCAATGTATATTTAAATGAAATTCCTGAAATAGGTATGTTTAATATGGGATAATATTACAGCACTGGGATTCTAAGCCTGTGGTTTGGAACATTTAAAACCAAAATATATCTGTCAACATTTAAAAAAAGGAATTAGATAGGAGAACATTGCTGATTTCTGATAACATATTTATTACAAATTGTTTAGCGTACTTTGTTTGTACATGTTTCTATAAAAAGTGTCAAAGAGCTATAATCCTTACCAATAGTTTTAGAAGTCTTTGGTATTTCTAAAGACCTTTTTAACGAAAGGTCTCAAACCCCTTTTTGGTCATCTTAGCAATCAGTGAACTAGACAAGCATTCCATGTATTTTCCAGAATGACACCAAAGATAAGTGAGCTGTCCAATATATCACTGAGTTTTATCTGTACTATATGATTTTGATGTGCTAAAATTCATGTATTGCATAATACACTGGATAGTGACACAAAGGAGAAAATATGTGTGCATTTACCTGCTCTAACCCCTGCTAAGTTGAGAACCAAGGAGGACAGTTTTTTGGCTTATGCATGGAAATGAGATGTGCATTTAGCAGTGACATACTCTAGTGACAGCAAAATGGAAGGGTCCTGAAATTCCACGATACTTCTTTATTCTGCCATTAATCCTTCCCTAATTTAATTCTGTGTTGAAATGAAGCATAGTTACAGCTTAAAAAGACACACATTCAGCTCTTTGTAAGCTAATTGTTAAATGCTATTCCCTTAATTTTACAGAAAACATTCCGGTACAAAACCCCTCAAACTTAACAGAGTGGTAACTTTTCCATTTGCATTTTACCTGACTGCTTAAACACAGATTTTATCCATTAAAGAAACACTACACCAAATCAATCTCCTGGAAATTACACACTGCTTCTTTTAAAGAATCTGTAAAATTTCAATGGACTGATAATACTAACTTCTGCTAAGAATTTTCTGGAGTGGAGACCCTATTTCAAAAGTTCAGTGAGCAAAATGATAGACACTACACATAAACGGACACAATGCCTTATCCACATTGTCTTGTTTGCATAGTACTTTTAACAACAATGAAAATTACACAGTAAATTTCATTCCATAATTTTTCTTCTTAATAAGCTCAAATATTCAAAGAACCTGCCTGAGCAAGAAATGCAAAAAGTAATTCCTGCTATGTGGTTTTCCAACAAGTGCTCACCACATTGAAATAAACAAAGTAAAGGGAGGTTTCTGGATGTAGTTTCTGCTTTTTAAAGTGTATTTTGTATTTTTGCAACACACTAAGTGCACATTTTAGCAGGTGTTTTTATGGAAAGGTGACAGCATAACCTAGCAACATTGACAGGTTAAATAGAAAGTGCTCCTATCTTTAGTTTCTTTTTACCATTTTGTTCATTAAATAGACCAGAACTGGCAAACCCAAAACCATGCAGCAAATACATTTGGAGATATTGATGTGATTTTCAGTGTGAGGACAATTTTAAACTGGCAGCATAGAAGGAGCTTATGGCTCCTAAAAGCAATTTATAAATAATTTATTAAAACAGAACAGGTTTGTTTACTTGCATGCAAGAAGCATTTACGCAGTTTCTCAGTTCTGATCAGCTTTCGATAAGGACAGATAATGAATCATTTTTCCCAGCAGCATCGATGGGTAACAGCACTTGGCATCTTTATATATTTAGACAAAACACATTGAGATACAGAGAACATTTACTCACTTGCACGAAGGACTGATGGGGTGACCTCAATTTCACTTGTTGCTTGGTAAGGCTGAAAGGCCGATGCCGCGTTGGAGCCAAGCTCACTGCCAAAAATCTCCGGGCTTTGTGTGCCTGTTGAGCTGGCACTGGTGCCATCACCCCCATGGTGTGGATCTTGCTCATCAAATACAGCCACGAGCTGCAAATGACAATTTAATCTACTGTTAAAAAAAACTCAACACCATCAAAGTGCCATTGCAGATCAGCATTTCATCATTTCTTCCCACCAAATAGCAAGAAGTGTCTATCAGCAGAGACTCCGATCAATGCCTAGACCACAACATCATCAGCCCAAGGAAAAGCAGACATTAAGTGGATACTACAAAGGGTCAACAGCTCTGATGGGACACAAAACTCATCACTGTGAGCCATAGAAAGAATGGCAACAAGGAAAGCAAGAGTTGCACCTTCCCCAGCAAACCACTTCATCTTACCCAGAAATGCAGAAAATGAACTGTGTGGATTGATGCCTGTGCACTGGAATTCAGCATTTGTGTTTAGATACCTCTATACACATCATTACTGCAGTCAAATCATGAGCAAAACCACAGTTTTACAGAATAAAAACATTCAAGAAGAAGTTATGTTGATACACACAACAAAGTTAGAGACAAAATACAAAGAAGTGTTATAATCACAGTCATCACCATCTCTTAATCTTTCACCTATTGATCCTGTTTTTATGACTTAAGTTGTGGGCTTCTCTTGCGAAATTTCTTTAATCAGATTTATAGAGATAGTCTGTATCTGTTTGACATCAACTTCTCCAAGAAAAGTTGAAATCTCAAGATCCATTTAGAACTTTACCAAGTCTCTAATTTAATAAATATTTACTAAATCTGTGTTTACTGCTGCAAGAAAAATAGGAAAACACCACAGTGATTTTTGATAAACCTGAGATATTTTTCCACTATAGATGATTTCATGCATTTGTTTGAAACAACTAATTTATCCCAATTTATCCTTGGTAACATACTGAAAGAGATAATGCTAGCTCTTATACACATTTCATTTTAGAACTTAATTTTCAAGATGAAGAAAGAAGTTTTAAGGATAGAAGCATTCTGTAGCCTGTAAATTACTCTATAATATAATATTTGAAAGACGTTTCCAAGAAAGCATTATATTCTTCTGTGCAAATTGGTAAGGTAAACAGAGCAAATCAACTTAAACCTATCCTGGTCTCTGCAAATTGTTTATTCTGTTAGCTCAACAGCTAGAACTTTATGTAACCAAAAGGCATCAGAGGTCATTTTCTCTTTTTTTTAAAGCAATTTCAGCACCATCTTAGCCAAAAGGTTTTAATAATAGTCCCTTTACTCAAATTTAACTTACATAAGCATCAATAAAAAAATTTAAAACCGCAACTCTAACTCCAAGTGAAAACCATTTGGGAATTCAGCTTTTGAAAGTACTCTTCAGGCATTTACTCTTTTTCACAAGTCATTTTGAAATTACAGAGAGTAGTAAACTTCTACCAATAATTCCGTATCTAATGCAAATTTAGGCTCAGGCATGCAAAAAACAGAAAGAAGAAACTAGTAATGGAAAAAGGATCAATGCTCTCTCCAGTGCTAGTTGAAAGGTAGGTAGCAGCAGGAAAATCACACTGCAGCTGCAGACAGCTGGAACATGTTTTTACCATAAAAGTCATTATTTTATGGTTGAGAAATCTACACACAAAAGAGATGTGACAACACCAAAATGTCAGTAGCTCAAGAGCATTGGAAATTTAATTTTCTAACACAATATGAAATATCATTGCTTACAAAAATATGCTTCTAAAACTTTACTCATAACTCTCTTACTGTTTTATAGCAAGCTAATTACCAATCTCCAGCAACTAAAAATAAACTAATCCACAAGTGAAAATCTGTAAGTTATTCCAATAAAAGACAAATCATTTAAGAATCCTAGCATGAAACATCAAATCTTTTTGTCCTTTGCATGTCATGTATAAAGATAAATCCCCCAATTACATTTTGTTCCTTTGAGGCTGATTGAAAAATATTTTTGATGCATGCAACTGCAAGTATTTTATATATATATATAACATTAAATATATATATATATATATATATATATATATATGCAAAAAAGGTATGTGCATATAAATCTCCATATATATTATCTCTGACTCTAAGTTGCCTCCAGCTTTTTGCCTATTCCAGACAGTCTACATCTATAACTTCAGAACATCTAAAAATGAATGTTTCTTATTTCAAGCTTAGCTTTTGATCTGATCTGTTTTTTGCAGGTATTCACAGTTTTGACAGCATCAAACCTTCAAAAGGCTTCAGTTCCATTAAAAGGCATACCAAGTTGTAACATTTTTTCAGCGTGAAGAAACACAAACCATGTTAGTCTTCCCCAAATCTAATTAGCATTAGGAACACAGGTTAGGAAGTTTGTTGTAAAACAGCACTACAATGGTACAGTAGCCATCTGGACTACAATAGCTCAATGCTCATAATCAGCTAGAAAGTCTTTGGGACTGGAAGACTTAATGCAAATAAACACTCTGGAATCTTGATTTCCAGACCCTGGTATGCCATTTTACAAGACTGTGAGCTTGTGGGAAACAAGGACAGCCAAAACATCTTGCACTATATTATGATATCAAGCATTTATCTCTGATTTCTTCAACACCCTTTATTTTAATCAAAGGATATTATTCAAGGAGAGGAATTGTACTGCTGGAGGCCCAGATCACACCTTGACTACGGTCCTTGCAAGAACAAGAAACAAAACAAAAAACTTTCAGAGACACCTAACGCAATGTGGAAGGAACCACAGGAGTAGGTCACTGGAGCTATGAAGAATCCATTGCTGCAGGAATCCACAGCGATAAACACTGCTCTGTGCCACGGAAAAAGCCTCTTGATGAGTCACATTTCAAGGCCACAGAGATGTCTTTAATTTGGCAAAGAATGGAGCACACATTCCTAGACCAGCTTTTATCAGCGTTAAGTCTGTGGTATTTTGCTGGACTTTAGATGTCAGATTTACAGCAAGAGAAGAGAACTAAGATGACTATCTTTTCTGGAAACATCATCTTTACTGGCAGGAGACCGCTTCTGTGTTGATCCTTTTCTTCTTTAATAAGAAATAAATGACTGAAGCTACCCTAATCTTTTGAGAATCACTCTATTATTTCCATACCTGAAATGAGCTGTGCCTTGTGTTCTCTATCCTTCAGTTTTAGATCTCATCACCTGCAGTGACCTGAGAAACTCATCATAACATCCACTCTTATGCAGAAACAAACAGAAGTACTGAACAAACCACAATGATGCATTAATAAAGAAAACAGCTACTGATAGCTGACCACTATCAGCTCTTTAAAAGAACTTCCATCAAAATTCTGTGAATGCTGATGCCATTTGGTTTAATTTTATTTTCCTTTGTGAAAGACAAATCCACACCACAGACCAAATATCATATCAACAACAGTTAATAAAAAATTATATTTTATCCACCCCATATTCCATGGGACCTCAACTTGAATGCCTCAAAGACGTAAGAATATGGTTTAATATGTTACAGTACTTTTAATCACCTGAGGCAACAGGACTATCTGCATCTTTCAATCACTGAACTAAAAATCTGCAAATAGGAAATAAAATCAAGCAAAAACAAACCACCTTGTCACCCCAAAACAAATTTAATAAACAACAGGTAAACTTAGATTGGCGTGCTTACATTTCTTATTGTCATATGGCAAAAGCAACAGGAAGGTGAGAAGTTTTACTACCATTATTTATCATAGTAAGATGTCACAGGCAGTGTCATCAGTTTGAGTAATAAAAGAGTTTAGTCCCTAATATTTGTATACAACATTTTTCAAGAAAAAATAAGTTTCAAATATTCATTAATACATTCAGATATAAAGACAGCAGCTTTGTTTGGATCATAATTTATGGAAGGTTGATCCCATTTCAGCAATGGAATTAAAGTCTTCAAATGGTCAACTACATAAACTACTTTTTTATCTTCACAATAAGAAATACAAGAAATTTTGTGTGAATTATCAACAAAAGATACAATTATTTTAAAAAGCAACAGCATTCAGTGTTTGATCAACAGCTTTTCTCTTTTAGAAATACAAAACTGCAGTAAAACTCAACCATTATCCCAGCTGTAAAAAGCATACTTGTGATAATTTGTGTATTTCAAGAGGTGCAAGGTTTTTTTTATTGCCATCCTTATCCTCTGAAGACAAAAAAATATAGGAGTATAGTTTAAAAATCAGCAACTTGATGCTCTTCTCTTTTGACTGATACAGAGTCTTTCCACACCAGACAGACAATGAAGGGAGAGTAACATTTTTTTTTTTTTTCTAAATATGTTAGCTGCATGAAGCAAATGCCTTATAGAGAAATTATTTCACAGCCTGAGATATCAAAACAAAGTTTTACTGAGGCATCTTTGTATCTGGGGTAGGAGGAAGGCATTCCAGCCTATGACTGCATTCTGCCCTCTATAACACCAGACTGTACTGAATTAATTATAATCCAGCATCTTGTTCTTTCTAAAAGAGAGGATGAGCTGCTCTATTGCTCTGTCTCCGATTCCACATATGATGTTGAACAGGTTATATTTACTTTAATAAATAAAAGGCAAGAAGATTGATTTATTTTAATATTGACACAGCAGCAGCAGTCTGCATTCCAACATTAATTATTACAATTTCCATCTATTCTAAAGTAATTAAAAATTAGTAAACACATATGCAGTCTTAATTAATAGACTAGATTAAGCACTTGAATGTTAATTAACTGGATTAAAAAACTATTTCCACCAGAAATGGCTGTTTATATTTTCATTAAGTACTACTATCACATAAACCAATTCATCACTATCAAATGCTCTGATCAGGTCATCTCTCTTCAGCACCAAACCACAAAACCAGAAATCCTCCATTTCAAAGAAATGCATAAAGCTAGAAACTTCTGCTGTATTTTTCCATCACTATAAGATTGTCAAAAAGATCACTTGAATTTTGCATATTCCTAAGAACTTGTCCAAAATTTGCTAATTCTTTGGTGATATTTATTGATTAATCTGATACTGGCTCATGGGTAGGGACCAGCAATTATTTCAGATTTATTTTAATATCAGTGAGGATTACAGCTCCATTCTCCTGTTAGAAAGACAGAAACTGATCCTCCGGCTTTCATACCCTCTGGGTTTTACAGAGGCTCTACACTTCTTATCCACTCTTTTTAACACTGAGTGAAACTGAAATCACTCACCTTTTTAGATTATTAGGATCCATTTTAAATATCTGGTTTCTTCCCACCAGAAGGACACTTAGGAGATCATTTCATGCAAGAATGTTCCTAATTTGTTCTGGCTGTTCAGTGGCCAATTGCTCAGCAGTTAATCTGCTTAGCAACACACAGTATCTGGATCCCCCTGGCTGAACCCTGCACTTCCTCTCCTGGTCTATACAACTTCCAGATGTGGTCTTTCCTTTCACAGCTGCTATGGTCTTCTGGCATTTATGCTCTCCTACAGGATGGCCGTCCATGGACAAAACTGCCTTTCACACAAGATGACATTTTTCTGACTCCAGGAGAATAGAGAGCATAGACCTGAGACAGCTCCAAGTGATGGAGCAGCTCAACCACACCTCTGGTGAGGCACCAATGGTATCAATGATTCTGGTTATCAGTTTATGCTTAAAAACTGAACCTTTTCACAGGGGACTTACGGTCCTTGAAAATAGATTTTGATGGCTCAAAAGAGACTCTAAAATAGAAATTAGCCTTGTGAAAATACCTTCCTCTAAAGTAGCCACTTCAAGCATTTCCTTCAACATCCGATGCCAGAGGGTTAAGCCCAGCCCTGTCCCACAGTCCCACTGTGTCAGTCTGTCTGCACTCACTGTGAGAGCCACAGGCTGCTGATAAGGGAGATTTCAACCCCTCTCACAGCATAGCCATACGTTTTCAGACACGCAGCAAGTGCCTGGGGAGAGGACACAGAGAAGGCTGGTAAACAATTTAAACATGGCATCCTTTCCTCACAAAAAGCATTTCTAGTCTCAAGCAAGACTGTACAGTGAACTAACAAGGCACCAACAGAACTGGCTACACACATCCTCTGCAAACAGCACAAGTGAGGGAGATGGAAAGAGAATATAAGCTCAGCTCTCTAGCAACTCTTGAGGACTGGCAAAAACCACTTATACCCAAGGCAGTCTATGTATTACTCAGTCCATGTTACAATGCAGAACTAAGGAGTAGCTGTTTAATAAGGCCCAGCAGTAAATCAGATTTCAGCTAATAGTACCTCAGACTCCCTAACATCTCAAAACACAAGTCGCTTCTGAATGAATAGATAAGTGTAAGGGAAAAAAAAACACATAAATTCAGGAAAATCTCTAGCAAGGGAGTAGCCAATTATTATTTAGAAATGAAAGAAACTAAATACAAAATCAATTCATAGGTTTTTCTGATAACTGAACTGACTTTAATAGCCCCATGGCAGACCCAAATTCTTATCATTCCTTGAGCTTCACTTTTCTACATGGCTCATTAAAAACCCATTTAAATATAACTACCACTTCAATGAGCTAGTAAGAGAAAATACAGAATAGGTATTTTCACAATAATACACTACTACCCACAGATAATTAAAAAAAAAAAAAATCAATTAGCAAAATAGCAGCATCTAGGGTCATTCTGTGCTGGATGTGATGTGCAATGTGGGCATCCCCTCTACAGACCTAGACATCACAAAGCATTTTTAAAGGAGAAAAAGGGCAAGTACCATTTCAATTTAGGATAAGCTGCAGCACAAACAACAAACCTCTATAATTTCAAGAAAATCATTACCTGTCCTAATTAATCACCTCAGCCATGAAACCAGAACTAGCTTTTCATAAAACTTTTCAAAGTAAAATAGCTGGAAGGGAGCCAAAGAACTTTTCACAATCATTTTACTGCATGAAAAATAATCATAGAATCACAGAATGATTTGGGTGAAAAGGGACCTTGAAGATCATCCAGCTCCAACGCCCCTGACATGGGCAGGGGGACCCTTCACTAGAGCTCCATCCAACCAGGCCTTAAACGCTCCCAGGGATGGGGTATTCACAACTTCGGGTAACATGCTCCAGTGCCTCACCACCCTCAAAGTAAAGAATTGTTTCCTAACATGTAATCCAAACCTACTTTCAGTTTGAATCTGTTCCCCCTTGCCCTGTAACTGCATACCCTTGTAAAAAATCCTTCTCCCTCTTTCTTGTGGGTTCCCTTCAGGTACTGGAAGGCTGCAATTAGGTTACCCTTAAGCTTTCTCTTAAAATTCTCATAAAATTTAAATTCTTAAATTCTCAATCTGAACAATCCTAATTCTCTATGCCTTTACTCATAGGAGAGGTGCTCCATCAATCCTCTAATCATCTTGGTGGTGTCACTTCAACAGATCAATGCCCTTCCTGTGCTGGGACCCCAGAGCTGGATGCAGCACTGCAGACAGGTCTCACCAGAGCAGGGCAGAGCGGCAGAACCCCCTCCCTTGTGCTGCCCACAGGGCTTTGGATGCAGCCCAGGATGTGGCTGGCTTTCTGGGCTGTGAGTGCACATTGCCAGCTCAGGTCCAGCCTAATCACTTCCCTGAGCCTGCTGGCTGCAGGCTTGCTCATGCAGCCAAGGGTGGAGCTGGTCATCTTCACCACAAGGACACTGATGATCCACATTCATCAGGTTCTCCACCAGGCCTGTCCTACAGGAAGCAGCCTCCCAGCCCATACTGCTGAGAGGGGTAATTCCAGACCACATGCAGCACTCTGCATTTACCTACGCTGAACGTAATCCACTCCCTCAAAACCTCATGAGATAAAATAACCAGTGCTGGAAAATACATCATAGGTCTCAGGGAAAGTCATTCCCAAACCTGCTGACTAAGTAAGCACCCCTCGCTCTCAAACACTCAACGTAACACACGAAGTTAAATCATATCTGCAAGATCAAAACTCATCTATTGATTTGAAGGATACTTTAATTTTACAGGTAGTTTTCAAATCTTCTGCTTTCATGATTCTTTAAATCTAAGAAATTATTCTGAAGTAAATATACACGCTTTTTATTAAAACATTGCTTTAGATTATTCATTTCCCATGGCACTTTGATCAGAGAAATTCTAGAATCAATATTAAATTGCAATCTAATCCGCTCCCAGTAGGAATTAAATGCAGTTTTAGGTACTATCCTGTAAGTCCCCATGCTACTAAAAATACTTCAAATATATTTAAAGTGTTAAAATATTTAAAATATTAAATTCATACTATGGATATTTAAAAGATTTCCTTTTTTCATCTTCTCCTAATGGCTGGGCAACAGCCTAAAAAGCAAGCGTGACTGTGGCACCCTGGAAAAGGTATTTGTGTATATTCTGTCTGAATTGCTCTTGACCTGACCTCCATGGTGTAAATCAGGCTGAGGCTTAGACAAAGAAATAAAACAACAATTGAACAGAGTTAAAATTATTACAAGGTCTAGCAGCAGTAGCTGACAGTGAGCTGCCTGCTTGCTTGGATGGATTTGGCTCTCCATGACCTCACCCCTTGACTGTACTAGACACCACTTGTACATACAATGCACCGTCTGAGAGCTGAACCACCAGCCCAAAGGTACAGACCGACAGACAAACACAAGGACAGACAAAGCACACAAAGAATATCCTGCAAAGCCCTTCTGTCATGCTTACCTGGCTAAACCTACTGCATGGACACAGCAAGGCCAGTACCAGGGCTGGCTCTTGGCCATCCAAAGGCATCGATGCTGGTCAGCTCTTACAGACAACCCAGAAATGCAGAAACACCCCACATTTCATGAAGCTGACACAACGGGCAGAATGACAATGCAGCCAGGAGGTGAGTTTCTCTTCAGCAGGGCACGCTCACCTGGCCAGGAACAGGTCTAGAAGCCCCAGTTTGTTACTTTTGGTCATGCTTCTGAAATCTGCATTTCTGCTGTTAACTGTAGACATGCTAAGGAACACTACACAAGCTCTTGCAATTAGCCACTGATGCCAGCCTTCTCAGTGGACACATTCATCAGCAGCTGGTAACACACAGCTGTTAAGCTAAACCCTGCTGAAAGGGTGAGCAGTGCCATCACTGCACCCTGACCTCAAGGAGGATGGAGTCAGCCATGCAGTCCAAACACGAGAAATGCTGCAGACACATCTCACTGCAGAACTGGTTTGGTTAAGATTATGGAGTAAAGACATTTTCCAGCTTCCAACAAAAAGCAGAACTATGGTTAAGAATGCAAGAAGAGAGAACATCATTCCAATTTCTTCTATATAATTTTTTTTCTTTTATGCTTCTCAGCAAAAATTAAGGTATTATGCTTAGTAGAGGTTTGCTTCCCACAATTGTTACAAGCTCTCCATATAAGAGGTACAAAAATGCTTAAATCCATGCTTGTTTGGGCTATGAGAACAGCTGGAGAAAATAACTCTGTCCTAAATAGGATAGTTTTTCAATCACAAGGTTTTTATCACGGTATTTTTTAATGGGTTGTTTCTTCACCATTGCTTCCTTTGAAAGCACATATAATACTTTTCTGTATATGCTGCCCTGTTACTTTCTTAAATCCTCGATTTATACAGAAAAGATTTCTTCCAAAATCCTTTTGTACCAACAGTCCTCTTGTTCCCGGCTAAGGACGTACTCTGCAAAATTACCACAATATGTGATTTACCACGGTATCTCCTTAGCTCATTTTAAAAAGAAATTGGAAAGAATTCTATCCATCCTGGCTTTAAAGTGGTGCATGAAGAAAACATCATTTCAGAAGAGAGAGAGTTATGCTTGGGAAGTAGTTGGGTCACATCTGAGTGTGTGAATAAGCCAATTTCATCCCCTCCATTTTTGACTCCTCAGCACAAATGAGTACATGTGAACCACACTGAGGACAATGATGTCACTATTACCTTCAAAACAATTTTACACTTTTAGAGCACACTATGAAAGTCTGCCTTCTTACAGGACAAGGCTCAAAAGGATACCCTGACTGTACTTCATGTACTGAGCTCTTGGTATGGGATGACTCTGCAGGTCTGCAGATTTCCAAGTCAAAAGCACAGACCGTACAGGAGTTCAGTATTTTATTCCTGCCACAGAGGTCAGCAGTTAAGCAGTGATGCTATGCAGTAAGTAATCCAGACATTGGGTTATTAGAGGGGCTGGTGTCACATAGCAAGATATATTGCTGAAATAAAAATGTATTAAATCTTAACAGTTGTCTCATCTGTCATTGGGAGCTGCAGTCACTGAGTACCGAAAAACAAATGGTTTCAGATACCTCCAAAAAAAGACCATGCTTCCATTGGTCTGCTACAGGATCAAAACAGCGGCATTAAATTCTAAGATTTTAATTTCAGCTGAGGTACAAAAAGGTAACTAGCTAGTTAAAGCACAGGACAATATCTTTGCAAGCTTATTAAACTTCAAGAAAATAGACTTTGTAAAATACAGCTCTTCATTTTATATAGTGTGTGCTGTTCAGTGTAATTTGCATGCAAAAGCCAGGAGAATGTGATTAAAAATACCCATCTAGAGACACAGATGAAAAACTTCAAACATTTTCTGATTCCCTTCTGTTCCACTCATTATTTCAATACCTCACTACAACAAAGGAATAGATAACACTTGTCCTTGACACTAGCCTAAATTATCTTCAGTGTGCAATACAATACCGATTAAATTAGGCTTATTTTAAATAAACGTCAAGGTCTGTTCAAAAGGTAAAACTGTGTGCCTTATGCCTTTTGTATAACACATACCCTCCCCACCCCCCAAACTTTTCAGAGGTCTGAAAAAACAATGAGATATGATGGGTTTTTTTTAACTTCCTTATCTAGATTTAAAAAAAAAAAAAAAAAAAACCAAAAAAAACAACCCAAAAAACAAAAACAAAAAAATCCAAACCAACACATCAGAGAGAATCATTTAACATTAACATTTAGGACAACAATAACAGTATTCTTCATTTTGTATAACGACAAAAATAATCAGCACATTAGACAATAATTCTTGCCTCCTTTCTTTAAATAAGGTCCTAAAATATCCTAAATGCAAATGACTGCTTGATTCCTTGTGACTGTTTTTATTACTTTAATATGTAACAATAGTGAAAACACTGCAACTTAACTTACATTAGGGCTATCCATAATTCATATATCCATAAGTCAGAATATCCAAAATTAAGAATAAAAGGTAGCTGTCCAACAGCACTGGGCTGATTGTAAATGACACATGTCAGGGGATCCATGGAGGTTGTCCCATGCTGTGGCAATCCCCAGAGATAGGATCTTGACTCATCACAATTATTATGTGAACTTATGCCAAATACAGAGCTCTGCTCTTAAGTAAAACACACTCCCTTAGATAACATTTGATAGTCCAGAAAAGGAGAGAATCTGCCTAAACACCTTTAGGTTTTCTACGGCTAAGAAGATTACAGCGATCTCTGTATGTATTTCAAAAAGCCTGGCTCATCCACATCCAGGTGGATTTCCATCTACGACACACTACATTTCCCACAAAATACCAGGTTCAATGACTTGGTAGCACAGCCCCAGGGACATTCACTAAAACCTGGGCTCCCAATGCCAAAACCATTTTCAAAATATTCTGGAGTCACTTTTTCAACAGTATTTTGGCAGATAAGGTTGTGGAAGGACATTCCATGTATTTTCTCCCCATAAAATTGCTAGAAATTAGGTGCCCAGGTAATTCTGAGATTCTTCTTTTAAAAGCCACCTGGCAACTTTTCAAATCTGTCCTCTTAAGTCCTTATGAACACAAACAGGAAAAAAAAAGCAGCAGGAAGAAAGAGTAAGAAGGGAGAAACTCAGAAGGAAACTAGCAGGTTAATGCCAGCACATCCATCTTGAAAACATATTCACTGGTAGTCAAGTGCTTTTCTTTCTTCAAAATTCAGGAATGACCAGTAAAGCACATCTCTGATATTACTCTAAAAATAATTTTGCATCAGTCTGTGATTCTTGACTACTTGTTGCAGAAGCCTCCACCTTGTGGTGCTCCATCTTTACATAGGGATGCAGTGCATTATAACCAAAGAAATAGGAACATAAATCACTGTGGAACTGGGACCAATGCAACTACATGACATGGATTAATAAAACAAACAAACAAACAAACTACCTTGCAAATAAATAAATACCCAAAAGAAAATTACAGTTGCATGCATCATCATTTCAAGCTACCAAACTTGGGACCAGACTATCATTCTTACATTTTACCTTGACTCACCCCATATCCGTAAATGCTTTTTTCAACACATAATAAAAGTGTAGTGCAGCCTAGGGAAAGAGACACAAGCATTGCCAAAACCCATCAGCTGCAACTTGTGGACAGGGACTGCACTGAAAATCTCAAAACAGATCCCTTCCATTTTGTAGGTGCCCTAATGTTCCACCATCTCCTCAGGTCTCATCTAGCCTATATTTCTCCTCTCTTCTCTCCCAGAAAAATTAAGGTTATAAAAGTAGCTGACACCTCATACCAGGCCAGCAGGCCTGTCCCTGGTTGAAGTGTCTATATTTCATAGTGACTTCAAATATTGTTGTACGGTTATTAAAATCATTCATGATTTTATCTGTGCCAAATGGATCATTACACTGTCAACACTCATCTTTATTATGCAAAAATATGCAGAACTTAACATCTTTTGTCGAGCTGGCAAAACAGTATATTCAGTAGTAACTCTGTTTTTCATTAAATTTTGCACAAGGTTAAAGAGTGTGTGGAATCTGATTGCCAAAGTCTCCATTCAAAAGCATCACACAAAACAAGCTGTTTGACTCATGTAGCAAAAGATTATTTATTTATAAGCTACAGACAAATAAATTCTTCTGATTAATATATAGTTTCCTTTAATTTTTACAAATATAAGTTAAAGGTTACAATTTTGGGGGTGGGGGAAGGCAAGATCTTTTGTTCTTTCCTTTCTTTTTTCATATTCTTCTGCATGCACCTAACAATCCTGCTTGATAGAAACTGTCCACAAGCTACAAGGCTATCTCCAATCTTGCCTCCTACCTTCCACTGTTCTCTAAATGTCTTTCAGCAGAAGCAGAAGTAAATTCAATCTGGTTACCTCTTGCAAAAAAAAAATTCTTGGGAAACTCCAGCCATCTTGAAATAGCTTTTCTGACTGTCTCATTAAATCTTCATTTAATTCTTCTTTCTTTGCATTTCTCCTGCCACATTTAATTTTTGCAATTCTATGAATTTTTAGAAAGCCTTTTTGGGGTGCAGTTTGTATTTTGGTGCCACACAAAGCAAATACATTGCATAAGGCTAACACAGGTAGCTGAGTAAATTATGCTGTCAAAAGTCATTAACATTTAAAAGGACTAAACAGAGGAAGCAGATAATACCTCCCAGATCTGCTTTTAATTAAAACATCTTAGCAATTATTATTAAAAGGCAAAGACTGAAAATGAGAGATGGCATGGCTTCTGAAGAGAACAGTTTTTACAGTTTTCATTAGGGGTCACCTTTTCTCATGTGCAAGACCACCTTTAAATTACCTGCCTCACTGGAGACTACTCACTTATTAAAAGAACTTTGCCCACACTAAAACAAAAAAAAATACATGTTTAATCAGAAACATTTATGCATTTGTTAATTTTTCAAATGTCCTTGCTTTAGGATAATGTTGCCCCTCACTGAAAGCAAACGGTATTTAAGTCTTGCTTCCTAATTGTTGTATCCCAGATGATTTCTCTGCTTTCCAAAATAATTACCAAACATTACATCACCTATGCTAAAACAGTTAAAGGGTAATACCATTGAACCCCATAGTAGGTAAAATGAATAGCACATACCAGGAAAGTCTAACACTTGTAGCCTTTGCACATAAATCAAACTGCGTTACGTATTCTGACAGCTCCATCTAGCCACAGCTACACATAGGTAACCTTATCCCAGGCACAATGAATTAATTTACATTCAGCACATACCAGCAATTGCAAAAACTCTTGTGGTCAAAAGTGTCCTTTCCAAAACAACTGTATTGTTTAACAATTAGATTAACACTTGCATGATCGTATCTGTGCATCAGGTTACTTGGGTTTCAGAAAAAAACAGAATCAGAAAAGTCATGGTTTAAAAGGCCCCAAAATTAAAGCATCTGGATAATGTCCGGAACAGATGCTGAGATCAGAACTTGGCAGGAATTCCTGAGATGGGAACCCCAAACGTCTTGGGGAGAACGCAGAGCAAATTGGGATATAACGCAAAAATGCAAAGCACACAGAGTGTGAGAGAGGCAGCATGCAGGCCACGCACATCTGATGGAGCAATGAGCAAGAAAAATAGCAGAACAGTCGGCTGCCAGGGTGGGAGGAAGAGGAGGGGAACCTCCTCATCATGAAGCTCCAGCACTACCAGTGTACAAACCAGCAGCTCCCAGACCAGCCCCTGGAAAAGGAGCTAACTACCATAGGTATCCCTGTTCTGTCTGCCCATGTGTGTATATATAAATTCAACATACTAAAATAATTTGAGGAAAGGAACTGTCATTTCCTTATATCTTCTTATTTTCTACAATACCAGCCACTCTTGACCTGACTGTTGTAAAGATCAGGCAAGGCCCTTAAAAGCGATCCAACTTTTGGACACAAAGAATGGCCGTAACATCTTCTTCAGAAAACGCCACAGGTCCTGAAATACACTTTGGTTAGACCTAACTTTAGGCACACATATTTGAAAGCAGTGGCTTGAAACTATATAATGAACAGAGGTAATACATCTCCTTATCATATCCATAATCATTATCATTATCCAATTCCTTATGAGAAGTGGCAAATGGCTGGAAAAGATTTTTTTTAGCATTTTGAGCTGTAGCCGATACAATTTACAGATCAATGATAAAACATTTTGTCTTTAAGCTGATCTAAATTAAAATTTTAAATTACATTAGTTTACCAAGAGTACTTGAGCTGTGCTAAGTCCCTTAAAACTCCAAGTGATAAATCCTCAAGCTTCAAACATGTAATATTTCCATGTTACATTTAATTCCAAAATAACTAATGCAGAAGAAAAGGAGATTAGTCCTCAGAGGTGGACTAGTGCAGTTGCCTAAAAATGTAAACAAATGTAAATCTGTCAGACCACTGTGCTGCTACCAGGATGTGCAGAAGCACTTGCCCCCAGCTAACATGTAAAAAGATCAATCCACTGAAATTTTAAATTCCATTAGAAATCACACAGAAAGAAAATGCAGTTATCACTACATGCCAACTCCCACAAATTCTCCCTCAGCCTGACAGTGAGCAAAATCAAAAGGCAAAAAGCAGAGGGGCTGCACATCTCCCAGCCCAGTCCACCCACACATGCTGCCAATCACAACTGTCTTTCAAAATTAACCTCAGTAACAACAACAATCTTAGGATGCCATTATTACATTGAGCTCCAAAGATGGACTCACTTCCTATGCCCACCAGGCATCTACATTGGATGTTCTGGTACAGGTATTTCTGAGATGGGAAAGGCAAACACCACCTGGATTGTCTCCACCATCCTTTCACATTCAGGCATCAAGGAGAGACAGGAGGAAAAGAGAAAGGAAAAAGCAAACAACAAACTAGAGAGGCAAGAGAAGTTACTCAGTACTGGAACATGTCTTTTTTATTTTGGCACTGGTAGTTTAGCATTGTCCAATACAGATATTTTATTATCTCAGATGCTTTGGTGATTCTCAAATGTGAGTTGAGAATACACATGTGTGCATTTTCATAAGGGAAGAATTGTGTAAGCATTGGTATAAAAAACAGCTGTATCACAGCTCCCTGCACCATGCAGTGGACAGGTAATGTACTTTTTTCTCTGGAAGCATGTATATTGGCAGCATTAAAAGGTAACAAGGGCAGAGGTGGGAGCAGCACAGGCAGCAATGCCAAGGTAAAGTGAAAACTGACAGCATGGGATGCAGGAGTGGAGATTTCAGGGCCAGCTCAGAAGGAATGCAGCAGATGCAGCACTGGAATTAAAGCACATGATTCACGTTTACACATGCTACCACCAGAGAACAGATAACAACGATGTATCTCAGAGCCAGCACACAAAAAGCAGCCTCCCCCACACCTTCATGGTGAGATTTAGAAGTCATCAGTTTAAACCAGAAATTCAGGAGATAAATTGAGCAAATTGAGAAGCAGACACGACAGTCACTTCTTCTGAGGCCACTTACTTCTTGCCCCCAGTAGCAGTACTGTGCCTAATCTCTCCTCACTCTCCTATCACTGCCAGAAAGCTGTGATCTTTATATATATTTCTGTTCATTCTTTATCTGTTGCCCTGCATGAATAAAGTTTGGTTTATGAGTTTATTTCGGGCCTGTTAACAGCTATATTCCTTCAGTTCTAATTTAGCAAACTGGATCCTGAAAATGCCAGGAGGATCAAATCAAGGCTTTGGTATGTTAAGTATCCTTTGAGAAAACAACTGAGCATCATTATTTTGATTTTCCAACAAACCTTCCCACAAGTAAACTTTAGCTCCAGTTGGAGCTACTTGCATGCTTGTTTCACTCCACTCCTATCCCTAAAGTAAAGGAACTTTCTTAAGTATGTGAATTCCTACAGTCACGGACCAGCAGGTAAACCTACTCATAACTTGGAGAAAAAACTGTGGCCCTGGTGTGAATCACTGCAGAGATGAAGCACCAGGTGTTCAAGAAGACAAGTGTTTCTAAGAACTCAATTCAGTGTTTTGCATTGCTCTTTCAAGCAAGAACACTGTGCATGTCATGTTTCTGGATACATGTCCTGCATTCTGGAATCACACAATGCACCTTGACCCTCCATGCTTCCCGAAACAGAGGCCATGGTACATGCCCAGCCCAGAAGGGAATGTATGACTTTTGTATAAGGGGGAGGTTGCTCCCCCTCAGCTGACTGCAAAGAAGTGGAAAACCACAGGGAAAGGTGGGTGAAGAAAAGCAAAGCATGCTCAGCTTTCAAAGGCACAGAACAGCCAGGATCACTGACCAAGCCCCTTAAAAAAAACCCAAAAAATTCTGAGAGTTGTGAGCAAAAGCAATCAACAGTTCAATATAGGATACTCTGAATATTGCACTGGAAGTACATTGGAATCTAATTTACACTTTGCTGATCCAACGTACTTTTCCATTCACCTTCCAGCAAACACTTCTAAGGAGAAAGCCCTGAATTCGAACTGTTAGAACAGTTTCTAAATCCTGTTAAAAAAAACCACACTGATTTAACAGCATGCTTGCCTTTTCACAATGTTCACTTTGATCCCAGAAATCTAGTAATACAGAAGAATGAAAAAAAAAAAATCTAAAACAAAAAACCAACAAAAACCCCCATACCTACATAACTTAAAAGAATCACTCAACTAAAGTACCCAAGCTGCGATTAATTCTCATCAGAAACATACATTCGACCCAATTTTTTAGTTTATAACATCAAACTAGGAATATGATTTCTCTTTCGAAGAGGTTCACTCAAAGTCCAGTACATCTTGCATGCAGCTCAGGGAGAGACCATTCAAATGGAGCACACAGACCAGCTTCCGAAACTCCTCCTACAAGGTTTCTCTACAGAACACAGTCAGACAAGGAAACAGTACAAGTTTCATTGTTGGCAAAAGGCATTTGGTGGTGAAACCTGAAGGGATGCTTCTACTTCCTGCTTCCTCTAATCCCTAAACACCTCTTTGGAAAGCCCAGATCATCTGTCATTTTCTGACCTGTGGGAACCAAATCAGCTGGGTTAGGTCATACCTTGAACTGGGTTCCTGACATGGAGGGAGTAAACCTGGGGCCTTGGAAGGCGGGGTGCTGGGGGGATGCTAATGGAGTCATCCCAAAATAGGCAGGACCTTAGACTTTTAAGGTCAAAACCGCTGTCCTGCAGTCACAATCAGACACCTGCCCCCAGGGAGCCCCATCTATTGTTAAGTTCACCACATCCCCTGGTCTTTGGATGCAGCCCCTCAGGCCGTACAGTCCCTGTTGTAATTAAAATATATCTTTGGGCACTCCATCGTAGCCATCCCCATTTATTCCCCCATGCTCAAACCAGCTGATCCAGAGAACAGGTCTCAGAACCCCACTGTGACATTCACCCCTTTGGTAAAAAAAACCAGTAATTTAAGACCAGTGACAAACTTTGGAGTGAAAAATTTCACACCAATGTATCATCTGTCTGCTGTGCTCCCCAAAACCTGGGAATTGGTTAGTGTAAAAATCCAGAACTGGATCTCCTTCCACCATAATCCCTGAAACTGAGGATGGGGAAACTTTTCTCCAGAAGGGCCCCGCAGCATGGAGCTAGTGGGCAGTACAAAGCCTACCAGGTAACTTTTGGTCTGAGAAAATATACATACAAACAGGCCATAACTGTTGGCTTGGTATTAGCCAGATAGGACCTTCCTGACTGCCCAGGGAAGGGCAGGACACTCACACAATTCCACAGTGCAGCAATTTGTGCACTGATTTCAGAAGCATGTGCACCCTTCCAAACCAGTGTAAGGAGAGCTGGCCAACATCAGCACCTGTACAGATACCACAGCTGAAGAAAGAGGAGGACTACCAGTTACAACCATGGGCTATGTTGGTTGGTTATAGAGATTCTTTGTATGCTCCTCCTCACACATCTTTGTCAAGGTCTAATTCATCAAACAAGAAAATGTAGACTATGCATAAATTTTACATTCTGTGTTAAGTAATTTACCTGCAGTAGGAACCAATAGTGCTGGTTCAAACTAAAAGATGCTCTGAAGATACAAATTGTAACTGTATTCAGACTATACTACTTCAGGGAGGCACCTCAGTCACTCCTGCCAGAACCTAGTCACCGAAGTCAGCTAAACCCATAGTACTGACTTTGCACACAAACTCTGGAAAATGTTTTTCTGATATCCCAAAGTCTGCATGGTTGCTAGCAGAACAGCTACCAGCAAGGAGCACCAAGTACTAATTCAGCAGCCAGACACATTTCCTGCAACCTGGGTACCAAACAGTCTCCTACACACTCAGCTCACTCTATTTAGATCCTGTCATGCAGCAGATTTAATTTTGCAAATTAACCTTAATATTAAAACATACAAAAAAATTCCTTTGGTAATATTTTTTCCTGGAGAAGCATTGCATAATTTCAGACACCAATTGTAGATTCTTGTTTTGAGAAACCAGTTTCTGCATACCAGCAGCAATTCAGTGTGCCTGATGCTGAACGGCTCTCTGGAGGGTGTAGCTATCTTCCACGAGCAATATATACATGAGGATACCAGTTTAACTTTAGCACAATTCTGATGCCTAAAATTAAGAAACATACGTTCCCACCTGTGTTACTCAATTGCAAAGACATATGAGAATGGAGAGAAGAAAATAATAATAAGCAAAGAGAACATTGTATAATTCCACTTAGGAGTTGTGCTTCCAATTATCAAACTATTAGACATTAACAAACATGAGAACTGACACCAAGTATCATTTACAATGTTTAAGGATAAATCTACAGAATCTATGTTCAGAGGAACAACTACAGTAGTATTGCCTGCAGTGCATTATCTTAACCACATTATTTTTCCTTCTTCCTTATTGTTATTATTGTTCTTGATCGTAAATCAAGGAACAATAGACTAAAAGGCTACAAAAACATAGTTTATGAAATTGACATGGCTGTTAATAGTGTTCACCAGTTGCTCTACAGACCAAGGCTGATGTTTTAAGCCTTATCTAAAAGCAAGAAACAAAAGGTTACAAAGTGCTTATAACACCATCCATTCCAGATTCTGATTTTTATTTTGAAGGAGTAATTCAAACTGCATCAAAATGATGTGATAGGTCATTTTCACATCTTTGACTCAGCAAACTAATAAGAGTTGACTGTGCTCAAATGAAAAAATACATTGGTTAGAGACAACAATTTGGATGGTCAGACAACTTTACTGTTGTATATATGAAAAGATCTGAGATTATTTTGACAAGTGTCCAGCTGAATTAGTCAGACAGGCAATCAGTCAAGTGTTTATTGGTGTCACACAGAGGACCGTGGAAAGCTACAGCATCATTTTAATTAAGTTAGAAAATTAAAGTTAGAAAAAAGTCCTGTTAAAGGTACACATAATCCCCAGAACCATCTACATGACATATGTAACTATAATCACTGACTGCCTGCAGGTCCTAGTGTGGCCCACAGCACTGCTAACCCTCAGGAATCACACGCAGTCTAGACAAGAGCTGAAAATCATAAGGGGCTGCCTGCCCCAGTTTCCCTGAAATTGTCCGTAATCAGAAAATTAAAGTGACGATTTGATTTTTAGCAACAAAGCCCCATGCAACTCTTAGCTGAGACTGCCCCTCACAGGCACTTGAACACAGCCCAATTTTTGTTTGCAGGTCATTGTAGATACGACCCAGTAACACAACCAAGTATAACTCTGCCTTCCTTAGTAGAATTCCCCACCCACTTACACTCTGACAATCAGCCAGGAAAGAACTTCGTAACTAGGGCAGAACTGCCACTACAGCAGCTTTGAGAGACAGACGGGACTGAAAAAGCAGGTGTCTCTTTAGATTTAGGATTCCAGATTTGTCTGTCCATTATTAATGATCCACCTACTGTGTTGTTGTGAAATATGAATCTTTTCAAACACTTTAAAATCACATTCATCAGCTATTTTACATTAAAGATTGCAGTATTAGACCATGTGACTGAGGTGGAGAACATATTCAGGCAGCTGGGAGTGACAAAGAAGAAAAGCAGTATTAATATGGGCAGCAGTTCCTTTCTTCATACCACTGCCACCAGGCAAAAAATCAGGAACATATTCTGACTTTCAGCAACTGGACAACAAGCAAACAAAATTAAAACTAGAGTAAGCAAACACAGACTGTATTCTCCACGTGCCATAACCCATCAAGAGCTGAGAAGGACACATCTGCCTTATTGCTACTGTGCTGTGACCATGATGGACACGTAGCCACATCCCCTGAAACAGAACTTCTCAAGTCAGTTTTGCTAAATCACATGTCTCAGGAAGTGTATTTCCCAATTAAAGGCTGTATTTCACTGCAGACTTTGCAATAGTTTAAATCTCCTATTACATGGAGAAGAAAAGGTTCAAATATCAAAATACAGGAAACAGGGTGGCATCTCAAAGTGATAGCACTTCCAGAGCAAGTGGGTGTCTGTGTTCACAAAGAGACATGGCTGTGTTTATTTTGGTTTGTTTTATAGAAATCCCAAGAAATTACCCACGCCCATCTAACCAACCACTTGCAATGTACCACTGAAAATAGATATATATGCTGCTTTTATTTTCCCTAAAATCAGCTTGACTAGCTCTCATTCTTCTCATATTATTTTAGACAGTCAATGTATTTTCTTCCCACTGGACAGAGAATGAACACATTATCTTTCCATCTTACAGGGCCCCTGACAGCCAAATAAAACATGGTTATTACTGTCAGAACTCAAATGAAATATTCTGAACATGGCAAGAAGTTATTAGCCTGATGTTCAGAAGACAAGCTAGAAATGGAAATGGGAAGGAAAAATATTTCCCCTATTTTTATAGGCTTTTGTGGGAAAATTAGGTTATCTTCTTGTTGAAATAGGTTTGAGTTGGATTTCTTTTTGCTATGTTGAAATATCCTAATTATTCCATTAGGAAGATGCAGGATATTAACTTTTATTAACCAAAATACTGATAAATGAGAGAGCAATTATTGAAAAACATTAATATTACTTCAATATTTTAAATTATACACACTAAATCAAACAGGTAATGTCATTTCAGTGCACAGTAAATTCACAGCAAGTAAGATTTGTGGTAACACAGTTAAACCCAGAAGCACTAAATAAAAGCATTCACCTTTCAAACCCGTGCACTTTAAAAACAACAAACACCATGGCTGAAATGTTCCCTATGCAGAGACTGCCTACTTTAACTAGGCTCACCTATAATTAGACAGCACAATCTACTCTGCATAATAACTGAAAAATATAGAACAATGGAGCAACAGTGAAGAAAAGGGAGATTATTTTCCCTGCACACTCAAGCGGTGGTAAAAACCACAAAGTAAAAATCAGTGAGATGCCATCTCTCCCAGTACACTAGTGAGAGAAGAATTGAGCTGAAAATTGTACTTATTACAGTTTTAAAGACACATCCAGTGTGGTTTGAGGCAAATCTCAGCACCGCTGGTGCCCAGGGAGGAGCCAGGCAGCCCCCACCACTCGGTGCTGCAGTCAGCAGCTGCCAAAGGACACTTGTCTTCAGTGGGTTCCTGCGAGCATCCTTACTGCCTAGAACCATCCGGGGGGATCCATACTGCTTGATCATAAAATCACATCCCTTGACAGCATGTGCATAAAAATGGCATTAAAACAAATTAACTGTGTACTAGCATTCAGCAGCAGGCCATTTTGACACTTGAGCGGGTAAGTCCACTGATACTTTCAGTGTATATTAAAGGTAGATCCATGTGGAAAAGCAATTCTCAAAACATTTCTAGAAAATTAAGCATTTACTAAATGAGTTTTTGAAACCCCCACAACACACACACACACAAAAAAAACCAAACAGGCAGATGTCCTGGATCCACCCGTCCCAGTATTCTGCTTCTAACAACCTGCAACAGCAGATGCCATAAGAGCAGGGCAAAAATATTTCCTGTCTCTTCTCTCATGACCTGCAGCTCAAGGACATCCTAAATCACACAGTCTTTCTTCTTAGTCTCTTTAAGCCAAAATTAAATATACATTTATAATACAAATATTTTATACAAATATTTTGAAAATTATCTAAATCCAGGCTCTGGGATTTAGTGCTGTTTATGCCACTTGTTCAGATCTGATCAGATCTGTTCTTTTCAAGCAGTGCATTTCAACACAAAACTTCAAAATTATAAAACTAAAAAGCTTTTCACTATTTTTTTCTGCTACAATTTGTATGAACTTGATCCACACAAACTTCAAAATATGTTTCAAATGAGTCTGAATATCCAGCATATGTGATATCCACAGAAATAACCCTAAAAGCCCTATTTAGCTCTAAAGACTTCACCGTATTTTCAAATTTAAAGACTATTTACTTATACCAATAAAGTAATTTTTTGCACTGCTTCCTTTTCTGAGTTACAGAAACTCTGAAAGAACCCTGGAGCTTCTGACAGTGTGTGTCATCCGTCAGCCAGGTGCAACTGCCACCTGAAGGATCAGCTTCAAAGTTCCCATATTTCATATTTTAATAGTCGGCTCTGGTTCTGCTAGAGTGCCAGAGACTCTACATTCACCCTCAGACTCTCACTGCAGACCAGCCACTGAGGTTTCCTTCAGAGCTCTGGTCACCTCCAGCACACAGATCTCTGCAATGCGCCCATCTCTCTCCTCCTGGAAAACTCTCCTGGCCTTTCGGCAAAGTCCCAGTGCCCAACGCAAGTGCTGACAAAAGTTATAAAGAGTTGCTCTCAACTTTGATGGTTTTTTCTGAACTTCAAGGCACATTCAGTGAAAGGGACACAGTTCCTTCTGTGAAAATAAGTTTTGCACACTCACAAAGCGGTAGGATCATCAAGTATTTTCCTTTCATCTGCATAGTGATAGATAGTTTTTTAGCCTTTAACTGTTTAGAGTAAAATAAAACAACAGGACCACAATACTATTATGTTCTGTTCTTTAAGTAACTCTGTTTTTCATTATTTTAAATCATATTATATTGTATTTTATGCCCCTTTCTGGGAAGAAAAAAAAAAAGATAACTAAATAAGATTTCAAAACCATTTAAATATATCAAAGTACTTTACAAATAAGACTTACATGTTCACTTTCTATGACATGATTAGGAATCTTTCTATAAAAGCCCAAAGTTCTGGAACTGTAATTGTACCATGCCTTTCAAACCAGGTACTTAATCGTACACATTAGAATTCATATTTTATAGGTCTACATTGCCCCATAAAGGAGGGGGGAGGGATAGAAATCCAAAACCCAAACTTACAGCTTCATGGTTATTTTAAGTCAAAAAGGTACCATGTTCTAAAAGTAACCAGAGAGGCTACAGCAGGAACAAAAGAAAAAAAAAACAAAATTCAGGTACAGAACTTGAATTAGCTTTTATGAAATTTTTTCATAGTCTTTTCAGGCTTTTTCAGGTCTCTTCCAATCTAGTCATTGATTCTGTGATTCTATTAAAGCCATCTTGGATGAGAACCCATAGGGTTTATACCAGCTCATTTTATGAAACCCAAGCATACTATTTAACCAGCATCTTACAAACCTATTCAAAATGGAGTTCTCCGAGTTACTTAAGTAATTCAACCATTGATATAATTAATTTTGATGTAAGTCTCTCTCAGGGGCTTTAATGAGCCGAGTCAGGAAAATCCAAATTAAATTAAAGAAACATACACTAGACCTCAGAAGCTCGTAAGTTATGATGTTAACAGTATTTCCCCAACACTACCTAGAAATAGCATATTAATAATAATGTTTAAAATGCAGTTAGTTCTTTAAGAAACACAGAAATTACTCAAGAAGTCCTAGAAATATTTTTGAAATATTTAGTTCAAATTAAGATTCTAGGAAAATCAGACACAATGGTTTTGCTTCTACATTATGCACCTACCTCCCCTACTGTTCTGGAATCAGCACACAACAAAGTTGAGTCCTAAAGTTCTAGAGAGGGAAATGAGAACACTTATTTCCAGACCTCCTTGATTCCACAGAAGAAGTCCAACATTTCTTGCATAGGGCCAGCATGCTGATGGCTACCCCAGCCTCCTCCACGGCAGGCTTCTTGGAACAGGAAAGAGGGCCAGCTTAAGAACCTAGCAAAGCAACACCTAGCCCAAAAAAAGTTGTGACTACTAACAGTGTTACTGAATGAAAGCGAACTGAAGGAAAGCAGAGTAAAAGGCAGAACTGAGTGCAAAGACACTATAATCAGTTTTCACAACCAGTTACAATTGCTGCTTTTTCCCCCCAAACCTTACGCATGATAAATAAAAAAGCAAGATGAGTAAGGCATTACTGGTCCAGTCTATAATCAGGGTGACCTAATGTCATGGTTTTAAAGCATTAGCTAAAAAAAAAATCACTAGAAAAATTACTCAGTTCTTGCTGTAAGATATGGATTAGAAAAAGGGCAAAACAGGCTTAAAACTTAAAAGGAACAAAGAAAGTTTATTAACAAAAACTACAAGAATAAGAAACCAGAATAAAAACTTCCAGAAACTGCTGCCATGTGCCCCAGGGAGACAAAGAGTTACTTTTCAGATAAGCATTGTCCCACCCCAAACCCCTTGTGAAGGGCGGCCCAGGAGTTCTGATTGGGTTTCAGTCCCTGGGGGGTTTCTCCCTTCCTGTGTTTCTAGTGGTCCCTGACCCTGAATTCCACCCTCAAAGGTGGAGACCCTCAAGAGTTCTGTCCCTCAAAAACCCCTGCTCAGCCTCTGTTCAGGGCTCTCTGTTCTGGATCTGAGTTTGTTTCCATGCTGAATAAATGGTTTCATGAACAAAGGCCCGTCTCCTTGGTGTTCCATGCTGGTCCCCAGAACCCTGCGGCTTCCCTGGATCCTGAGATCCTGAGATCCAGAGATCCAAGATCCTGAGGTTACAGACTGCAACAAGAAACCCTTTTTCCCCATTACCCAACCATTCCCTTGTTCACATGACAACATAGAGACAAAAA